>NC_051071.1:34482029-34828029 GCF_004664715.2 Peromyscus leucopus | reverse complement strand
TTGATGGGTGAGGGAAAGTTAGGTCCAACATATTTCAAAGGTAGTTGCATGCCTAACAATATAATGGCAGTCAGTACTAATGGGACTCTATGGGTTAAAAATACAAAGGAAGGCACAAAGGTAGGTTAGTAAGGAATGGCTGGTGGATCAAAGAGATGAAGGGTGGGAATGAATATGATCAAAATAAAATGCAGGAAATCATCAAGAAATTAATAAAAAAAATTTTTACAAAAATAATTGTATCTTCTCTACACACACACACACACACACACACACACACACACACACACATTCGCATACCCTCTTCCTCCTCCTCTTCCTTCTTCTTCATTACTATTCCCAATTGTGAGTTATTGCATGTATTTACCAAGCAGAAATTTGCAGAGATATTTCAATGGTCAAACATGTATTGATATGGCAATTTGAGACTAGAGGCAGAAAGACAAAATCAGAAATGACAGCAGTATATGTGATTAGAATTGGTACACCATGTGCTGGATGACATAAGATGGTCAAAAAGAAAAGAATAAAACAATAGGAACTCTCTGTTTCTGTGAAGGATTATTGGTGGTGACTTTAAGACAAGGAAAAAGAACCAGGAACAGGTTGAAGAAGAGACTCATTGTTTAGCTTTGGAAGTCTGTGGTTTCTGTGGCATAGTTCCTCAGAGATACTGAGGAAATCACTTTGGGTGTGCATAAAGGATTCAAAAGAGCACCTGAATCATGGTGTTGAAAGATGTCAATATTTCATTGACTTGTGAGTCAATGCCAATGTTAAGTTTGAAATGTAGCATGTGCACATTGGTCTACTGCAAGTTTTCAGAATCTATCACCTTATCAAAGAATGAGAAGTGCTTGAAGCCAGAAATCTTGCCAGAAATCGTAAGCTGTTCTTTTATTCTATTGGGAATCCAAAGTTTCAAAAGTAGCTGTAAGTGCACCACTTAATTCTCTTGTGCATTTTTTCAACATCATGGTCAGAAAAACAGCAGATCACTAAAATAGTCTAGGAGCTAGGATTCATTTAAATAAAACCTGAAGGGAAATAAATGTATCTTAACTTGTAAATATTTCAATGACTAGATAAGTCAGGATCCTAGGAGAAAAATCAAAAGCTACAGTTCTGCTAAAGGAATGTAGTAATAAGATGACCACTAACAATATTCTCTATATTCATAAATCAGTGGCTTGCTCAGCCATCATTGGAGAAACTTCCTCCTGCAATAGATGGAAACAAAGACAGAGACTCACAGTCAAACAATGTTCAGAAAGTAAGAGACTTTGGAACACTCAGTCCTAAATGGGGTATTTCTATTAAATCTCTCCCCTTGGGGCTCAGGGAAGCCTGCATAAGAGGAAGCTAAAAGATTGTAAGAACCAGAGGGGATGGAGGACACCAAGGAAATTAGACCTTCTAAGCACATTGGGACAGATATATATATAGGAATTCACAGAGATAGTGGCAGCATGCACAGGGCCTGTATGGGTCTGCCAGATAGGGTCCCAGCACTGAGAGGGGAAGTAGACACAAGCCTCATGCCTAACCAAAAAGCTATCGTCAATTCATAACCACTGGAAAGTGAAGACCTAGTTTTCTCCAATAGAGTCTCTTTGGTGAAACAAACCACTCATAAAGGTAGGCCCCATGCCCTGCAGTAGATGACCAAGAGAAAATGAATTCAATGGCATCTCTGAAGATTCTTTGTCTTACAGTGTTTTGTCAGGGTTTTCTTTCTTTCTTTTTTTAATCTTACAGGTCCTTTGCATATAAATTATAGCTTCTGGTTTTGTGTTTTTATGGGATTTCTGTGTGTGTGAACTTGTGTGTAGCTACAGTTTTCCTGCCTTGCCCACAGTGAGGACAAATCTTTGTCACCCTCCAGTCCCACAGCCGCTCAGACCCAACCAAGTAAACACAGAGACTTATATTGCTTACAAACTGTATGGCCGTGGCAGGCTTCTTGCTAACTATTCTTATATCTTAAAGTAACCCATTTCTAGAAATCTATACCTTGCCACGTGGCTCGTGGCTTACCAGCATCTTCACATGCTTCTTGTGCTGGCGGCATCTGGCAGTCAGTCCTTCTGCCTTCCTGTCCTTTTATTTCTCCTCTCTGTTAGTCCCGCCTATCCTTCCTGCCTAGCCACAGCCGATCAGGTTTTATTCATTGATCAATCAGAACAACTTGACATACAGACCATCCCCCAGCACAGCCAAGTGCAGACCATCTCAAACACCTGCACTCAGGCCCATGGTCCTAATCATCCTCTATGCGGACCTGCTGGGTAACGCCACAAAGAACCCAAGAAGGGCTCCCACAGGACATACAGAACATCCCACAGCACTTGTGTGTCTCTGCATCTATATATGTTTATCATGCATTTTCTTTAGCTCTTTTTCTTCTATTTGTTTTATACTATTCTGATTTGTTTGGTTTTGTTATACCTTACTTTATTATATTATTATTATTATTATTATTATTATTATTATTCCAATGCCTGTTTTCTAATGAGAGACATAAAGAGTGTGGATTCTGATAGGAGGTAAGATGGGGAAGATCTTGGAGGAGTTGGGGGAGAGAAAAATCATAATCAAAATATATTGTATAAAAATCTATTTTCCATAAAAGAGAAATAGAAAAATGTAAAGTTCAAATTAGAAAACTAAAGCAAAGAGCATAACTTCTTTTTATATTAACATATTCCAAACCCAATATGTTCATTATCAGAAGTGATGATCTTTGCCCAGTCACCCCTGCTGCAAATCACACAATTCACTGGTTTGCTAAATAAAACTAAACATTAAGTTCACACAATTTATTCCATAAATGTTTTTCCAGACCCCTTCACCACTATTAATGTCCAAACAAATGACTTCTATTTCAGATTTATAATTGTTCATTGCCCAATCATTGGATTTGTATCTTTTCTCTGATTGAAGTATATGTTCCTTCACGTTGGAGATATGGTCCTTTTTGTCTCTGATTCTTCCACCTGACTGTGTATACACTAAGAGTGGTAAAGTGTCATTCAATTTCCATTGAATTCATAATGAACATTGTTGTGGGGTATTTGTACACTGTGAAGAGGTATTGTTATGATTAGTGTAATAAAAAGCTGAATGGTCAATAGCTAAGCAAGAGAGATAGGAAGAACTTCCAGGCAGAGAGAGGAAGAGAATAATTGAGTGTGCAGGAGATGCCATTGAGACATGGAATGAGTTGGACACACAAAATGGAACAGACAGAAAAGCCACGTGGTAGAATGTAGATTAATAAAAAATGGATTAATCTAAGTTACAAGAGCTAGTGGGACAATCCTAAGCTAAGGCTAGGCTTTCATAATTAATAGTAAAACTCTGTGTCATTATTTGTGAGCTGGTGGTCCAAAGGAAAGTCTGATTACAAAACATTTGTTGAATACATGAATGGATGTATTCTGGAATGTATGAATGCAGAAATGAATAAGTAAATGAATGAACATCTACATTAGACAACTATGCTAAATCCTTCATTTGGTTCACCTGGTTCACTAAAGTTTACTTTTAAGGAAAACTGAGAAATCAAAGATTTTGAAGACCCCTACAAAGAAACTTTAGTAGTTAGGAATAATCAGTGGTCACAGAGAGGCAGGGAGAAACCACTATCTAAATAGATGGAGCTATTGAATTTCTGGTTAGAAAACTGAGAAGCAAATCATGTTATTTAGAATTTTGATGAAGAAATGGTTAGTGGTGGGGCATTGTTTACATGATAATATTATCTGTTAAGAATATCACATTTATTGTGGAAAGGACAAAACCAGGAGAAAATGTCAGACATTGGCAAAAACATTGTGAAGGCGATTATGTAAACTTAGATTTGTTTGAAGAAAAAAGATATAATCCACAGCTCAAATTCACATTTCCTGTTTAAATATTATTAGTTTGGATGTTAGTCTGAGTTCTGTGTTTGACTGCCAGAGTATGGGTTGCAAACATTGGTTGCTATTAAAGAAGCTAAGCTTCATTTCTGAAAGAAAACTAAAAGCTCATTTATGTGAACCTAAGTAGTAAACACCATCTTGGGATCCTGAGTCATTCCCAAACTGAAGTGGCATTTTTTTTCTCTTTTACTCTGGTTTTCCAGTCTCTGTTCAAATGACCAAATTCAGATCAAATATCTATGCATACACACAAAAAATAAAATAAGGGAGCCTCTTATTTGCCTTCTTTTTTTTATTTTTTTAATTTTTTTTATTTTTTTTATTTTACAATACTATTCAGTTCTACATAATAGCCACAGATTCCCTTGTTCTCTCCCTTCCTGCCCCCTTCTCCTTCCCCCCAGCCCACCCCCCATTCCTACCTCCTCCAGATCAAGGACTCCCCGGAGGACTTGGGATCGACCTGATAGACTCAGTCCAGGCAGGTCCAGTCCCCTCCTCCCAGATTGAGCCAAGCTTCCCTGCATAAGTCCCAGGTTTCAAACAGCTAACTCATGCAACGAGCCCAGGACCTGGTACCACTGCCTAGATGCCTCCCAAACAGATCAAGCCAATCAACTGTCTCACCTATTCAGAGGGCCTGATCCAGTTGGGGGCCCCTCAGCCTTTGGTTCATAGTTCATGTGTTTCCATTCGTTTGGTTATTTGTTCCTGTGCTTTATCCAACCTTGGTTTCAACAATTCTCGCTCATATAAACCCTCCTCTTTCTCACTAATTAGACTCCCAGCGCTCTACCCGGGGCCTAGCCGTGGATGTCTGCATCCAGATTCCTCAGTCCTTGGATGGGGTTTCTGGCCCAACTATTAGAGTGTTTGGCCATCCCATCACCAGAGTAGGTCAGTCCCGGCTATCTCTCGACCATTGCCAGCAGTCTTCTGTGGGGGTATCTTTGTGGATTTCTGTGGGCCTCTTTAGCTCTTTATTTCTTCCTTTTCTCATGTGGTCTTCATTTACCATGGTCTCCTATTCCTTGTTCTCCCTCTCTTTTCTTGATCCAGCTAGGATCTCCCGCTCTCTTTCCCTCAACCCTCACCCTTCATTGCTCCCACTCATGTCCTTATTTGCCTTCTTATTATAAAACAGCATTTTCTTAATGAGCCACAAGACATGCAGTGTCTCCTAATGATAGCCAAAGTCAACCTATAATGGACAGCAAAGGAGAAAGATTACAGAAAAGGTCCTAGCTGAGAAAAATCTGCTACCCCAAACATGGTTTGCTTTTATAAACAATGAATGATATTAAGATATGATGAGGAGGCTCAGTCTTGAAGAGAGTTAATGAACTGAATACTCCATGATGTGAGAGGTAAACATGTATCTAACCCTGACATTATTCTTCAGTGGATTTCTAGGATACTGAATACTAGTTTACCACACACCATATATGGCCTGACAGTGGGATTTACAAAGAGAAATTTTCATATGTGATGAGGGGACTGAATTTATGAGAATGCTTAAACTGATTCTTGGATATGTGTGTTAATGACCAAATAATTTTATGTAAATACCAGAAGGAATTTAGACTGGTTTTGTAGTTGATGAATTTTATTTTTTAATTTTGCAAAATTCTTCTCTTTACTAGGTTGACAGGCAAAGACTCTATCTAAAGGTTTACTAGATGTATAAGAAGGGCATTAGTGAGACAAATGTTTTCTCTGCCAGGAAGACTAAAATGTCAGTCACTAGATGAGATGAACAAAGTTAAAACTTCTCACTGCCCAAAGCAAAGGTAGTAGAACATAAAAATTATAACAGTATTATGCACAGTTGAATGTAAATTGCCCCCCCTTACTTTTCCTCACAGGCTCTTCAGTTTGTGATGATTTGTTTGTTGTTAGAATATCTGGAATAGGAGATATGGCTGGTAGAGGTGGGTCACAAAGAGATCTTTGAGAGTTAAAGCGTGGTCTCACTTCTAGCCTCACTATCTCTTTCTCAGTCTGTCAAAATGTGAGGAGCTGCTGATACATGCATGCTTCTTACTACCATGCACAAACTCTGCCAGGCCCATTAAGCCATGTTGGATGGAAACTATGAGTCCAAATAAGTCCCTCATCCCTTGAGTTAGTTGCTCCCATCAGGAATCTTGTCACAACAGTAAGAAGGTAATTAATACATAAGGTCTTCAAAAATTAAATGATTCTGGGCAGTCTACATGGTTTACTTGCTCAAACAGCTCAGATAAAACCAGCACCCACTTTAACCTCCCATTTCCACAGCCTATGGTTCCAGATAGCAAGAGTAGGATTAGGTTTCTGACCCTTGGTGCTCAAATTCATTCCTTATAATCACAGAAGTGCATGATGCAAGGTGACTCACCACGTTCCAAGGAAAGATCCCATACATGGGTGTTCTGAGAGAATGCAAAGTGCTGGAACAAGATATAAAAACAAGAAAAAAAACTTGAGCGCCGTCATCGTGAATTGTGTTTTCAGGGTCACCCTGCCTAGGATCTTGCAGTTTCAAGATCTTCTTGAGCCAGTATGTATCCAAAACTACTGCTTATATTTCTACCACTATTCCTTTATAGATATGTCAATTTTTACAGCTGTTCCCAGATTACTGTACACTTGGTATATGTCTAGGGATCTAGCAGAGAAATAGGATCAAACTTTCAGAAGAGAAAAACACACACAAAAAAAAAATACATTGATGAAAGTTAAGACACTCTTAACCCATGAAGCCCTTCCCGCAAAGTGGCAAAACTCATTGCCAAGACAGACCGTCTCAGTCTATTATTTCCACAGGAAACCAAGAGCACAGTATGTGACCACCCAGGTCCCTTAGCCACGTGGAATATTGCTGTCTGCTAGAACTGAAAATACAATCATTGCTGAGACTGTGCCTGAGATGTCATGAAGGCGACCCTTGGAAATGGCTTTTGGAGAATCTTGGAGAAGCAGACTGTGGGAAGCTAGCAAGAGAACTCAATGTTCATAAAGACTACAATGCTGATCAAATAAGAAAGTAAAGATTATGCTCATGAGGTTTCAGACAAAAAAAAAAGAAACTCTATTGGGATTTAAAGACCATTTTGTTTACACTGGGCAAAGACTTTGCATGAATTTTGTCTGAGACTGCAGGAGGCAGAGTGGAAAGGGAAGACAGAAGAAAAGATGGAGAAATTCAAGGAAACAGCATTCAAGCAGTAGCCTTAGCTTTTGGGATGTTTATTTGCAGACACCTCACAGTGAAAACACAGGGATAAAACCCTTAGCATAAGGTTTTGAAAAGGAGGACGTTTAAAATGAAAAGAAAGGAGTGTTCAGTTGTTAGATATTTATTCTTTTATAAAGAAACCTCGAGTTTTGCATTGAACAGTAAGATAATACCATGGTGGTATCTCGGCAGTGAGTACTACCCGACTCAATGCAGACTCAAAGATATAAAAATTAAATTTGTTTGAAAGACATTCTAGGACAGAGGATTTTGAGATCAGGGCATTGACTCATTCTGTCCACTTAGAATTGCAACAGCCAGCAAGGCATGCTTAGGCTGTAGTCATTATTCAAATTGAGCTAAATAAGCTTTCAGTGACAGGAAAACTCAGCATGGCACTGGTTTTACAGAATGGAAGAACACAAGCATTATGGGGCTTCCACCTAGAGTTCAGAGCAAAGCATGGCAAGTATGTGTGACAGAATCAGAGTTCCTGAGCAGCAGCTCTACCAGAGCTCTGCACTATGTCATGAAAGTCAAGCCAAAGCTGACATAAGACCCCAAGATGATAGACATGCCAGAAAGATCAAATTGCCACTGAGAAGCCCCAGAAGCATGCCAAGCACACCCAAGAGAAAGGCTGTAAGAGGCCCTAGAGGTATGGCTTCCTAAGCCTTGCAAGCTTACATCTGAATACAGAGTGCTGAAGATGCTTTACACAGATAATTGGTACCTAATCTTTGCCATTTTTTGTTTCTGTCTTGCATTTTTCCAGTCTTCTTTCACTATTTTATGGCTTCGAAAACAAATAGGAATAATATATATTAGAACTGACAGACAAAAATCAATTTGGGTTGTGAGAGAGACATGAGGCTTTGGTGTCCATAGGCAAAAATGCTGTTGTTTGGATCTGGAATGTGACCGTAAGACTCATGTGCTAAGGAATTGGTTCTCAGTTGTGTGGGGTGGTAGAAAGTTTGGAGGAAGAGCATCATAGGAAGTCTTAGGTCACTGGTGGTATACCTTTTGAGGAGACTGAGAAAGAGACCCAGTCCCTGCTCCCCCCAAAGTGTTTGTGTGTGTGTGTGTGTCTGTCTGTCTTTCTGTCTGTTTCTCTCTCTCTCTCTCTCTCTCTCTCTCTCTCTCTCTCTCTCTCTCTCTCTCTCTCTCTCTCTCTCTCCCCTCTTCTCTTCTCTTTCAAAGTGGATACAATATGAACAGATTATTTAGCCACATACTGCTATGCTTGACCATAGACACAAAGCAATAGGAGAAAATGAGATATGAACTGAAACCTCAGAAAACATGAGTCAAAATGAATCTTTCTCCTATGAAAGATAATGATCTGATGGATTTTACTACTGTGAAAAAGTCGCTAACACATAAACCTATAATATGAAAGTTATTTCTATGGTTGAGTGCTTGGAAGATGCCAGAAGAAAGTGAAGACTATATCATCTAGAGATTCCATTTAAAAACTTAAGAGCAATGTAGGGTGCCTTATCTATGGATCCACTTCAGCTGGCCTATGGGCATCCCAAATACTCAATGTACTTTACTTCCACAGAGAGTACCTTGCACCAAGTCTCCAGGATGGCAAAGGCAAACATTTCATACAGACAGCTGGTTGGCTCTGTGGGACAGGGAAAAGGGAATTCATAGTACCATAATACAGAAAAAAAAAAAGCAAGATGTTCTTAGCTCCTGACTGTCTCATCAGGATCCAAAATTAGTATAAAACCTTAAGAACCAATGAGGGTAGAGAAGATAAACCACGGAAGAGCTCTGCAAAAGACTTAGGATCCCTAGCTGGTTGTGGGATAATGATATCTCTCTGCTATAAACACTGGAAGAGGCAACTGTTTCTTCAAATACAAACCCAGCAGTGCAAGACATGGCAACAGGGAAACTGCAGCAATTGACAAGAGCAGGAGAACACAGTGACATTTTGGTAACCAAGAAATAGTGATTTTTTTATTTTATAATTTAATTTAATTTTACATATCCGCCACGGATTCCCTTATTCTCCCCCTTCCACCACCACCCCACCCCACCACCACCCCCCCTACCACCCCCCCATGTCCCCCAAGCCCACCCCCCTTTCCCATCTCCTCCAGGGCAAAGACTCCCCTGGGGACTGAGTTCAGCCTGGTATATTCAGTTCAGGCAGGTCCAGTCCCCTCCTCCCAAGCTGAGCCAAGTGTCCCTGCATAAGCCCCAGGTTCCAAACAGCCAGCTCATGCACTGAGGACAGGTCCTGGTCCCACTGCCTGGATGCCTCCCAAACAGATCAAACTAATCAACTGTCTTACTTATCCAGAGGGCCTATTCCAATTGGAGGCTCCTCAGCTATTGGTTCATAGTTCATGTGTTTCCATTCATTTGGCTAATTGTCCCTGTGCTTTTTCCAATCTTGGTCTCAACAATTCTTGCTCATACAAATCCTCCTCTTTCTCGCAAATTGGACTCCTGGAGCTCCACCTGGGGCCTGGTCATGGATCTCTGCATCCGGTTTCCTCAGTCATTGGATGAGGTTTCTAGCATGACAATTAGGGTATTTGGCCATTTTATCACCAGAGTAGGTCAGTTTGAGCATTGCCAGTAGTCTATTGTGGAGGTATCATTGTGGATTTCTGTAGACCTCTCTAGCACTTTGCTTCTTCCTATTCTCATGTGGTCTTCATTTATCATGGTCTCTTGTTCCTTGTTCTCCCTCTCTGTTCTTCATCCAGCTGGGATCTCCCACTTCCCTAAGCTCTCTTTCCCTCGACCCTTGTCCTTCATTACCCCCACTCACGTCCAGGTTGTTCATGTAGATCTCATCCATTTCTCTGTCATTGGGCGATCCCTGTGTCTTTCTTGGGGTCCTGTTTTCTAGGTAGCCTCCCTGGAGTTGTGAGTAGCAGTCTAGTCATCTTTGTTTTACATCTAGTATCCTCCTATGGGTGAGTACATACCATGTTTGTCTTTCTGAGTCTGGGTTACCTCACTCAGGATGATTTTTTTCTAGATCCATCCATTTGACTGCAAAACTCATGATGTCATTGTTTTTCTCTGCTGAGTAGTATTCCATTATGTATATGTACCACATTTTATTTATCCATTCTTCAGTTGAAGGGCATCTAGGTTGTTTCCAGGTTCTGGCTATTACAAACAATGCTGATATGAACATAGCTGAGCAAGTGCCCTTGTGGTATGATTGAGCATTCCTTTGGTATATGCCCAAGAGTGGTATAAGCTGGGTCTTGGGGGAGATTGATTCCCAATTTTCTAAGAAAGCACCATATTGATTTCCAAAGTAGTTGTACAAGCTTGCATTCCCACCAGCAGTGGAGGAGAGTTCCCCTAGCTCCACATCCTCTCCAGCATAAGCTGTCTTCAGTGTTTTTTATTTTAGCTATTCTGACAGGCATAAGGTGGTATCTCAGAGTTGTTTTGATTTGCATTTCCCTGATGATTAGGGATGTTGAGCAATTCCTTAGATGACTTTCAGCCATTTGAGCTTCCTCTGTTGAGAATTCTCTGTTTAGTTCAATAGCCCATTTCTTAATTGGACTGTTGGGCATTTTGATGTCTAATTTCTTGAGTTCTTTATATATTCTGGATATCAGTCCTCTGTCAGATGTGGGGTTGGTGAAGACCTTTTCCCATTCTGTAGGCTATCACTTTGCTATGTTGACCATATCCTTTGCTCTACAAAAGCTTCTCAGTTTCAAGAGGTCCCATTGATTGATTGTTTCTCTCAGTGTCTGTGCTATTGGTATTATATTTAGGAAGTGATCTCCTATGCCAATGCGTTCAAGACTACTTCCTACTTTCTCTTCTAGCAGGTTCAGTGTAACTGGTTTTATGTTGATGTCTTTGATCCACTTGGACTTAAGTTTTTTGCAGGGTGACAAATATGGATCTATTTGCAGCCTTCTACACGTTGATATCCAGTTATGCCAGCACCATTTGTTGAAGATGTTTTCTTTTTTCCATTGTATAGTTTTGGCTTCTTTGTCAAAAATTATATGTTCATAAGTGTGCAGGTTAATGTCAGAGTCTTTAATTTTATTCTATTAGTCCACATGTTGGTTTTTATTCCAGTACCAAGCTGTTTTTATTACTGTAGCTCTATAGTAGAGCTTGAGGTCAGGGATGGTGATGCCTCCAGAGGTTGTTTTATTGTACAGGATTCTTTTGGCTATCCTGGTTTTTTTGTTTTTCCATATGAAGTTGAGTATTATTCTTTCCAGGTCTGTGAAGAGTTGTGTTGGTATTTTGATGGGGATTGCATTGAATCTGTAGATTGCTTTTGGTAAGATTGCCATTTTTACTATGTTAATCCTGCCTATCCATGACCATGGGAGATCTCTCCATTTTCTGACATCTTCTTCAATTTCTTTTTTCAGAGACTTAAAGTTCTTGTCATAAAGGTCCTTCACTTGGTTAGTGTTACCCCAAGGTATTTTATGTCATTTGTGGCTATTGTAAAGGGTGATGTATCTCTGATTTCCTTCTCAGTCTGTTTGTCAATTGTATATAGGAGGGCTACTGATGATTTTGAGTTGATCTTGTATCCTGCTATGTTGCTGAAGGTGTTTATAAGCTGTATCAGTTCCTTGGTTGAATCTTTGGGGTCACTCAAGTATACTATCATGTCATCTGCAAATAGGGAAAGCTTGACTTCTTCCTTTGCAGTTTGTATCCCCTTAATCTCCTTATGCTTTCTTATTGCTCTGGCTAGAACTTCAAGTACTATATTGAATAAGTATGGGGAGAGTGGACAGCCTTGCCTCGTTCCTGATTTTAGTGGAATTGCTTTGAGTTTCTCTCCATTTAATTTGGTGTTGGCTGTTGGATTGCTGTAAATTGCCTTTATTATGTTTAAGTATGCTCCCTGTATTCCTGATTGCACCAAAGCTTTTATCATGAAGGGGTGTTGGATTTTGTCAAATGCCTTTTCTGTATTTGTGAGATAATAATATTTTTTTCTTTGTGTTTGTTTATATGGTGTATTAAATGGACAGACTTTCGTATGTTGAACCACCCTTGCATCCCTGGGATAAAGCCTACTTGACCATAGTGGATAATTGTTTTGATGTGTTCTTAGAGTCTGTTTACCAGTATTTTATTGAGTATTTTTGCATCAATGTTCATGAGGGAGATCGGTCTGTAGTTCTCTTTCTTTGTTGCATCCTTGTTTGGTTTAGGAATCAGGGTAATTGTAGCCTCATAAAAGGAGTTTGGTAATGTTCCTTCTGTTTCTATTGTGTAGAACAATTTAAAGAGTATCGTTATTAACTCTTCTTTGAAGATCTGGTAGAATTCTGCTCTGAAACCATTTGGTCCTGGGCTTTATTTATTTATTTATTTTGGTTGGGAGACTTTTAATGACTGATTCTCTTTCCTTAGGGGTTATTGGACTGTTTAAATAGTTTATCTGGTCTTGATTTAACTTAGGTATATGGTACCTATCCAGAAAATTATCCATTTCTTTTTGATTTTCCAGTTTTATGGAGTAAAGGTTTTTGACATATGACCTGATGATTCTCTGGATTTCCTCATTGTCTGTTGTTATGTCCCCCTTTTTATTTCTGATTTTGTTAATTTGGATGAGCTCTCTCTGTCTTTTGGTTAGTTTGGATAAGGGCTTGTCTATCTTGTTGATTTTCTCAAAGAACCAACTCTTTTTTTCATTAATTTTTTTGTATTATTCACTTTGTTTCTATTTAATTGATTTCAGCTCTCAATTTGATAATTTCCTGGCATCTATTCTTCCTGGGAGACTTTTTTTCTTTTTGTTCTAGAGCTTTCAGGTGTGCTGTTAAGTCACTAGTGTGAGATTTCTCCAACTTCTTTATGTGGGCATTTAGTGGTATGAATTTCCCTTTTAGCACTGCTTTCATGGTGTCCCATAAGTTTGGGTATGTGGTGTCTTCATTTTTGTTGATCTCTAGGAAGTCTTTAATTTCTTTCTTTATTTCTTCCTTAACCCATTGGTGATTCAGCTGAGCATTATTCAGTTTTCATGAGATTGTAGGTTTTCTGTAGTTTTTGTTGTTGTTGAAATCTACCTTTAAACCATGGTGGTCTGATAGAATGCAGGAGGTTATTCCAATTGTTTTGTATCTGTTGAGATTTGCTTTGTGGCCAAGTATGTGGTCGATTTTAGAGAAGGTTCCATGAGGTGCTGAGAAGAAGGTATATTCTTTTTTGTTATGATGAAATGTTCTGTAGATATCAATTAAGTCCATTTGAGTCAACATCAGTTAGGTCCTTTATTTCTCTGTTAAGTTTTGATTTGGCAGATCTGTCCAGTGATGAAAGTGGGGTGTTGAAGTCTCCCACTATTAATGTGTGGGTTTTTATATGTGGTTTAAGCTTTAGTAATTTTTTTTTACATATGTGGGTGCCCTTGTGTTTGGGGCAAAAATGTTCAGAATTGAAACTTCATCTTGGCGGATCTTTCCTGTGATGAGTATGCAATGCCCTTCTTTATCTCTTTTGATTGATTTTAGTTTGAAGTCTATTTTGCTGGATATTAAGATGGCTACACCCACTTGTTTCTTAAGACCATTTGATTGGAAAGTCTTTTGCCAGTCTTTTATTCTTAGGTAGTGTCTATCTTTGAATTTGAGGTGTGTTTCTTATATGCAGCAGAAAGATGGGTCCTGCTTTCATATCCATTCTGTAAGCCTGTGTCTTTTTATAGGTGAATTAAGTCCATCGATAGTAAGGGATATTAATGACCAGTGATTGTTCATTCCTCTTATTTTTTGGTGGTAGTGTGTGTGTACTTCTCTTCTTTGGGGTTTACTGCTGTGGCATTATCTATTGCCTGTGTTTTCGAGGGTGTGTCTGTCCAGGTCCTTCTGGCTTTCAGAGTTTCCATTGAGAAATCTGGTGTTATTCTGATGGGTTTGCCTTTATAAGTCACTTGGCCTTTTTCCTTTGCTGCTCTTAATATTCTTTCTTTATTCTGTACATTTAATTATATAATTACTATGTGGCCAGGGGACTTTTGGGGGGGGGTCTACTCTGTTTGGTGTTCTATAGACTTCTTGTATCTTCATAGGCATTTCCTTCTTTAAGTTGGGAAAATTTTCTTCTATGATCTTATTGAATATATTTTCTGTGCCTTTGATTTGGTATTCTTCTACTTCCTCTATCCCTATTATTCGTAGGTTTGGTCTTTTCATGGTGTCCCAAATTTCTTGAACATTTTGGTTCATGACTTTGTTTGCTTTAGTGTTTTCTTTGACTGATGAATCTATTTCTTCTACTGTATCTTCAATGCCAGAGATTCTCTCTTCCATCTCTTGCATTCTGTTGGTTATACTTGCACCTGTAGTTCCTGTTTGTTTACTCAGATTTTCTATTTCCAGCATTCCCTCTGTTATGGTGATATTTTATTTGTACTTAAATGTGATTTTATTGGTATATTAATAAATAAAGTTGCCTGGGGGTCAGAGCTAATAGCAAGCCATCACAGAAGCTGGGCGTTGGTGTTGCACACCTTTAATCCCAGCTCTTGGAGAGCTAGGCAGATCTTTGTGTGTTCAAGGATACAGCCAGCATGGAGACACAAGCCTTTAATCTCAATACCAACCATAGAAGACTTGGAGGTCTTTACAGACAGGCAGTGACGAGGCAGTCATGTGATTGGGTTTACAACCAATGAGAAGGCAGAACAGAAAGTCTTTATAAAGACAAACACACAGGAAGTAGTTTTCTTAGCTGAAGAGGATAGCTGCAGAGTGAAGGGTAAGGCTCTTAGCTCTGACCTCTTGGGCTTTCATTTTTGCATTGGTTCTGTGTTTCTTATTGAATAAGATGGTTGTTTCTACACTCTGTTTGTGTCTTCTTCATTTTGTCTATTTCCCTTTTCAGGTCTTGGACTGTTTCCTTCATCTGTTTCATTGCTTTTTCATGATTTTCTTTCAGGGATTTATTGTTTTCTTCTGCTTTATTTGTCCTTTCCTCTAGTTTTTTATAGTGTTCTTCCCATTTTTTTGTTTGTCTTTTCCTCCATTTCATTTTTATTTCTTCTATATAAGGCTCTAGCCTCTTCATGATGCTATTCATAAGGTTGCTTTCTTCTGATTCTTCCATTTTGTGATGTTCAGGGCTAGCTGTTGAGGAGAGCTAGGTTCTGGTGATGCTGTATTGCTCTTCATTTTGTTGTACTACTTCTGCTTTGATGTCTGCCCATCTCCTTGTGGATTTGTTCTTGGTCTTATCAGCACTCTTGGTCCAGACAGAGCTGACAGATTCAGGAAGCCTCTCTCTGGTCCAAATGGAAGCTCTCTTGTCCAGATGGGAGCTCTGGGGCAGGATGGGAGCTGGGGGCTGGTCTCTAAGTCTCAGGAAGTGGCTGGGGTCTCGGGCAGATGGGCGTGGGGGCAGGGCGTGGAGATTGCAGGGTCTGCCAGGGGTCTTAGAGAAGGGTAACCTTCTTGGTGAGGGTGGAGGGGATGCTGCCCAATGGACAGAACCTGGGGCCAAGTTGGGCAGGTCTTCCCCGGAATGGCTGGTGCCCAGGGATGGGACCTGGGGGCAGTCCTTTCTGGGTATGAGCCCATTCACTCATCTCTTGTCCAGATAGGAGGTCGAAATAGTGATCTTAAACAGATCTTAAACATCCCTAAACAGTCCTGACAAAACAAATTAAAAATAATGCTATTAAGGAAGATTAGATATGCAAAAGAACATAAATAATTCAAAAACTCCAGAGCTGAATAACACAATGAATGAAATAAAAATGGAAATAGAGTATACTGATACTAGACTTGATCAAGCAGGAAAAATAATCTGTGGACTCAAAGAGAGTTCCTCTGAAGAGATCTAATCGAGAAGTAAATAAAGGAAAGCCATAGAAGGAATAACGAAGGCTACAGAGTTCATGGGGCTGCAGTAAGAGAACAAAAATACATTTTGCAGAACAAAAGAGAGAAATAGAGTAAAACTAGAGGAAGCTTAAAAGCCAAATAAAGTTTTTGTAAAGAAATAATGGCTAAAGGAATCTCAAGTCTGAGAAGAAATAAGGATATCCAGGAACATACACACTATTTTTTCCAATGAGTTTCAATGTAAAGAAAAGTACGCCAAGATGTGTTATAATGAAATGTCAAAATTCAATGACAAAGAATTTTGAAAACAGAGAAAGAGACTTATCACATACAAAAGAACCATATTTTAGAAGATTTCTCAGCGAACATGCTGCAGACTAACAGATAGTAGGGTGTCATATTAGGAGAGAAATTTGTATTGAAAAACTCCTAGATTGTGAAACAGCATGCTCTCAAAAACAACCCAATTTTGTACCCAACGAAATGGAAAAAGAACAAAACTAAGCTCGTAGCAGAAGAACAGAAATAACAAAGGTTAGTCAAATATAGTAGAATAGAGAGTAAAAGAATACAAAAATTAAAAAAAATTCTTAAAGGTAAGTTTTGGGGAAATTAAGTTAGTGATGATTTACCTAAACTAAGAAGAAAACAAAAGACAGATAAAATAATATGTGAAAGATAAGACATTATAATTCATACTCAGATCCAGAAAGGATCATAAGAGAACATAATGACTAGCTATATGCTAACAAGGTCAATAACCTAGAAGAGAGGACAGATTCCTATAAGCATACTTCTTGCCAGGACTAAATCACAAAATATAGAGAAGTTTACACATCAGTAAGAAATGTGTGTACCTGTGTGTCTGGTATACATATGTATATATGTGTGTATTTGTGTGTATATATGTATATGGATGTTATATATATATATATGTGTATGCATGTGCATGTGTGTGTATATGTGTATGTATGTGTGTGTTTGTCCTGTTGAAGCTGCACACTATATCTTAAAGGCTTTAATATTGAATATCTTTCAACAGCTGTGTTTCTTTCCCTGTTTTTCTTGCTTTCATCAAGGCTCCTCACTACTCACCCGTCCTCAGCAATTTCTCCTAACTCTCAATACAACCCATTCATGTTTATCCAGTATAAATGAAGAAGTATACAGTTTTGTAACCCAACTAGAGGGAACTTAATTCATGAAAGATGATTCCCTGGACTGAGACACACTTGCAACTTCAGACGTAAGCAATTAGGGCAGCATCCAAGAGACAAACAAAAATACCCCACATATAAAACCCTCTATAAAATGAAAGAGAAAAATCTTAGAGGGCATAATATGACCAGAGATACATAAATAGTAAGAGTAATATGCTTTGGTTTCAACATGGTATTAAGAATTCTTTAACTAAAGGACCAATATGCCATAGAGAGGTATCCAAGTTGTGACATATGGAAGGGTAGAATTTGTTTTGCTAAAATGGGGTAGTTACATGAGTAAAATCAGTGAATGGCTAAGAGTAAACCAGAGAAACTATCAGAAAGGAGGGAACTGCAAAACAAGTGGAAATTAGATCAGACATAGTGAATGAGGACTAAGAAGTAGAATTTTCAAAGTTGCCAACTAGTCCTGCAAAGGTACCATTGAGCAGAAATGTCTTCCACTCTGTCCTGTGAAATAGTTCATGTTCATATTTATTAATTATTCTCACTGTAATCAAGTTATTTAGCTCTATTTGTGTTTTTAAAAAGACTTATTTACTCTGTGTGTGTGTGTGTGTGTGTGTGTGTGTGTGTGTGTGTGTGTAGAAGTCAACAGATACCCTGGAATTAGATTCACAGGTATTGTGAGCCACCATGTTGGTACTAGGAACTGAACTCAGGTCCTCTGCAAGAGCAGTCAGTCCTCTTAACTGCTAAGCCATCTCTCTAGAACTGTGTTTTTTATTCTAAACTTGACTTCTCATGTTATTTCACTTTTTCTTTCACAGTTCAACATCTAACCTACTTCCCAACACTTTCTCATTCAAGACTTCAGTGCCATATTGAATTGTGTCTAAAAGAAGACCCCCTTCTATTCTCCAGACACACAAAAGAATAAAAGTCTGTCACCGGTTCCATAAAACTGCTCGTGGGACTGTGTGAGGATCTGTGTAAGCCACACCACAGAATAGGTTTCTCCTTGAAGTAGAGAGGAGTCACTCAACGTAGGGATGAGACATGATGAAAAGGAGTTGTGACCTCTTCACATGAGAGAAGGTGTTAGTTAACTTTACATGACTATAACAACAACAACAAAAAAAAAAAAAAAAACCCTGACCATTAACAACTTAAAAGAGGAAGGATTTACTGTAGTTCACATTTTCAGGAGTTTCAGGTCATGGACTGCTGAATTCATTACTTTTGTCCTGGAATGAGGAGGAGGGGGAGGAGGAGCTTCTTAGTAAGACAAGAAGTGGAGAACAACAAGGAAGTAGGTATACCTGTCAAGAATATGCCTCTAGAGGCCCTATTATTCTAACTAGGCTCTACCTTCTACAGTTCCACATTCTCGTTAAAGTCTATTCAAATTTTTAAATCAATCAATGGAGGAAACCATTCACTTGGTAGAAGTTATTATTGCTTGTCTTTTGAAACACACTCAAGACACACCAAAAGGTATGCTTCTGTAGCTAGAAGTTTTCCTGTGTCCTGTCCAGCCTGCAGTCGGGACAAATCTCTCCCACTCGTGCCCCAAAGCTGCTTAGTCCCAAATAAACACACAGAGGCTTATATTATTTGTAGCTGACAGTTTTTCTGTGTCTTGGCCAACCAGTGATCAGGACAAATTTCTCACCTGCTGGTCCTGCAACCGCTCAGATCCAAGTAAATACACAGAGGCTTATATGATTTATAAAC
The DNA here is from genome assembly GCF_004664715.2 of Peromyscus leucopus. NCBI lineage: Eukaryota > Metazoa > Chordata > Mammalia > Rodentia > Cricetidae > Peromyscus > Peromyscus leucopus. The sequence continues at coordinate 34,809,149 of NC_051071.1, read as the reverse complement.
TGTATGGCCATTAGCTCAAACTTATTACTGACTAGCTCTTATGTCACGTCCACCTCGACCAGCAAGGAAGATGCAACACCATGCTCTTCTCCAAGCAGTTTATTCAGGAACCTTGTAACAATCTTCTGACCCCGGGGAAAGCCAACCCACAACCTAAATAGCTTCTGGGCAGCCAACCCCAATCTGCCACGTGGGTACTGCAGATAGGTCCAGGTACGCGGAAGCAAGCCAAATCCTTAGCCTTAGCCAAATAAGGAGTTGTTTATCACAGAGAGCACTCACTGTTGGGAGGGTGGAAGGCAGAAGCCAGGGCCATCTTTGAGGCACGGCTGCACACAGCTCTCTACACTCTTACACTTAAATTAGCCCATTTCTGTTCACCTATATGTTACCATATGTTCCATGGCTTTACTTGTGTGCCATTACATGCTGCTTCCTGGATGGTGGGCTGGCATCTCCTCTGCTCTTTCTGGCTGTTTCTGTCAACTCACATTTTTTTTTTTTTTTTGGAAGTCACTTGTTTGTACTTCTTGTTTTACTAGGTAATATTATTTCCTTCTTGGGTTTCTGAGGGAGTTGAAGATTATATAGTTATAGTTATAATTTTCCTTGTTAAGAAATTTCAGAAAAGAAATTCACTAAGAGGTATAAAGTGTATAATTTGAAAGACATAAGATAGTTCTCTGTGAGTAATATAAGTTAGGATAGAAAGTGAATCAGGTACATTTTGGACTTAACAAAGTAGGATAGATAATGGAATATTTTCTCTGAATTTGTCAAATGCAAATGGACTAGACATTGTTGATATATTTATTGCTTGTATATATTGTATATAGTTATTATACTTATTGTATATAGTTTTTCTTATATTAGTTATAACTTTTTTATTATTTTATATTTTTATTAAACAAAAAAGGGGAAATGTGGTGATATTTAGTTTGTGCTGAAATGTGGTCATATTTTATTTATATGTTAATAAATAAAGCATGTCTGGAGATCAAGGGGGGAAAGGCCAGCCATTTTTTAAGTAAACATAAAAGTCAGGCTGTGGTAGCACATGCCCTTAATCCAATCACTTGGCAGGAAGGGTCTCTGTGTGTTCAAGGTCATAGTGGAAACAGAGCCAAGCCTGGTGACACACACCTTTAATCCCAGTACCAACCATAGAGACCTGGAAGTCTGTACAGACAGACAGTAACAAGGAAGTGAGGTAACTGGGCTAAGAGCCAATGAGAGGACAGAATAGCAAGGCAATAATGGCATAGGTAGACAGGAAGTAGCTCACTTTTGGTAGCTGCACATCTGGAGAGGGAAGGTTGGTGGCTATCACTATTTCCATGATCTCTAAGACTTTCACCCCTATATTTGACTCCATGTTTTTTATTTAATAAGACCATTTAGAAGTTCATCTACAATTATTTATAACTGCTCAGCCATTAGCTTAGGTTTATTACTGACTAACTCTTAAACTCAAATTAACCCATAATTCTTATCTATATTTAGCCACGTGGCTTGGTACCTTTTCTCAGTTCTGCCTTGTCATCTTTCTTCCTCGGTTTCTGGTCAGCAACTCATGATTCTGTCCTTCCTATTCCAGCATTCTTCTCATCTGCTTGCCCTGCCTATACTTTCTGTCTGCCTACTGGACAATCAGTGTTTTATTTATCAACCAATCAGAGAAACACATATTCACAGAGAACAGAAAGACATTCCACAGCATGCTTTACTAATCTTCTAGGCACCTTTCAATCAGATTTAAAACACTGGAATTTGGTAGCCTATTAGACAAATCAAAGTATTAAGAGTACCACCAGTCAAATCAGCAACTAAGCAGTGACATCACTGCCTTCCTCTGTTCATCTTACAGGAACCAGAACAGTCATTATGTATCACATTATGAATGACATGCATCATGAACCACATCAACATTTAGCTCTCTGCCTTTTAGTTAATGTTTCATTTTGATCAATCTCTCCTAAGGGGAAGTTCTCACATATTATCTTGGAGACACTCTGCTATATCTCCCATCTGATTCAAGTACCACCAGCAAATTGTTCAACCCAGGCCACATTTTTTTACTTGACATTTTTTTACATGTAGACATGAATTTCTATAGTAATATGAGGGCACAAACACTGTGTAAATACATGTTAAATACTTTTCAAATCTGGTAGCTCACCTGTAAAGATCTGTGGCTCCTTCATGCATCATATCCTGCCAGGAAGGCACTGGTGCAGCATCAACCATCAAGATCATGCTACGTGCATTAATTTCTACTAAACACAGTACTAATGTTCTTTGTGTGCCATCTAAATGCTCTAGGTCACTTCTCACAAATAATGTCCAAGAATTCAATTTCTAAAATGCTTTTCTTACATTAAGTATGGCTACTTCCCTCTGCTACCTATGGATTCTAACCTTAGTTCTCAAAATCAGCAGAATAATGTTTCTCAGTTATGTCTAACAGTTAAGAGTCACAGAAATGTCAAAGGACATCAGGGCACACCAAAGCCAAAATGGCGTTCAAGTATATTCTGCCCAGATTCCCTTCTTCCATGTGAAACCCCTTCATGCTGTCTATCATAGAAATCCCTCACTTCTCCACATTGTGTTCCATTGCACTGAACATCCCTAGTTCCCTTGGTACTCCTACACATTGTAAGCTGAGTAAAGCAAAATAAAAATGGAGAGGAGAGGAGAGGAGAGGATCATTTGCTTAATGATCACCTGCTGAAAGTCTAGTTTATGAAGTCTTTCCTAACTGTACAATGACAATCAAATGAACCCATAAGAAAGCAAAATTTCCAAAGAATGGGGTATAAATCTCTGCAATTTTCTATCTACTGGATCCAGAAAGAAGCAATGGCAGAAAAGGTTATCAGACCACCTGCCCCCAAGGAAATCTTTCCTGAGTAGAGACCTTCTGCTGCATTCATTGGGAGACTCCAAGCTTAAGCTACAATAGTTTTCAATTCAACTATATTTATTGAAATAATAACTTGAAGTTTGAGAAGATTTTGACACTAAAAAAAATAGTTTGAATTTTACAGACTGAAGCCTTTGGAAAGGTCATCTTTTCTGTTCTCGGGTTTATGAGCCACAATGTTTGTGATGGCTTGGTATACGTCTTGTTTCTTCCCCCACAGGGCCATTTCTGTGTAAATGTCATTTTCTCAAGCAGCTCTGCAGAGGTGGAATCTTACAGAGAAAACCAAGATTCTGTTCAACCTGGTAAGATTTTAGGATGCTTTCTCTGGTCTTTCCTTTGTCCTCTTCATCTAGTCCCATTTACTAAGAAGTCTGAAATCACAAAAGAAAGACCTATAGTATCAACAACAACAGATCAAGAAACAGAAGATACTGTCATAGTACCTTGCCTACACAGCTCAGGGCTCGAAACTTGATAGCAGATCACGTTCCTTCTTTATTGAACTTAGAAGCAATTCGGATTTGACACAGGGAAAAATGACAGAGAATAGTGTATTGTTTTACTGACAATCATGGTGAGATTGGTGTACCCTGAACCCAAGGAAAGCAGGCTTCTTGTCCTTCAACAGAACAGCAGTGTTGTGTGTATGGCTTCTTTTGTCGGGAAAACTACCCACCAGTCCAAGCAGAATGATTTTGTGGAAAAGGGAAGGGGAGAGATAGCTAGAGAGTGAGGGGAGTGCACATGCTGGACCAGGACACTCTAGTGGGATCCTTGAAAATGTGATATTATACAAATGACCCTCAGCCTTAGTTTCCTCATTCATGAGTGTTCTGAGAATTAATGAGATGATATAAATAGTATGCGCCACAGCACCCAACTTTTAACAAGGATTTCATAAGTAGCACTTTCTATTATCAGTGTTAATGCTTTATTCTCACTCTCACCCTACTGATGCTCAGGATTCAATAACTTCTTTATTCCCAAATCTTGAAAAATAAAGGATCATGTAAATTATCTGATTTCTAAATTCTATAACTGATCCAAAGGAATGTTCTGGAAATCATTTGGTCAAATAACATTTGAGGGTAATGCCTCCTCTGGACCAGGCACAGTATTCAGCTCAGGGGAGAGCTAGAAACTGGAAAGAGATTTTCCATTGAAATAGTTTTTACACTGTAGGTTTTGGATCATGCTAGGGTTAATTTCAATCATATTTTCTAAATTGCTTAGAATTCAATGAACAAAGTTCTAAATAGTTAATAAGTAAAAGAAACCTGAAGATCAAGGAGTATCCTATGTTCATAGGATATGCAACACAAATAGAATTATACATCATCCATCACCTCACAAAAATTCAAATTAATGTAGTAGTGTGCTTATTTTATCCATATTATAATGGAAGTTCAAAATATCTAAGTTATGAATGTGGTTTTCAAGCGTTTCTGAGCCCTGAATAAAGGAACAAAGTCTCAGTAAGGCCATTTGTCTTTCAGAAAGTCAGTGAACCAGACACAGGAGCAAAATGACCTCCATACACTCTTCCTTAAGAATTTCCTCATGAAAATTAATGCTTTAAAATTAATATTGGCAAAAAACTCTTCAAAATAAAAAACAGAAAGTAAACTCTATGCAGAAAACCCATCATACTCTGCAAAATCACATTTTAAATATATTTCTCCTATTTAACTCCATACATGCCCTTTCCACTATAGAAAATTTGAATGTGGTAAGTTATAGTCTCATTTTTCTGTTTTATTTGATGAAAACATCACAGATGATGTATAATTGTTGCTCTTGAAGTAACAAAGAGATTAATAATCAGCAATAATAAAGTGTATCGTGTGTTCATATATGTATAAATGCCAGAAGAACCACATTTTCAGTAGCATACATCTATGTGTCAAGGGAAGAAATTGAGTAACAAAATCAAGATGGTCAACTTGTACAAGGGCAACTTGAGAAGGCAAGCAATTAGATACTTTAATCATATCACACTTATGGAAATATCATTAATTATCTTAGTCATTAATTTGCTCATTCATTATAGAAATATTACTAAATACAAATGGTGTGACAAGTGTTTGAGAAACAAATGTGTTCTGAATAGAGATGATGTCTTTTAATCTCATGTCAAACATTGCTTTGGCTCCAAAATGGATTTTCAGAATTCCTATGAGTAGAAGATTTGCTATTTTTTACTGTATATGAAAAATCTCTCAATTTACATGCAGATATTTAAACAATTTACAATTGCAAAACAAAGCATAATTATCTGTTTTTTTAACCTTCAGTACATTTTAGGTAATAGTCAGAAATGTCTACCTTGCTCAAAAACATAAAACTAATAAGGGTCCTTGCTATTATCCATTCAATCCCTGCTTCCAGGCAAGTACTGACATCAGTGCTTTATAATTATAAAATACTTCATCCCTGCAGCAGTCATAAAAAGAAAAGTGCATCCTTATCTCTATCAGATGTGGAGAGTATGAGAGAAAGAATGACCAATCACTTGCCAAGATTGTCCTCTGAAAGGCAGAAAAGGTAACTCATGGTTTGAGAACTGAAGCACCCTGTTTCTAATAGAGGATGTTCTCATCTTACCGTTGTCTTCCTGTTTTGACAATCCTTCATAGATGCATTAGAGTGCTTTATAAAATCATAGGCTATTTTGGATATAATTGTTGTGTCTAGCTTTCCATCAAATGGCAAGTACTTTGGGTCAATATACAGAAGCCAAATGGAATGAAGCCACTGCTTAATGTTGTGTGGCAGCCTTTTCCTGTGCTGATACAGAACTTGAGTCCATCATAAAAGTAACCAGTGTTGGAGGAGAACTAGACATAAATTTTAGGTCAGACGTTCTTGTGAAAGCCATCTTCTGGTTAGAAAAACACCATTTCCACCCTATTCACCAAAGCAAGCATACTCTACCCTGTATTGCTATATATCAAGAATTTTTAAAAAATATTTTTCAATGTTCAACCAAAATCAGTGGTTGCTGTTCCAAGAATATTTGATGCAAGACAATAGTGCATGGCTATTCAAAATTCTCTATGCAGACTCACATCATCAGTATGTATGTAAGGCAACATGAACATTCTTTGAACATGAAGTCAGAAACCTGGGTGCAGTACTGAGTGTCACATCTTCATAACCTCCTACCTTTGGAAAACAAAACGCTCAATTGTCATAATTTTCAGTACAATTGTAATTGTACTGTCTATACTACTGAGCATAGAGAAGAATTGTTGAAATGGCTGACATGAGGTGATGGATAGCAAATTATTCTGAGAACTCTAGGTAGATTCAACTAATTTAATTTGCCAGCATTTTTAGTCTCCTGCATGTGAAAAGGACTGTGGTAAGCCCCAGGGAAACAGTTTACTGGGATCTATTCCAAAGCTTTAAAGGATAGTTACTGCTAGCATGTTAATTTTAAGTCATATTTACTGCAGAATTGGGCTGTGTTTTATTTGTAGTTTATACAATTTATAGTACCTCTAGACCCCTTATTTCATAAATATTTACTGTAAAATATATGTTCACTTTCTAGGATATAATACACAGTTTCAGGCTTCACATTATTGTTGTTTTTATGACATACAAGTCATTATTTCTGTGATGTATTTGTTGACAAAGCTTGCTTGAAAATGTGTCAATTGTATTATTGTTTCCATAAGAAACGCACTCAGTTTATCACATGTGATTCTAGAAACACATTAGATTCTAATTTGGAGGCTGCCAGTATTTTAAATTCACTTTTCAAGTCAAGGCACTAGGACTGAAAAAGTGGGTGCTTTCTGTGGTGAAACAAAGCATAGTTCTGCCAGAGATTTAAAGATACTATATGTTTAAATTCTACAGGCCATGGCTCTTGAGACTGTATTCATTTGGTCAAGCATGGAATTTGCCTTGTTTTGTCAATGGGGAATTGTTTCATTCATTATTCATTCAATTTATGGCATGATCATGATGTTCTGGGGACTGTCCTATATACCCTATGTGATATGAACAGTTATAAAATTACTGAATTAATTAATGAACAACTCTGTCCTTGAAGAGCTCCTGGGAACAATCTGCAGGTGAGCATCAGCATTAAAGATAGCTCATCAGAAGAACAAAGAGATCTGCACTTTGACAGAGCCTCCATGCCAGCCTTGGAAGGTCAATATCCAGGTAACACATTAAATTTAAAAAATGAACTTCAAATTGGTTTGATCCATTTTTAGAGAGTTCATGCTATGCATAGTTGAATGTAACTTGTAACACAAAAGATACCTGACTCATATGAATCCATGACTTACCTCAGATTAGTGCAAATATATAGGAAGATGCAGATATAAAAATATGCTAGGAAGTTGAGAATCAGTATGTGAATAAAATACCTGCACTTCCATCTTCATTATGGCTCTCTCTTTTAATTATCTGTGGGTTTTTCCTTAAAGAATTGATTAAGGGACTGGGCAGAAGACTCTCCAATCCTTGTACATTCAATAATATTATAGTTATAATTTCCCCGATCATTATTTTCTTTATTTTTTTCTGCCTGTTTCTGCATGTGCACATAAGGTCCACCAAGTAAAACCTAGCAAGATTTTCAAGGAAATGTCATGTTTAAGCTACATTTGTAAATATTTTTAAATCTCATGGTTTGATAATCATGTGTGAATATGAGAGAATAATAAAATTTTCTTCCTTTGGGGTTCCTTATTTTTGTTGTTAAGAGCATCAACTTTCTTGGATCTCTCCAGTCATATTTCTAAGAAGAGGTTAATGTCTTAGAACTGAGGGGTAATAAAATATCTTTAATAAAATAGCTGAAACAAATAGAAGTTTAAAAATAATAGCAGTATGACCTAACTTACAAATGTTCTTATAGCTATCTTTTTAAAAACAACTTTAAAACTTGTATATTTTATATATGTGGATTTTCTTGCCTGCATGTGTATCTGTGAACCACTTACATGTCTGATGTCCATGGAGATTAAAAGAAGACATCTAGAACTGGAGCTACAAATGGTTGTGAGCCACCAGGTAAGTGGTGGGAATTGAATTATTGCTCTTAACCAGTGCTCTTAACCACTGAGCCATCTCTCCATCTCAAACTGCCACGTCTTATTGATATTTCCTCTCTTACCTAATGTAACATGTCATGTTCTTCAATGACATACTATTTCATCCTAAAATACAACCCTGAACTCCAGCCTTACCATCTTGCTCAGCCTCATCTCACGTATCTACCCCTTGTAGTTAATAACTGTTTTGTTATATGTAATTTTACTATGTTAAAGTTAAAATCTTCCTTTTTGTTTAGACAGAAAAGGGGAAGTGATGGGGGAATGCCTTTCTGTTACCTGCAAATATGTGTTGCTCTGACTGGTTGATAAATAAAGCCATTTGGCCTATGGCAAGGCAGCTTAGAGGCAGGCAGGAAACTTGAAGAGAGAGACAGGAAGGGGGGGTGCAGTGAGCTGCCCAAGGAGTAACATATAATGGGATGTGGGTAAAGCCACGGAACATGAGGCAATACCTAGATTAATATTTATGGGCTAATTTAAGATATAAGAGCTAGCTAGCAAAAGACTTAAGCCATGGTCATGCAGTTATAAATAATATAAGCCTCTGTGTGTTTACTTGGGTCCAAGCATCTGCGGGACTGGAGGGTGAGAGAGATTCATCCAGACTGTGGGCCAGGCGGGACACAGGAAAACTTCAGCTATAATCTCTTGCTTGGGATGATTCAGAATGGCTCTTACTATGTAAGCTTCTCAAATATTCTTGGGGTTCCTTACCTTAGAGACTCTGCATAGTTTGTCCTAGTTGCTTTGAAGCCTCCTTCTCCTTGACTGTTGGGTGGTCAGTTCTTATTCTACAGACTTTGTCTTTATAAGCTTCCCCTTAGAACTCTCTTCCTTACACTCACTGAGCAGCTTCTCCCCAGGGTTTTCACATCTCATGCATTGTCCTAGCTGGTTTTTTTGTTTGTTTTTTCTGTGCGGAAATGGTTTATTTTAAAAGAAAGACAAAGAGAAGAGAAGAAAGAGGAAGAGAGAGGGAGAGGAGTTGGAGAGGTGCACACCTCATAAGTGGAAAAGCAGAAGAGAGAGAGAGGAAGGGGAGGGGTCTTTCCCCCAAAATGAGGCTTTTAGGTCAGGATACAAGGCAGTGCCAAAGAGCGGGTCAGAATACAAACATTAGTTTCCTAGCTGTTTTAAACTATCAATTTGACATGGCCTAGAGTCACATGAGAAGTGAAGTTCAAGTGAAGGATAGTCCAGACCAGACTGCTCTATGGGCTTGTCTATGAGGGGTTGTCTTCATTGCTCATTGATGTGTGAGGATCCAACCCAGTCTGTCTGAATGTGTATGTACATACCCTCCATCCAAACAACATATACACAGAATTAAGTAGGAAATAAAAACAAAATCTTAAAAAAAGAAAATTACCTGCCAGGGAAACTATTTATAAAAAACATATTGACAATGATATGATATTCTTAATTTATTAATAATGTTTATAAATCAACTAAAATCACTCATGTCCTAAAACAAAATAGGGAAAGGGCATTAGTAAATAATTCACACAAGTGACAAATGTGGGCATACACAAATATCATCAGTCTCCCTAGGCCAATGCAAATTTAATGAGCTATTATTTTTCAACTATTAAAGTAGCAAAGATTTTTTTCAAAGATAATCCCAACATAGGCAGAGATGCATTAGAAGCATCTCTTACTTTCTGTACTTCATAAGTAACAGTAAACTGGCATAACCTGACTTAAATGCAATTTGGCAATGTGTACTAAGATAATTTAAAAGGCTTATATGTGTGGAATCAGTAATCTTCTAGAAATACATTCTGAATATATGAGCAAACAGATTGCATATGAGGACACTCAGTGTAATTAATTATAATACTACCTACAGTCATCACAATTCTCAGCTATAGATAATTTTGCCCACCTCATTCATCTCCAATTCAAGAGATACTTGGCCATATCTGGTAAGGTTTTATTGTTGTCGTCATTGTTGTTGTTTTGGTTTGGTTTGTTTGTTTGTATATGTGAGAACTGAGTTGAAGTGTTTCTGGTATCCAGGTCAAGATGAAGCTAGGAATCTACAATGCATAGGATAGACTTTCATAATTACACAGCCTCAGAAGTCAAGAGTGCTGAGTTTGAAAAGGAAAATCTAGATCTAGAAGGAAAATCTCAGAAAAGCACTTAGCTAAACTCTAAGCTTCAGTTAAATGTTTCTTTTCTTTAAAAAAAAGTTTTAATATTTTTTTATTTATGTGCATGTGTGTTGATCTGTGATGGGAAGGTGTCATGTGGGGGGGGGTACCTAAGGAGGACAGAAGAGGACGTTGGATCCCCTGGAGATAGAGTCACTGGTATTTGTGAGCTGTCTAATGTATATGCTGGAACCCAAGTTCTGTTTCCCTAGAAGAGCAACAAGTCCTCTTAACCAAAGTATCATCTCTCTAGTCTCCAATGGAAGTATTTCTAAACAAAAAGGGGGGTTGCTGGCCTTGTTTGTGGCAATCACTACTGTTGTATGCATGCTACTAAACATTTCAACATAAGCCATCCTAAATCCTTTAAGCAACTGAGCCCTTGGGTTCTCCACTGTTGCTGTTTCTTAAAGTAACTATTTCCTTCCAAAGAAGCTGAAGACTTTAAAATCAGTTAACATCCCTTAAGCTGTCCATCAACCAACCATAGTTACCTTTTCTCCATTAAAATGTGAATGAATCATTATGCTACAAAATAATAACCAAATGGTAAAGTGCAAACATAGCACTATAGGACCTAGAAATATATCTCACAACTTGAATTGTGCTGATTATAAAGCCAAGGTCATGGGTGTCCTCATAAAACTATCTATATGGCTATCCATTTCAGAATTGTTGTTTATGGTAGGAAAAACATAGCTGCATCTAAATGTTTAATAACAATGTGTTAGACAAATACTATAATATTCATTTGAAAGAGTCAGTTTTTATAACATAGGAATATAAGAATTAGATCATAACTGAGTATGTAAAACATGAACCTTTAACATAAAATTCCATTAAGTACCAAAATACCATATGGAGAAGATATCAAAGTAAGAACATATTTCTGTCTCAAAGAGGTGATATTATATCTGGCTTTGTTGTATATTATATTTCAATCTTCCTAAAATAAACTTACATTATTACTGTAAATAAATACCAATAAATAGTACACATTGGAGGATTAAATTTATACTTTAACCAGGTTCAAAAAGATTTGCAAATCATTTGAATAAAGAAAAGTAAAAGAAAACTTAAAACAGGCACAGAATATGTTTTTAAGTCAAAAGAAGAATTGGCAATCACTCAACCAGCAAGGAGCTTCTTATCTATGAGGAGTTGTCAAATTCATCAGTGGCTGAGTAAGTAGAAGTGTCCTAGCTAGTAGAAAGGAAGCCAGCTTCCATTCCCAAGGGGACAAGGCTCTTACTCTGTCCTCCACTGGAGCATCATCTGATCATCTAGTCACTTACTTTGTCTCAACTAAGAAAACTTGAACTCAAATTCCCAAAGTAACGATGTACAAATCGTTTTACAATCCACATAGAAAATGTTTCTGCCTTTCTCTGGCTGTCTTCAGTTCTGCGTGGCAGAGTAGTTTTCCATAAAAATTTAAGTGTACCAATATATGAGTTAAAGAATGAAAACTGTGAACTGCTCCAAGAGCTTCAGGAAGTGCTTTTAATCTGCAAGAACTTTGCGATGTGGAGCTTATGTAAATCAAGGAAAAGAGCAGTTCTGCAATGGATCCAACCAAGAAAACATCTACTGCTCTTCTTTCACAGCTAAGCGGTTTCTACACCATATATGTCTTGAAGCAACCTTCCCAAATTCTCCTAAGAAAGGGTCTGTCCCAACATTTTTTCTGTAATCCAGTGTGTATTTACCAAAGCAGTATGCAGTATAGACCAACAGTAAGCCAGAGACACTTAATATGAAGGCCCTAAACCTCTCTCCTTATTCTCGCCTTTATTTCTTGGCATCTGTTATACTCAGATGTGATCCTATCTGGATCCATTCTCTTTGCTTTCTTTTTGCCCTCAGCTTCATATTCATGTATGGGACATGACCACAAAAAGGTGACCTTTAAATCACAATCCCTAGAACTGCAGACATGATTTTGGAGCTGGTATCTGAGGCCTTCCTTCTTGGCTGTCTTTGCCAACTGGCACCATTCACTTGGCATGAATCCACATGGAAAAACATACCTGTGAGGTTGGCCCTACTTCCTCTACCAGAAGATAAGCCATATATGTCTCTAAAAGACATCTTTGTATCATTCAGAAAATGTCTCAAGAAATACCTCTTATTGTATAAAGTATAGTGTGTAACATATAAATATGGTACATAAATATAGAGTATATAAAGGAAAATTTGGGTGTGCATTTATAAACTGCCTAGACTTCAAATTATAGTATAGAAACGTATCTTTGAAGAAAAGTAAGTTAAGCATCACACATGTTACAAGACGCAGAGACAAGACCACAGTGGTAGGTTTTATAATGTACACTCTTTCTATGATGGGAAGTAGAAATTTCCATTTAGAGCTATGACTATACAGAGGTCAAGTAGTAGCTGTCTAGGTTATTTATACCAGATGAATAGAACCCAACTCCTTCACTAATGAATTGGATGATCTTGAATAAATGTTAAAAACTTCCTGTACTCTAGGTTTTTATGGAAATTAGAAATTCAGATAAAAGGAGAAAACTTTGAAAATCTCTGGAACTGAAACAGGAGGACAGGCTAGGGTCAAACAGACCTGAATTTGACTTTCCTTCCATTTTTTTTCCTGTGAAAATCAATATCTTGTGGTGATATTTTATCTGTGTCCCCCAATAAAGTTTATCTGAGGATCAGAGGAAGAAGCCAGCCACTATATTAAACATAGAAGTCAGGCAATGGTAGCACACACCTTTAATCCTATCACTCCAGAGGTAGGGATCTGTCTGGATCTCTGTGAGTTCAAGGTCACACTGGGAACAGAGCCAGGTGTGGTGATTTCATACCTTTAATCCCAGCATTAACCATAAAGGTCTAGAGGTCTGTATAGAAAGATAGGAAGTAACAAAACTGGGCAGGAAGAGGAAGTAATGTAGCTTGGCAGAGAGAGGAAATGAGTTGGCAGAACAGAAAGGCATGTACACATGGGTATATAGGAAGTAGTTCTCTTCAGAAGCTGTGAAGTTGGTGAGATGAGGTTATCTGTGGCTTTTCCTAGTCCTCTGATCTCTCAGGTTTTAACCCTGATATGTGGCTCTGGGTTTTTTATTTAATAAGATCTTTTAAGATCCATGTTACAACATCTAATGAAATTGTTGAGTTGGTTTAGAAAACAAGAAGAATGCCCAACTGAAGACTGACTGAAGCATCAGCAATCACCACTGTTATCAGTACAGCTTTAGAATTAATTCCAATGAGACACCATAAATCTACTAGACAATGCATTTCATAATCTATGAATGTCAGGTGTTAATGAATCCCAGAACTTCAGAAAAATATAGAGCTTAATCTTGGAGGTCAAATTTTATTAAAACCCATAATTATAATAGTAGATGCAAATTGTACACTCCTGTTATATTGAGACTATAATATTGTAGAGTATTGAAAACTATCCTGAACTAAAATTTGATAAGACAGGAAAGATAATTTATTAAAACTGAAGTAATCTAGGTTATTTCCCTTTGGAACTTGTCATTAACTGAAACTGTGACTTTCAGTATACCTGTTATCAGTCTCTATTCTTCAATGTCCAAGTACCATAAGTTTGACTTGAATTATCTTAAGTTTTAAAGACAACTATAACAGAACAGATTGAATTTAATATTAAGTGCAGGCATAGGTAAGATAAAGGATTGACACAATGGTGGTATAGTTAGAGCTCCATTTATTCCAGACACATTTTTCTACATAATGGATATGATGAAGATTCATGCTCCAAGACTCAGGTTTTCCCAATGAAAACAATACTTTCTCTGAAATTCATGCTAAAAAGCAAATAAGCACACAAAAATCTGTGGTGGGCTATTTGGTATCTTATGAATGGTGCTGGATAAATAACTTTGATCAGAGAGTTGGAATTTTTCTAGCTCTAAGTGACATGGCCAACACTACTTCTGGTAAAGAGGAAGAAAAAGCCACTGTGAAGAGAATCATGTAGAACTGACTGCTCTGTATGTTTGGTGGGCCTCTTATCAGGAGGAATCAATGCTAGAGGGGGAAATGATGGGGACAGAGGGACAGGACACATGACAACCAAGAAAAGCAAAATAGTACATCCTAGCAGATGTCAGCTCTGGACCAATGTCAATGTTACAAATATTCCATCTGGACTATTTTAGCACTATGGCCTTTTAATAGATCCCAGTTCCTTAAAACAATTAAGAAAAAAAGGAGGAAAAGAAGGAGGACAGGGAGGAGGAAGGAAAGAAGGAAGGTGATGCTAAGATGACAGAAAAAGTCCCCAGGTGAAAATGTGATGTTAAAACAGAAAATTCATCAAAGAAATTTAAATCAGGTAGAACTGCGGAAGACAACTCCTCTCCCTCCCACTTGTCCACACCACTTTTCCTCATCACTCACTCCAACTCACTTTGCTCTTCACCATTTTTCCCTGATAGCTCAAGGCCTACTCATGTGGCATCCTCAAGTACATTTCTCAAAGACAACTATTTTCTCTTCACATTCCTATTAAAATTTCTTAATGCTGAAATCACAGGAGGTGTGCAGTGTGTATATATATATATGGAGGTTTATCTCAAAGTCATCTTCCAAAGCAGCTTTCTAATTCTTCCACAAGCTTTCTTAAGAGTTTGTGAGCCTGCTCCTTTCTCCTCTAGGAACAAAAGAGCAGTTCTGCCTTTTCCTGGGCAATTCTCATTGCAGATGTTCTCTCCCATGGCAATGCAATTAACTATTTCTCACAATTTGTGTACTTTAAATCACGAGAACCAGAACAGAGTTCTGAGATTGTTTTTAAATCTAGACCTTTAGCTGTATCAACCTTATGAATTCCTCCCTAGAAAAACTCTAGATAATTAGTCAAGCAAAAAGAAAGGACACTTTTTTAAAATTTTCCATTTCCTTTTTCAACAATTTTGAAAACAAAATTATGCCCAACAGTGCTATGCATGATTCATACTGCAGAAAACATTGCAATTGTTTGGGGAATAATAGAGCTTGTCTTAAGAGAACTATGATGTTTGTTTTCAAGACATCATTTGGTTTTCTTTTCCTCAATTTCAGATCAATACAAACATGGCTAGGCCCTTCCAGGAGAAAGTGGAGAGTAAGATCATTGTTGGGAAGAGAACTTAAGTGGATAGGGAAGGAACAGCACAAAGTTACATAATTTAGGTTGCAATGATCAACAAAGGTTGCTTAAATGATTATACTATAGGCTCAGTGTGCTGGGCTTTGCTTACTCCCCATGGGAGACCTCCATTTGGGGGATGTGGGGATGCGGGGTAGCTTGGGAAAGAGGGATGGGGGTGGGAGGAGGGAGGAGGGATGTCTGTGGATAGCATGTGGAGTGAGTAGAAAATTTCTTAATAAAGAAAAATAAAAAAAAATAAAAAATTTTAAAAAAGATCATGCTTTAAAAATACAAGTTGATAATCACTAGCCATTTTGTAAAATAACATCTATAATACAATACCTACATATATCCACCTATTTATGTATATATATGCATATATATTATATACATATATATTCTGATTTTAGATGCATGGTCAAAAGGGTGGCTAAGTGGGCTTTGCATGTTGGTGGTTGCTATAGAAACATTGCTTTGCATACAGGTCATCTAAGGTGAGGTAAGCCCTCCAGAGACAGACTCGGCGAATGTCAATTAATTAGCACAGTGCAAAAGAATCAGAAGGAAGCAAAGAAGTTGAATCATGTATAAGTTAATTCACATATACACAGGAGCTGCTACAACTGAATTGAGGAACCAGATCTTTTCACCACATGAAGGGTTGGTTTACCATCCTTGGAGTCCTGCTGGACATTTACCTGCTGTTTGTCCTGGAGAAAGATCTAATTTCCTTGAACTTTAATGTCTTCATCTGTAACATGGGGATACTGTCATAAACACTGAGGTTACTCAGAAATTTAAAAGGAAAAACACATAGTGTATTTCCTGTAGAACAAGCCCAAGGAGCTCACTTCTTTTTCTGTCTCACTAAAATCCTCGAAGATTTAGCTCACTCCCAAAGAAACAATGTGCTTTCACTCTTCGAGCTCCATTTTTGCTTGTAAATCTCTACTAAATATTCACAAGAGCATTCATACATTTTTATCTCTGTGGCCTACTCAGATTATTTATATCAACATAGATATATCATGCAAGATGAAAGAAAAAATGCCCTAGTTAACAAAATATCTTCATATCCAGAGGAGTAACATCCCAAATAATTGTATGCAACTAGCATATAAATCACTAAAATGCAGGTTGGATGGAATTGTATCCCTTTGATGATTCACAGTGATTTTTTTTTTTTTTGCTTCATTTATGAGTTGAACTCAGACATATCTGGAGTTGGAAGGCCAATTACTGAAATCGGTGTGATGCAGAGGAAGGGAGAAGTGGTGTTATAAATAGCTTTTGAGGGCTGTGTTCTATAAACACACGAACATCTCCTTCCTTGGACAGTATGGGGGAGACTGGGGTTAGGAGAACAAATTAGGCTAGTTGTAGTTGGATACATGCTCATTAGAGTAGATGACAGGAATACAATAACCAAAATGTTGTTTATACAATTATGTACAGAAGTACAGCGACAAATAAGGTGCAAAAGGGACATCTTAACTGAGCTTACTGTGGCATCAGAAAAAAACAAACTTATCTACCTAATTTGGTAAAACATCACTATCTTGCTCAAAACTCCCATGAGTTCTCACAGAGTAATAATGAAGATTGCTTTAGCCCAATAGTAAAATCTGCACCTTTACAATGAAGATAATAGCTTCTCTTTTAACACTCCCCCTTTGATGATCATAAAGGAGCTTTCCTTGGAGTATGCAATAGGATCCTTAGAATCCAAGCTTTCTATACCTCCACCACATACTACTACTAAGTATACAAACGTAACAGGGCTTAAACAGATACAACAGTTGAATGGAGGCAGGAAAGTGGGAACCAGTCAAGACTGTCAGGTGTCTCCATCAGTTACTTGACAAGCTGGCACTGATATTTTCATCTCTTGAACCCTTTAGTGGCGAAAGATACATTGTATGCATGACTCATGTTAAAACTCTACATTTTCCGAGTCATGACACCCAGCTCCAATCCACCCTTCCTGACAATTGTTATTACCATACAGATGAGACTGAAAAATAATACTCCTGAGACAGTATTAAGCATTCAACACATTTTCTATTTCTTGTGAGAAAAGAAATATTTTACAAACATTTTTGCCTATAAACTTCGGTGATATGAGTTATAGACAAAATGATAAGAAAATGGCAAAACCCATCATATATAATCCTCTTACATTCTCTGTGCAATGCATACAGCTTTTAGGGCCACGTGTTCCAAATGACACAACTACAGATGAAGAAGAGCTGTCTATCTTGCATTAGAGTGGATATAATTTAAAATCAAAGCCACCAGCCCCCACGCCAGACAGTGTTAAGTCTGTGACTGGCACGGCCAGTTGTGTATCTATTCTTCAAAACCACAAGGAAACTTTCTACTTCTGTTCTTTTCTCCTGTTACCTGGTACATTGAATCTTTCTTGCTATTCAATAACTAGCTCAATATTTACCAATTTTTTTCTAAGCTTTCTGGACTTCAGTTTTCACTTTCCTACATTTACTATGTGTCAAACATATATGAAATTGCTATATCTAAAGTGAAGTAACATTGACATTGCCCACTTTTTCACACCATGGAACATACAGGAAATAAAAATATTTGAATGCTAAAAGGCACAATATAGGAAATTGATGAGGCAGGTTTACATGATGATAGCCACCTTGAAAATGTTGGTCACCCTTAGTAGCTATTCAGCTGCCTCATAACAAACAGATAAATCACTAAAATGCAGGTTGGATGGAATTGTATCCCTTTGATGATTCACAGTGATTTTTTTTTCTTTTTTGATAAGTCAGGATGTGTCCCACTTATTCACCACAGTGCACAATCTCTCACTGCCAGGGAATTGTCTACAGAGAACAAACTCACTGGAAACATCTTGATAATTTTATTGTGTGTTGGAATCTGAGGCTAAACTTTGCATTGGATTTTCTTATACTGTAGCATATGGCTGTGTGTACAGCATCTACTGGGTGTGTTATACACAATGTCGTCTCATCAGTTCATAAAGCATCGAATAGGAGTATTTGTAATTTGTGGTTAGAAGAGGAAACTGAAGTTCAAAAAATTGCCAAGTGCCTTAAAGGGGGTCTGCATTAGGGAATAACAGGTTCAGCTTCAAGGTCATACTGACCTTGTCAAGAGGCTTCTGTCAGCAAATCTAAAGTGATTATACTAACAAACAGACTTTTAGGTTCTATAGAAAATAAGAATTCACCAACATAAGATTTTCAAGTGAAAATATATATTGCCAAACCAACATGAATATTAATTTCAGCCCCCCATTATCCTCTGTGGCACATGCCTTTAATCCAAGCACTCAGGAGGCAGAGGCAGGTGGATCTATGAGTTCAAGGCCAGCCTGGTCTGTATAGTGAGTTCTAGGATAGACAGGGCTACACAGAGGAACTCTGTCTTGAAAAACAAATAAACAATAACAAAAACAAAATCTGTGGTCATTGAAACCTAGCTGTGAGGTAATACATCCATGGCTGAGTCATAGTGTAGTATAGACTTATCCAAAAACATGAGTAATGAAATCAAGAGTTTAGGAAAAACACTTTGAACTATATAACATTAGAACTGAATTGTACATCAAATAAGAAATTATCAAAGCAGATCAAAGTACAAAGAAAACCCACATAATAGGCCAGACATGAGGAAGTTAAAGATACTAGAGACAGAATAACCAGTTGAGGTAAAGAGGTTCCTAACTAGACCTCCTCTCAAGACAGAAGGCAGGTAGTTAACTGACTGAAGAGTCAAGTGGCAATAGCTGAGAAGCAGCAGCAGCAAAGGATCTCTCTGTCTCTCTGTCTCTCTCTTTTCTCTCTCCCTCCCTCCTCTCCTCCCCCCTCCACCCACTTCTCTGTCTGTCAATTCATCATAGGAACCAAATGTCCTGGAACAGATAGAGGCTTGAGGAGGAGTATGGACTCTGCACAGACAAGGGGGGAGGCTGGTATCATGTCCATTCATGCTAACCTCCATGTTACAGAAAATGCAGCTGCACACATCAGTTATATCATCAGTCAACAATGATGGAGCAAGATTGACTATCTGGCCCTAGTCCTTTATTTTCATTTTCTAATGTCAGCATAGCTTCATTCTGTCTTTTTTCCTAGTAAGAAGTAGAAAGAATTGAAAAACAAACAAACAAGCAAAACACTGTTACAACTGCCCACTGTTTTGGCCTTCATGGCACGTGTCTCCTTTTCCTAGCAAAGGACAATGACAAACCATTTCTCTAGCTGGGGAGAGTTCACCATTCAGTCTGAGGGACACATAAAGTCCAATATAAGAAGATGACTGTGTCCTCTTCTCTGAACCTAAGAGATTCAAAGCAGAACAAAAAAATTAAACTAAATAATGAAAATTGTCAGGGTCTTTGAAATCACTTCAAATGAGACAGTCTAATTTCATTATGCTAGATAGGACAGATGAAGGGAACCTAGAGTTAATAGTGCATACTTTGACACAATGAGAAACCTTGCCTAAAAATAAGACATAGAAAGAATTAAATCTAAAAAACCTATCAGATTTATGATAAAATGTAAGCACTTGGACCCAATGATACCTGATACCCATCACACTTGGCTTTCAGTTTTACAAGCATTTAGCCCACTGTTCTTATTTCCTCAAATGAATTTGAACAAAGATAGAAATATTCTGGCTAGTTAATATTATCACTCTGAATCCAGATTAAATCAACTTCAGGACCATGTATTGTGTCAGCTTTTGCTCTCAACTTGGATAAATTTGAGGAATGCATAGTTCTCAAAGCCCCTTTGCTTAGAACTTGCTTTGGAAGATTGGCAGCTCCTTTGTTTCTGCTCTGGGGAGACACAAATCCACACCACTGGCACATTTATAATGGAGAATGGCTTCCTCCGGGACCTGTCCTATCATTCCTTTGAAATGTAATCATGAAGAAATATAAGTATGTGTCTCCCAGTCTCTATGGAGGATAGGAGTCTAGCTTAAGTAAGTGACAAGCATGAAGTGCATACAACCTAATCTAACGAACAATCCCACTCTCATGTCTTCTGGTACTTCTCCTCGAGTTCAACTCAGAAGTTAAAAACCCTCTGGCCTTTTGTGTCAGCACAGAGTTCAATCTCTTTTGTTCTTTGTAATATTAAAAAAAAAATCTGCTGTTTTGTATATTCTGGACCTAATGCCATGTCACTTTCTCTTACTTATATTTGGGCTTCTTTTTTAAATAAAGACAAAAAAAGAATATGTGCCTTTATTTAAGCCAATTGAATGACATCCTTGGCTATAACTTAAAATATCTTAAGGTACAGACACTGTCACTATTTTGTAATTGAATTTAGTTAAAGGCTTTGAGGTATTCCTTCTATAAAACCACTTTTTAAAGATAGTCTCACTAGGCCTGGCTGGCCTAGTACTCACCGTGTAGACCAATTTGGCCTTGAAGTCATAGAGCTCCACATGCCCCTACTCTTGCCCATAGCTCTTCCTATGAGCTAGAACTGAACATAGTGGTTTGTGCCACTATGCCAGGCCTATATTCACTCTCATGGACTTGGGCTTAATTGTGCTGTTTTGTCATGACCAGACTTCAGAGTCACTCGTTACCATGGTCTTAACATGTTGTCCATTTATGTCCAGTGTTTGCCTTTATTAGAGCCATATGCCACTTGTTTACCTCATTTAAAGTGAAATTTTTGCTATTACCTTTAATTCATTTGATTTATTTTGTTACCTCTTAACCCCCAAAACAGTAGAGAGAGGAAAGGAGGATATCAAAAAGGAAGAGAAGGATGAAGAAAAAGAGAAGGAAAGGAAGAGAATCAAAAGCTAGGGAAATAGCAGACAGATACAAGAAAGGAAAATGAGGGGACAAGGAAGGAAGGAAGAAAATTAGAAAAGAAAGGGAAAAGGAAAGGGAAGAAGAGGAGGCCAGGGAAGGAAAATGAGGAGAAAGAGGAGAATTCAGTGGTCAAGTCAAACCAGAGAGATGGAAAGAGAGAGAACACCAACCCCAGAAGGTCTCAATGCAGCAGCAGTATGGGCTCCATGGGTACCTTTTTTATTTCTAATAATAGTTTCAATCCTTTGAAAGTTTCATACTTTTATACAATGTATATTGGTCATATCCATTTCCCACACTCCATAACAGTGTTTCCTACTTTGTCTCCCTCCCAACATTATGATTCATTTTTAAAGCATAAATAAATTCATATATTTGTGAAAAATAATCACTTCACAATCGAATCACTATTAATTTGTCTTTTGTTAAACCAATTACTATTTATAAGTAAATTTGTATTATTTTATCATGAATCATATTAGGAAACTGGAAATAGAACAATTAAATAAATGTTTCAGGAAAAATTAAGCTTTTATATCACAAAGACTATCTGCAGATTGATCAACCTTCAAATTAGCACATGATCATAAGTTTGTAATTCCCAAATCCTATAATTTTTTTTAATCATTAGTAATAATCAATCCCAAATCTGGATACTCACGTCCATATGTGCACAACCATCAGTTGGAGCATGAGCACCCTACTAATGACCACATGGCTAAATAGAGTGACTCCCCATCTCTCAACACCATCAGTCTCTAATTGTTCCTCCCAGAGTGGAGGACCTTGGGGCCTCTCCCTCTTCCAAGATGAAATTGTAACTGGCCTGATTTGTGCAGGCCTTTTAGAAGAAACCACAGATGCTGTGAGTTGGTGTGTGCATCAGCCATATCATGTCCAGAATTCAGAATCTCACAGCTCTCCTCTCCATCCATAAGCTCTTCCTTTTTTTTTTCTATCTCTTCTTTCACAAAGTTCTTAAGCCCTGGATGGTATGAAATTGATACATATGGCCAATTCACAAGTATTAATCTTCTTCATTATTTATTATACTTTAGGAATGTTACTTCACAAGTTTTAGTGTTATCTACACCCAGCACTTTGACTGGTTATGAGTTTCTGCATTAACCAATACTTTTTAAAAATCAGTTCTTACAGGAAAGAGGAGCTTTGCACTTTAAAACAAATAACATTCATATATATGATAAGCCATAAACACCATACTGTCTCCAAAGGGTCTATATATTTTCAACCAATGGAGCAAAGTCAAAGCCTCTGAGCTGGACCTTTGTAAATGAGTACTGATGCCCAAGAGAATGATTCAAACCAACTGATTTCTGAACTGTGAATGAACTTCCATCTTTGTGTCATGGCTATGGTCCTGTCAATGCTCCACTTGCTTTCAGATATGACCGTTGGATGTTCCTATCTGAATCTTAGCTTCCCTACTTCACATATATTCACATTTGTTCATACATTTGACTCTTCTCATGTGAAAAAGGTTCATTTCCAACCCTCTTGCTCAGCTGCTGGTGTCGGCTAAGACCACTTGAAGACAAATACAGCAAAAGTGAGTTGCTAAGGGAAGAAAAATTAACAGAAAGTAAAGTCCCATGCTAGTATGTGTCTAGTAGGGTTTAAAGGGGCAACAGTTCACAGAAGACATAACTAATAAAACAGTGCAGATGAAGAAGACATACCTTGCTCTTGGCGTGGTTGTTACCCTTCAGAATTTATGATGTACATTTCTCCCCTGAAAAACAATATACTAGGGGCAGAGATTCTTCATCCAGCTTGTGCCCTTTGGGCAATCAGGTGTGGTTGGTGGAAAGGTAAAGGCTATGATACTAGCCAGGAGCCTGTCAGAACTTGGGAGCCAACTTCAGCTGTAGGCACAGAAGACATGAGTGTGGTCCTGCTTGCCCTTAGCCCTGAGCCAGGATGAGCAGTACAAACTGGCCTCACCAAGACCATAAGAGACAAGAAAAAGAGGTGTTGCTCAGGTAAAATGACTAGGAACTATGGAAAGCCAGCTGGGGTAGAGCTCCTATTCATGTTGCAGTACACAACCTTGCTCTTCTGATGAAACAACTGACACAAATGATGAGATCTTTCATAGTGTATTGGATCTTGCTAGTGTTCTGTTTTTACCATCCTCTTAGCTGTTCCAGACCAATCAACATTTTTTTGGAGCAGATAGTATAAAGCCTTCACAGATCCTGTCTATCTGTTATGTGAAAGGTTTCATTATATAAAGCTAACTCCTCTGTTTCCTACAGATTTGAAGAAGCATCTAGAACAGTGTTTCTCAACATGTGAGTCACAACCCCTTGGTGGTCAAGTGACTCTTTCACTGGGCTCACATATCAGATATCCTGCAGTTCATATATTTACATTATGATTCATATCAATAGCAAAATTACAGTTATGAAGTATCGTTAAAAATAATTTCATGGTTGGGAGTAACCACAACACAAGGAACTGCATTAAAGGGCCACAGCATTAGGAAAGCTGAGAACCACTGATCTAGAAGAACAATGAAGACAATAGTTATAAAGAATTTGAATAAAGACATGTTGAATGAATGGGACAGGGAACTCCACAGGTCATAGGGTTTTGAATGAAAATCCTAGTGTAGAGGCTAGGCTACAACTTGGTCAATTTTAGCCAGAGATAGATCTTTAAAGACCTGCAAACCATAAACACTACTGATTCTGCTTGTGGTTATATGCCACAAATAGATAGTAAGATCACGCCACTGAAACTGTTGTACTTATTAGTTTCAGGACATTGAAAAATCAGACAGAGAGAGCTGAAAGCTTCCTTCCTGCTGAAAAGTTTTAATAATTCTGTAAGGCATTATTTGGGCTGTTGGCAGGAAATCATACCAAGATACAGCTTAATTATGTATTCTGCATACTACACTACCAGCAGGCCAGGCAACATGCATTTGCTGGTGAAATGGCGGCACAACTCCTATGGGCACAACCAATTGCTTTCTAATCAGATTAGAGGTCTATTCCACAGGAAGGAACTCATGGCTGGTACTATAAACCAGAGCTAAATGCCAAAGCTGGGGAGGTCATGGTCCCAGCAGGGAAGCAACTTCTATTGTCTCATTAAATTGATATGACATACCTATCAGATTAATTTCTAAACATTTGTGTTTATGCCCATTGATTGTGGGTGCTGCCACATCAGTTGGTACTGAAAAGAAACTTCTGGTCTGCCCTAGGTAATATACTAGTGCAGAGATTCATGAGCAGTCAAGTTGCTGTTAATAAGTGACTTGCTGTGACATAGTGTCCAGTGCTCATCCATAGATGAAGAAAAAAAATCAGACCTCCATACCACCCTCTTTAAGGCTCAGATAATACCATAGAAAGGGGGTAGAGATAACAGTAGAGGCCAGGGGAAGGATAGAGTGCCGAATAGCAACTTCCTCCAGATTGAAACATTCCTTCCAAGAGGAAAGAAAATACGTGTGATAATCAGAAAGTCAGCGAAGTATTCAAGGCTCAAAACAGTATTAGATTTACTAGACTCCTCCCCAAGGCTATAAAAGCAACAAGTGATTAATTGCTGGGGAAGAGGAGACTCTTCCAGCTTCTTGTAAGTTGTTTAGGCAACTTCAGAAATTTAAGTTTTGTGAGCTGTCCCCAATGCTGGGGTAGACGTTTGGTGCCATAGCTTCATTTGAGTCACCACCCACACTTCTGTGAGCTCACACATGTGCCTATGAAGAATTCCAATGCGCTCACTGGCTCACTCTGCTAGATAGGCAGAATTATTGTCTAGTCCACCATCAGTCCATTTACCAATTTGAGATGAACAAGCATTAGTTTATATCTCCTCAAGAAAAGGCACGTACACCATTGTATAGTTAAAATTGAAACCCTGATAGTAAAAAAAACAGTTTAATTTTTTACTTTAAATACATGATTTTCAAACTGATGCCTATAGGCTGACTCCTTCCTCTGAGCTCCTGGTTAGCTAACTGTACTCAATTTCTTCATTTCAATAGAAGGGAGAGTCTACAAACACACACACATATGTATATATATGGAGATTTTATACACACACACACACACACACACACACACACACACACACGATATAATATACTCTCAATATAATATGGCCAAACAGAACAATTACTTTTTCTTCAATATCTACTCCCTGTTTAGGGATGCAATATGGTCACCCACCATGTGACTGGATAAAAGTCCAAAATGATATTTTGGAGACCTTTCATCCATCTCCCATGTCTTATCTAATCATAACACTGCTGATTCATCTTCTAAAGTATGTCTGGAAATACCTGGTTTTCTTTATTCTCCCTGCAAACCCAAGTTGGCATCTTTACTTGCCAGAACCATGAAATCACCTTTCAGTGATCTCATTGCCATCATATGTCTCCCCTAAAATGCACCTTCCATATATAGCTAGCCTAGAGAGCTTTCACAGTATAATAAACTGTGCCATTAATTTGCCTAAAACTGACAAGTGGCTTCTCATAATGTTCCAAATTCTTTATTTTCTATAAGAATCAAAAAGACCCTCATTGGACCAAGAGTGGCTTCCTGAGACACAGAATCTGCCAGCTATCATTAGACCAAGAGCTGCCAGCCAGCAGGGAAAACTCTTGGGGCAGGCTCCCACACCAAAATCCCCCATCAGACCCACCAATCTACAAGACCCACGCCCTGCCCCAATATCCATCCCCTGCAACACCAGTGGCTTCCTGAGACACAGAACCTGCCAGCTGTCACAGGACTAAGAAAGGCTTCCTGAGACACAGGATCCACCAGCTCTGACTGGACCAGGAGTCTTGATAAGACCAAGAGCGGCTCCCTGAGCCACAGAACCAGCCAGCTTCAATTGGACCAAGAGCAACTCCCTGAGATACAGAATCTGCCAGCTACAATTAGACCAAGAACTAAGTTTGGATGCAGAGTGGCCCCCTGAGACAGACACAGCAAGCACAGACTGAACCAATAGCAGCTTGCTCACCCAGACACAGGCACCTCTCATATCTATTGGAGATGGGTAGATGGCAGTGCAAAAATACAAACAACATAAAGAGTAATATGGCATCACTAGAACCTAGCCCTTCCACAACAGCAAGACCTGAGTATCACAATGTAGAAGAAGCAGAAGAAAGCAACCTTAAAAATAACTTCATGAAGATGCTAGAGGCCTTTAAAAAGGAAATGAAAAATTCCCTTAAAGGAATTGAGGAAAAGTCAAACAAGAAATTGAAGAAATCAATTAAGAAATTGAGGAAAAGACAAACAAAAAATGGAAGAAATCAATAAA
The DNA here is from genome assembly GCF_004664715.2 of Peromyscus leucopus. Classification (NCBI taxonomy): domain Eukaryota; kingdom Metazoa; phylum Chordata; class Mammalia; order Rodentia; family Cricetidae; genus Peromyscus; species Peromyscus leucopus. Next base: position 34,782,688 of record NC_051071.1, on the reverse strand, counting down.
TGCCTTAAAGAAAACCATGAAAAAGCAATTAAACATGTGAAGGAAACAGTTCAAGACCTGAAAAGTAAAATAGAAACAATGAAGAAGACACAAACAGAGGGAATGCTGGAAATAGAAAATCTGAATAAACAAACAGGAAACACAGACACAAGTATAATCAACAGAATACAAGAGATGGAAGAGAGACTCACTGGTGTAGAGAACACAATAGAGGAAATATATTCCTCAGTCAAAGAAAACACCAAAGCCAAAAGAGTCATAACACAAAATGTCCAGGAAATCTGGGACACCATGAAAAGGCCACACCTAAAAATAATAGGGACAGAAGAAGGATAATACCAACTCAAAGGCACAGAAATTATATTCAACAAAATCATGGAAGAAAACTTTCCCAACTTAAAGAAGGAAATACCTATGAAGATAAAAAAAAAAAAAAAACTTATAGAACACCAAATAGACTAGACTCCCAAAAAAGTCCCCTCACCACATAATAATTAAACCACTAAACATTTAGAATAAAGAAAGAATATTAAGAGCAGCAAAGGAAAAAGGCCAACTGACTTATAAAGACAGAAACATCAGAATAATACCCAACTACTCAACGGGGACTTTGAAAGCCAGAAGGTCCTGGACAGATGTAATGCATACACTAAAAGACCATGGATGCCAGCCTAGACTAATATGCCCAGCAAAACTTTCAGTCACCATAGATGGAGTGAACAAGATATTCCAAGACAAAACCAGTTTTAAACCATACCTATCAACAAATCCAGTCCTACAGGAAGCATTAGAAGGAAAATTCCAACCTAAGGAAGTCAGATACACCCACAAAAACACACGAAACAGATAATTCCACAGCAGTAAATCCCAAAGAAGAGAAATACACACACACACACACACACACACACACACACACAACCACCAAAAAACAACAGGAATTAACAATCACTGGTCATTAATATCCATTAATATCAATGGACTCAATTCACCTAGAAAAAGACACAGGCTAACAGAATGGATACGAAATCAGGATCCATCCTTCTACTGCATACAAGAAACACACCTACCTCATCCTCAAAGGCAGATATTACTTCAGAGTAAAAGACTAGGAAAAAACTTTCCAATCAAAAGGACTTAAGAAGCAAGCAGGTGTAGTTATCCTAATATTTAACAAAATAGACTTCAAACTAACATCAATCAAAAGAGATCAAGAAGGGCATTACATACTCGTCACAGGAAAGATCCACCAAGATGAAGTTTCAGTTCTGAACATTTATGCCCCAAATACAAGGGCACACACATATGTGAAAGAAACAGTACTGAAGCTTAAATCACACATCAAACCCCACACATTAATAATGGGAGACTTCAACACCCCATTCTCACCACTGGACAGATCTGCCAGACTGAAACTTAACAGAGAAATAAGGGCCCTAACAGATGTTATGACTCAAATAGACTTAATAGGTATCTACAGAACATTCCATCATAACAAAAAAGAATATACCTTCTTCTCAGCACCCCATGGAACCTTCTCTAAAATCGACCACATAATCTGTCACACAGCAAATCTCAACAGATACAAAAAAAAAATGGAATAACCTCCTGTATTCTATTCGGACCACCATGACTTAAAGTTAGATTTCAACAACAACAAAAATTACAGAAAACCTAAAATCTCACAGAAACTGAATAATGCTCAACTGAAGCACCAAGGGATCAAGGAAAGAATAAAGAAAGAAATTAAAGACTTCCTAGAATTCAATGAAAATGAATGTACTACATACCCAAACTTATGGGACACTATGAAAGCAGTGCTAAGAGGAAAATTCAAAGCACTAAATGCCCAAATAAAGAAGTTGAAGAAATCTCACACTAGTGACTTAACAACATGCCTAAAAGCTCTAGAACAAAAAGAAGCTAAGTCAACCAGGAGGAGCAGATGCCAGGAAATAAATTGAGAGCTGAAATCAATAAAATAGAAACAAAGAGAATGATACAAAGAATTGATGAAACAAAGAGTTGGTTCTTTGAGAAAATCAACAAGATAGACAAGCCCTATAAAAACTAACCTAAAGGTAGAGAGAAAGCACCCAAATTAACAAAATCAGAAATGAAAAGGAGGACATAACAACAGACAATGAAGAAATCCAGAGAATCATCAGGTCATATTTCAAACACCTGTACTCCACAAAATTGGAAAATCTGAAATAAATGTACAATTTTCTGGATAGGTACCACATACTAAAGTTAAATCAAAACCAGATAAATAATTTAAATAGATTAATAACACCCAAGGAAATAGAAACAGTCATTAAAACTCTCCCAACCAAAACAAGCCCAGGACCAGATGGTTTCAATGCTGAATTCTACCAGATTTTCAAAGAAGAGTTAATACCAATACTATTCAAATTGTTCCACATAATAGAAGCAGAAGGAACATTATGAAACTCCTTTTATGAGGCTACAGTTACTCTGATTCCCAAGCCACACAAATATGCAACAAAGAAAGAGAATTACAGACCAATCTCCCTCATGAACATTGATGCAAAAATACTCAAATAAATATTGGCAAACTGAATCCAAGAACACATCAAAAAAAAAAATATCCACCATGATCAAGTAGGCTTCATTCCAGAGACGCAAGGATGGTTCAACATATGAAAATCTGTCAATGTTATATACCAAATACACAAACTGAAAGAAAAAAACACATGATCATTTCATTAGATGCTGAAAAGGCCTTTGACAAAATCCAACATCTCTTCATGATAAAGGTCTTGGAGAGATCAGGAATACAAGGGACATACCTAAACATAATAAAGGCAATTTAGAGCAAGCCAACAGCCACCATCAAATTAAATGTAGAGAAACTCAAAGCAATTCCACTAAAATCAGGAACAAGACAAGGCTGTATGCTCTTCCAATATTTATTCAATATAGTACTTAAAGTTCTAGCTAGAGCAATAAGAAAACAAAAGGAGATCAAGGGGATACAAATTGGAAGGAAGAAGTCAAACTTTCACTATTTACAGATGATATTATAATATATATAAGTGACCCCAAAAATTCTACCAGGGAACTCCTACAGCTGAAAAATACCTTCAGTAATGTGGCAGGATACAAGATTAACTCAAAAAAAATCAGTATCCCTCCTACATACAAATGATAAATGTGCTAAGAAAGAAATCAGAGAAACATCACGTATGACAATAGCCATAAATAACATAAAATACCTTGGGGTAACTCTAACTAAGCAAGTGAAAGACCTGTATGACAAGAACTTTAAGTCTCTGAAGAAAGAAATTGAAGAAGATATCAGAAAATGGAAAGATCTCCCATGCTCATGGATAGGTAGGATTAACATAGTAAAAATGGCAATCTTACCAAAAGCGATCTACAGATTCAATGCAATCCCCATCACAATCCCAACACAATTCTTCACAGACCTGGAAAGAAAAATACTCAAATTTATTTGGAAAAACAGAAAATCCAGGATAGCTAAAAGAATCCTGTACAACAAAGCCACCTCTGAAGGCATCACCATCCCTGACCTCAAGCTCTACTATAGAGCTATAGTATTGAAAACAGGTTGGTATTGGCATAAAAACTGACATATGAGCCGGGCGATGTTGGCGAACGCCTTTAATCCCAGCACTTGGGAGGCAGAGGCAGGCGGATCTCTGTGAGTTCGAGGCCAGCCTGGGCTACCAAGTGAGTTCCAGGAAAGGCACAAAGCTACATAGAGAAACCCTGTCTCGAAAAACCAAAAAAAAAAAAAAAAAACTGACATATGGACAATGGAATTGAATTGAAGACCATGACACTAACCCACACACCTATAAACACCTGATTTTTGACAAAGAACCCAAAACTTTGGCTTCTAAAACAATGGAAAAAATAAAACATCTTCAACAAATGGCACTGGCATAACTGGATGTCAACATGTAGAAGATTGCAAATAGATCCATATCTATCACCATGCACAAAACTCAAGTCCAAATGGATCAAAGACCTCAATATAAAACCAGTTACACTGAATCTGATAGAAGAGAAAGTAGGAAGTAGTCTTGAACACATTGGCACAGGAGAACACTTCCTAAATATAACACCAGTAGCACAGACACTGAGAGCAACAATTAATAAATGGGACTTCCTCAAACTGAGAAGCTTCTGCAGGCAAAGGACACAGCAAATAAGACAAAATGACATCCTACAGAATGGGAAAAGATCTTCACCAACCCCACATCTGACAGAGGGCTGATCTCCAAAATATAAAAAGAACTCAAGAAACTAGACATCAAAATAACAATCCAATTTAAAAAGGGCTATAGAGCTAAACAGAGAATTCTCAAAGGAAGAATTTCAAATGGCCAAAAGACATTTAAGGAATTGCTCAGAATCCTTAGTCATCAGGGTGATGCAAATCAAAACAACTCTGAGATACCATCTTACACCTGTCAGAATGGCTAAGATCAAAAACACGGCAGACAGCTTATGTTGAGAGGACATAGAGCAAGGGAAACACTCCTACACTGGTGATGGGAGTGCAAACCTATACAGCCACTTTGGAAATCAGTATGGCAGTATCCCAGAAATTGGGAATCAGTCTTCCTCAAGACCCAGCTATACCACTCTTGGGCATATACCCAAGGAATGCTCAATCATACCACAGAAACATGTGCTCAACTATATGCATAGCAGCATTATTCATAATGGCCAGAATCTGGAAACAACCTAGGTGCCCCTCAACTGAAGAATGGATTAAGAAAATGTGGTACATACACACAATGGAGTACTACTCAGCAGAGAAAAACAATGACATCATGAAATTTGCAGGCAAATGGATGGAACTAGAAAAAATCATCCTGATGAGGTAACCCAGACTCAGAAGGACAAACATGTATGTACCCACTCATAAGTGGATACTAGATGTAAAGCAAAGGGTAACCAGATAACAACTCACAACTCCAGAGAAGCTAGCTAACAAGGAAGACCCAAACTGGAATGCATGGACCACCCTGGGAAGGGGAAATAGATGACATCTCCATGAGTGAACTGGGGATGAGGGGTAGGCAATTGAGGGTAGGGGGTATGTGTGAGAACATAAAGGAATAGGGTGGTCAAGCTGGAACAGGGATGGAGTGGTAAAGCAATTAAAGAGATATCATGATAGAGTGAAACATCATGGGGATAGAGAGAAACCTGGTGCTAGAGAAGTTGTCAGGAATCCCCAAGGATAACCCCAGCTTATACTACTAGAAATAGTGGAGAGGGTACCTGAACTGAATTGGCTTACCCCAGTGATCAGACTGGTGAATAACCTAACTGTCATCACAGATGACATCTCCAATGACTGATGGAAGCAGATGCAGAAATCCACAGCCAAACACCAGGTAGAGCTCCAGGAATCCAGTCAAAGAGACAGAAGAGGGATTCTATGAGCAAGTGCAACAGGATCATGATGAGGAAATGTAACAATATTTTCTGTGTCCTGCCTGGACCATCATTAGAACAAATCTGTCTCACCCACAGGTCCAGCAGCAGCTCGTACCCAAATAACACATGAGGCTTATATTAATTAAAACTCCTTGGCCATTAGCTCAGGCTAACTGCTGACTAGCTCTTATACTTAAACTCAGCACATTTCTGTTAATCTACATGTTGCCATGTGTTCTGTGACTTTACCTGTGTGCCATTATATGCTGCTCCCTGGATGGCCTCTGAAATCTTTGATTTCTCCTGCTGAAGTGATGAAGTTTGCTGTCTCTTCCCCTGTGGCTCCACACAGTCTTTTATAGTATCCTGTAGTAGTGACCTATCCTTACAATGCTCACTGATGTTCAAAACTGGCTTCGTGTTGTGACTGAAGGGAGACTTCTACCTTTGCACCCAAATCCCAGACTCTCAAAGCAAGTTCCACATCTACCCAGCATCACAGGGCAGAACGCAGGCCTGCCTTATCTCATCTGTCACATTTAGGACAGGTAGATCCAATTAGAAACACTTAGAATACAGATTATACTAAATAGAACAGGAACAGGATGAAAGAAAAGCCTCTGCACTCAGAACTAGAAGTAAAGAGACAGCAAACTTCATCACTTCAGCAGGAGAAATCAAAGACTTCAGAGGCACATCAATGACACCAGCTAGAAAGACAAGCCCAATGGAGAGCTGGCTGTGACTGAATTAATTAGCTTCTCTTCTTTTCACAAAAAGAAGTCTAAATCAGAAACAACCCTCCTCTACTTCACTATATGGAACAGAGGCAGCACCAGCAGTCCCACAGGCCAGAGTTAAGATGTGTAGACTGGAGAGGAGAGGATCCACTTCCATATCTAGCAAGATCTGAAGTGTAGTTAGATTTTATCTCTCCATCTTTCTCCATTTCTGCCCTATAGTCCTTAAAACAGCACTATAGTGGATACATATAAGAAAAGAATGTATTTAAGCCAAGATGATAGCTCCATGAGCTAGATTATGTTGTGTCTTTTTACACTGAATTATGTACATTCCTAGATGCTTAGATCATCAAGGATTGTCAGACAGGCAAAATTGAGAAGCAAATAAATGTGAAAAGAGGAAGCACAGGAAAAACTCATTTTAATCTATTTTCCTTTTCTCTTTGGACAAGATATCTTTGAGGCAAAATAAAAATCAACATGGAAGACAAAAGGAAAAAATAAGCTTTCTAAATTACACAATGCATATGGAAAAAATAAAGCCCTCAGGATCACCCACACGCCCTTGAAAATTGACATGTCATTTTGGAGTTAGCTTGCTTTGTTTAAGCTAGAATTTGCATCTTAGTAGAAGCTCACAGGCATGTAACCTGTGAGGAGATGGTTGCCATGACAACATTAATGAGCCTGTCCTATGACCACAGATATCTTGAAGAGAGAATATGTTTGTGCTCTTACTGATTATTGTATTGGTCCCTGCTCTCTGTACAGGAAGAACTGAAAAAAAAAATCATCCCTAACAGGAGTGTTTATTAATGATCTCACAGCAAGCCATTTTAAACTTTGAATAAGGAGAAAATCATACAGCATTAAAAACAAAAATGGCTGCTTAAAAACCAATTAGATAAAAAGTGTGTTGTTTTGATAATGGGCTCCTATAATGAATGCTCTTGCTGTTTTCTAACAAACAACATGATAGTCTAGTTTGCCCTGATATGCCTGTATAATCTTTCTCGTTGGAGGATTTGAGGGCCTTTTCATTTGATAATTAAATTATAATCCTTCCTATGTCTCTTAATAAAACAGTAAATATTTATTAGAAATGATGGATTAATAGATCCTCTAGTTCTGAACTACGTGAAGTCTTTAAATATAGCATAGATTTCAGCCTTTGAGCTGAACTGAAACAGATTTAGAGAAGCAGAAGATGTGGGAGACACAGAGTCAGGAAATCCCACCCAGAGCTAAAGGCACACCCGTATCGAACTGTTATCCCTTTGTACAGCAGCCTCACTACCCACCCTCACTAAGATGCTCTCTGAGATATGAGCCATCCGAAAGTAGGAGTTGCCAAGAGAGCAAGAGGAAGTCCCTAGGCTCCAGGAGTTTGTAACCCAGTCATGTTGTAATAATTTAGGTAAACCTAAGTGAGCTATATGAGTCTCCAGTTTTCTGTGTTTTCTTTTAGTTGGCTTTTTTTTTTTTTTAACCAGTTTCAAAAGCAAACAGACGAGTTTTCTTTCTTTTAGTTAGTATGTGAAATTCTGCATAATTTTCTATCATTTTATTTTCAAACTATGAGTCTACAGAAATTACTTTTAAAATTTGATTGATAATGTTTTCTTTTGGTTTTTGGAGGTGGGGGTTGTTTGTATGTTTTTGTTTTTGAGAACAGGTTTCTCTGTGTAGTTTTGGAGCCTGTTCTGGAACTCGCTCTGTAGACCAGGCTGCCCTCAAACTCACAGACATCTGCCTGCCTCTGCCTCCTGAGTGCTGGGATTAAAGGCATGCGTCACCACCGCCCGGCCTTTCTTGACATTCTTCCTTAAACAATATAGTATAGTAACAACTTAACAGAGCATGTGCATTTGGTTTGATATTATAATCAAGACATTATTTATAGTATATGGGAAAAGGTATGTGATTTTGTGTAACTACAATACCATTTTATATAAAGCACTTGAGTATGCACAAATTTTGGAATCCTTCAAGCATCCTGGAACCAATAATTCTCTCATGGAGTCTAGGGATGACTATACATTTCTTTGTACCTCTCTAGGTCTGAAAAACTACATAAAAGAAACAATTTGGCTCTTTAGACGTTTATTTAACCCAATAGTTGCTCAGAGGAAGCTACTTATTTAATTGAGAAGGAGCCATCCGAAGCATTGTGGTGGTATGGAAAATTTCCTCCTGCTTTAAGTTTCATCCATCTCAGCTATCCACTGCAACACAGTAAGCTCCCCAGGTTTGTGTTTATCACTCACACTGTCCACAACCCAAATGCTTAAACAATTCTTTCCTTTCAGGGTCTTTCTTGGTCTGTTACAGTCAAATCCTTCCAAGCATGTAAAAGAGAAAAAAATGGGTCATCTCACTCCTCTGTAATTGTGGTTCATTTATTTTTTATTCTTCCTCTGCTCTTAGAAGTCTTTATAGTTTCACTTTTGTAAAACAATTAAATCGTTTTGCTTTATTTGCAGCTGATATAATGTGGACATTAGACTACCACTATTAACTACAACTTACACTGAAATGGAAAGGTGCATGTATTTGTGTGTGCACACACGCACCACAAACAACATAAGAATTCAGTGTTTAGTCTATGGATGATCATCAGATTATTGTTTCTCTATGCTGACCCTCTGGCTACTTTAAGCATGTATTTAAAACTCTTCCTGATTGTACTCCAACTCCATTATATATGTTGCAGAATATTTGATTGCATTGTGAAACCCCAAGATGGTGTTAATAAAATTAATCTTGGTTCAGGGGGTGGACCCAGCAACTAGTTGACAGGAATTAGCCATAGAGAGTACAGAAGAGCCAGCAATACAGTTAGAGAGACAGACATACAGGAAGGAGTAGGAAAGGACTTGGAGTTTCACTGTCTATTTTTGTTTGGGATGGCTGAAGAGACCCTCTCTTGCTGGATCTTTGACCAAAAAGGAAAGTCAGCTGATTGCTTCTCAGCCTCTCTGAACTAGCAGGTTTTCACCCTAAAATCTGGCTCCCGAGCCTTTATTGGTAAATAAAACAACTTAGTTAAAAAAAAAAAAAAGCAAGTATTTTCAAGTGGGTGAGATTTATATTTTTCATGAATTTCTTAAATTACTAAGGGTCTGTGATAGCCACAAGATTCTGAATCTTTTGCAGGAGGACAGAAAAAATATGAATTAAGCATAGAGCTTTGGAAATATAGGGAGGGCTCATGAGCCAAATACAGGAGCAGTCTGTGGATAATTAAAAAGACAAAGAAACAACTTCCCCTCTATAGGCACTAGAAAAGAACACAGTCCTTCTGGCACCTCTATTTTAGCCAGTGAGATGATGTTTAGTTTTTGGCTCATAAACTTATATAATGATGAGCCTAAGCTAATTTAAGGCACTAGAGTTGTGATGATTTGAACCAGCAGCCACTAAATAATACACCCAGCATGAGCTTCATGAGGGCAAAAGTGTTATATGGTCAGTATTACCACTAAAACAACACAGTGTATTTGTCCCTTGGTATCTGAGCTAGACTGATGCTAAGATGCTCCAGGGCACCCAGAATCTGTGGATGTTCAAATCCCTTTTTAAATTAATGTATTATTTGTCTGTAACTCAAATACCTCCTACCTTGAATTGAGTCTTTTCTGTAGTAATATAACATGTAATACAGAGCAAATACATATTATTGCTTAGTAAATGATGACTATTATGTATCCCAGGCACAATTTTGTTTCTTCCAAGTATTTTTAATTCACAGCTGATCAAATGTGCAGATGGGAATCCATGGCTATTGAGTTGAGACTATACTTGGAACATGAAAAGTATTCAATTTCAAAGAAAAAGGCCTAAAAGACAATAAGAGGCAGAGGTCCAGGATACCTGCTGCAAGTTTCTTCTAGACAGAACAGGAAAGCTCTGCCCATGAAATCTCAACAGCATAGTTGCCTAAAGACCCACACAATGACAACATCATTAACATGGCAATGTGGAGGGGAAAAACCTAGATAAAGGGCTACAGACAATAGCTGTTGAGAGAATCAGTCTTTTCCCGGGATGAGCACCTCATAGGTTTTCCAACTTTAAGTCATCAGCCCTGAACACATAGGCACATTAAGTGAACTCAGAAGGTTGCATTTATATATACATATGTGTGTGTTCATGTAAGACAATCATAAGAAGAGCTCATAAATTTGAGAGGGAGTAGAACAAACAAAGGAAGAGTTAGAGAGTGAGAGTAGAAATAATGCAAATACAATACAGCATGCATATACAAACCTCTTTAAAATAAATATGCTATAAATGCATATTGTTGTGTGGATGAATGGATGGATGAGTAAATAAATGACCATTCATTGTACTGATTAACAATCCACTTCCTTCTAGTTCTTATGCTGTGTCTTAAGGATGCTACTATTGAACTAATGCCTATTAAAATAATGGTGCTGCTTATTCACTGCTTTTATTATTCAGGCATTATGCATATGTACAATTCTCTTATTCAGCACAGCAAGTATTAATATATAGCATATGTTTCTGCAGGACCAAGCTATTTTATAACTTGACCAGGTGAACTTGGCTAGTGTTACAGGCCTTCCATTAAGATATTATTCTTAAAAGTAATTAAATTTTGGGGATGGAGATATTGTTAAGTGATTAAGAACATTTGTCTTTGTAGAGGACCCAGGTTCAATTCTTAGCACTCACATGGTAACTCACAACCATAACTCCAGTTCTCCAGGGGAATCTAATGTCCTCTTCTGACTTTTGTGGGCACCAAGCATGCTCATGCTCCATGGACATAACTGTGAGTGAAATATTCAGACATATAAAGTAAAATAAGTAAGTCTTTAAAAATCAAATTATCTCTAATTCATGGTGTCTTTAAAACCAAAGTTAATTAAAAGATAATCAAGCCCAGCAGATGAATTTTGCCCTTAAAAATGCAAGGAAAGCCATTTATTTAATCAGTCTACAACAAAGGCATTCATGTCTAAGACATCAGAGTTTATGTACCTATATGAATAAGTGAAATAACGCTTTGAATACTCTTGTGGTTTGAGTGTCTCAAAGCATAGCAATTAGGCAGCCTGCCTAATTGGGTTCCCCATTAGCACTCCATGTGTAAATTAATGGACTTAGCGTGCCCTTCATCTCAGAGGTCAGCTCATACACACTGTAAGCATAATCTTCCAGAGACTTTATGTTGCAAATAACGGTTGCCGAATCTATCCCATCATTCTCTAACACCCCCTCCCACACACAAGTATCTCATTGTTCACTCAGCCTGAACACTCTTTCCACACTGCTGTCCCTGCTAGGAGTGTTCTGTGTACCCAAAACACAGAATCCTCCCTCCCTCCCTCCCTCCCCCGCCCCTCTCCAAGTTCTTTGCCAAATGGAAATAGTCCTATAAATAATGTTAGAGAGAGAGTTAAAGAGAAAATATTTAACTCTCTGTTAACTGTCACATCAACTGTATCACTCCATAGCACCTGTGCCACACTCTGACGTGTGACCCAGTGCTCAGTTTAGAGACTTTCAGCTCTATGCCTATTGGAGACTTACTCAGTTTCTCTGTGTCTTCTCATCTGTCAAATAATATCCCAATAGTTGCCTCCCTTGAGAGAATGAACACATGGAACAAGCTCGCTGCCCACAGGGATTTTATGGAGAAAAAAATCAAAACACCTTGAAGAATTGAAAAAATTTGAAGATTTGGAACAAAACATTAAAACACCCCAGAATAAATAAATTTCTATCAAATGTGGGTTAGTAATCCACCAGTTCAATTATTAATCTTTTAAATTGAAACAAAAGAACATCAACTACATAAGATATAATTGATCCTAGACAAAAGATTCTATATGCACAAATGTGCTTTTAAAAGAATTAAATAATATCTTCAATTTCCTTCAGAAGAAATTTAACATTATGTACAATATAAATAGCGAATGTATTAGTCAGGACTCTCTAGAGAAACAAAATTTATAGAACCATAGAGGGGGGAAAGAGGGAGATGCATTTATTAGAATGTTAGGATGACATACAGGCTATGTTCCAGTTAGTTCAACAATGGCAGTCCACAGATGGAGGGTCCAAGAATCCAGTAGCTGTTCAATCCATGAGGCTGGATGTCTCAGCTGGTCTTTAGTATATGCCAGAAACTGAAAGAAGCAGGCTCTAATGCCACTGAAGGAATGGTCTTACTAGTGAGAGAATGAGCAAGCAGGCAAGGAGAGAGCAAGTTTCTACCTTCCATGCCCTTTATATAGGCTACCAGTAGACTGAGTGGCCCAGATTAAAGGTGGATCTCCTCAAAGATCTGGATTAGAAGTGGGTCTTCCCATGTCAGAAGATTTTATTAAGAAAAAATCTTGACCCAATATCCCACCCTCACCCCTGAAGATTGGGGTAGCAAGTGTCACTATGATGAACAAATATATAATGGAGAGATGGGAGACAAAGAGAAGCAGAGAAGTAAGCTGTGGAGAGAAGTGGAACCAGAGATAAGATGGCAGTGAAGATCAGGCCAACATGAGGAGCCTGCCCTGCCACCTGAAGCCAGCTTGATGTCTTGGGGCTATTTTGCCACCTGAGGCCATCCTGGCCTGTACTGCCACCTGAGGCCATAGTGATGTCCTGGCCTGGGCTGCTCTGAGGGCCATGTCTGAGTCCACGGCCCTGCCACAGCCAGGGTCTGTGTTGATGTCCATGGCCAGCCCCTATTGCTACAGAGAGCCACTTGGATATTTGTGATCTGTGCTGCTGTCTGGGGCCATACAGATGTTCAGGGGTGGGAGGTGTGCTTCCAGGGTGGGGGCAAACTGATCTGAGGGTCCTGTACTGCTACCTGGGGCCATGGTAATGTCTGGGCCCAGGCTGCCTCCCAGGGCCAAGTCTAGGTCTGTGTTCCCTCTGCAACCAAGGTCTCTCTAGTTCAAAAGCCATACCGTTGTCCATGATCTGGGTTGCCACATGAAGTCATGTTGATATTTGAGGGCCATGCTGCCACTGAGAACCATGTGGATCTGAGTGGCCTGTGCTGCCACCTGAGGCTATGGTGACATCCAGGCCTGTGCTGCTGGTGAGGGCCATGTCTGGGTCCATGACCCAGCTGCTGGCCAGAGTCTTTGTTGATGACCATGGCCCCCAGCTGCCACAGAGGGTCGTGTCTGGGTTTGTGGTCCTACTACAGCCAAGGTCTGTGCTGATGTCCATGTTACCACCAAAGGCCAAGTGAATGTCCATGGCCTGGGTTGTTGCTTAAAGCCATGTGCATGTCCCAGTGCCATCCTTAGCTGGTCTTGCTCCTCGATGGCCACAGGAGAGCTGGCCCTGTCCCTCACCAGCTTCAGCACTCAGGAGAGCTGGTCTTACCCCTCACCTGAGGAGCTTGGGAAAACCACTGAGGGCACCATGAGTGCAGGAGAGCTGGCCCTGCCCCTTGCCTACTGCAGCACTTGGGTGAACTGGTCCTACCCCTCACTGCTGGAGAGCTGACCCTGGTGGCAAGGATGAGAAAGAGCTAGACCCTATGGTGTGAGTGCAGGAGAGCTGACTCCACCCCTTGCCTGGGCAAAAGAGGAGAGCTGGTCCTGGTGGCACAAGTGCAGGAGAGCACAGGCTGACCAACTTAGCTACCACCCAGGCCCAGAACCAGGACTTTGAGTTGGTCTTCCCCAATATCTACCCCATCTAAGAACTGCTGGAGTATGTGAAGGAGCTGATCCCGCAGAACCAAAAGTGTAGGAACTCCATGACACAGGCCAACAATAGGATATCAGAGAGGAGTTCCAGTGAGCATCCAGTATTGACAGTGCAGCAGAAGCCAGAGGCCTTGAACCAGTCCAAAGACTCATCATGGCAATGAACATTTACAAGCACAGTTGTTTGGGCAAAAGGGTACACTGTATTCATGACATAGCACAGCTTCCGAGGCAAGATTGACATTTGTTTTCTTTTGTGGGGAGGTTGCAAGGGCAGAGGATGGATATGGAGGGACAGGAAGATGAGTAAAATTGGGGTGCATAATGTGAAATTTTCAAAGAATCAATAAAAAGTTTTTTTAAGTGAAGGAAGTGCAGTAAATGGTGAGGTTTAGGAGTGGATCTGGGAAAAGAGCTGGGCCAGAGTAGGGGATAAAAATATCAAAATGCATCATATTGCCAAATTCCCAAAGAATTAACAAACCATATTAATATTTTTTTAAAAAAAAAAAAAAAGATAAAAAAGAAAAAAATTCTCACAGGTGTACCTAGCCATTTGGGTTTTAGTTAATTCCAGATGCAGTCCAGCTGACAACCAAGAGCAGCCATCACAGGAAATTAGTAGAATACTTTCAGTAGTAATAAGAGGAATGATCAGCAAATTGAGAGGCACAAAGACAAGTTGATGTCTTGGACATTCAGTCCTAAGCCTGATCCTGGCCCTCAGAAGATATGATGCTGCACCTTTAGTCAGAAGCTTTTCCAGTGACAACTTCTGGCTCTGTCTTACACTTGAAAACTTAAGAAAAAGTTCAGTATCAGGAGAAATAGCAGAAATTAAATACAAGTTACTTCTTAGTTTTTCTATTCTACCTCATTCCTGAATGGTAACTACTCAAAATACTTTATGGAATTATCTGAGAACACAAACAGAGAGCATATACATCCATTTACTCAATGAATATTTCCTAAATCTCTATTGTATATCTGATCTTTATTTTTTGTTTGTTTGTTTGTTTTTTGTTTTTCGAGACAGGGTTTCTCTGTGTAGCTTTGCGCCTTTCCTGGAACTCACTTGGTAGCCCAGGCTGGCCTCGAACCCACAGAGATCCGCCTGCCTCTGCCTCCCGAGTGCTGGGATTAAAGGTGTGCGCCACCACCGCCAGGCCTGATCTTTATTTTTTAAACACATATATATTTAGTTATAATATCATTACATTTTCCTCTTCCAACTTCTCTAATATCCCTTCTCCCTCATCCCCTCTCAAATCTATGGCCTCTTTGCCTTTAACTTTTGTTGTTACACTTATATATAAGTGCACAAATATACAAATACAAGCTGCTGAGTCTGCTCAGTGTTGCTTGTATATGCATGAATTCAGGTCTGACCACTAGATTGGATAATGAGTTATGGGACTGATCCCTGGGCAGGACTAATTCTCCCTCTCTGAGCAGCCCTTGGTTGCCTTAGTTATTTATCTAAGGCCACATGACAGCATGTCTATTGGTGTTGTCATTGTTCAAGTCTTGTTCAGGCAGCCCTATTGTTGAGGTATTATGGATGTAGCTTCACTGTCATTTACAGGAAATGTGGTTTCAAAGACGACTTTCTTGTCCTTGGGTTCTTATAATCTTTCTGCTCCTTCCTCCATGATGTTCATGAGGCCTAGAGTTATATTGCAAGACTTCAAGAGTTATGTTGCAAACTGGTACAGTTATTCTGGAAAAAAGTCTAGAGAATTCTAAAAATAAGCTAAAAATCAATATACCACATGACCTAAATATACCACTCCCTCGAATATTATTTTTATTCACATAAAATTACATATATTACACATGGATGTATATGTATACTTATGTGTTTACATGCAAGAAGTTATACCATGTGGGCTGACAATGCTCCCCTGAAGAGCCAAAGACTATTTAACAAAACTCCCAGTAGTAGGCATGAAAAACTTCCTGTCAAGTTATTGGTCAGGGGAATCCAAGAGATTCTCATAACAATATAGACTGGTGACTTTGCCTTGATGGCAGTTAAGTCCTGGATGCTGATAGTAAGACCCTATTGTTGAAGTCAACCATGCACTTTGAACACAGGACTCAGAGAATGTGAACTAGATCTGACCTGAAATCTCCTTCCTGAAGATTAGCTCTCACACTAACAGATGGTACTGTATGAGCTGCCAATGGAGGCAGGCAATCTACAGTCCTACCCAGCTGTGATACCCAGGAACCAGGACAATGACCAGCATTGTAAGATATTCCTAAGGGTGCAACAGTGGCACTCATAGCTTGGTGGTAACTGTCTAATTGGACTTAAGGCCTGCTCAACAGGCGAGAAATCATGCCTGGCCCTGGGAACCTACCCAACTTCCTGCAGCTATTGAAAATATAAATTCTAGAGAAGAACCTTCTATTATCATTTTACTACACCAGAATAATTCCTTACTGTATTCTGAATATGTATCCTTACTCCCCTAGACAAATACCGCTCTCAACTCTCATCAAAGAAGCTACTCTTTGCAGCAGATGGAGACCATTACAGGAAACAACAGGTAAGAATACAGAGAACGCCGGGCGGTGGTGGCGCACGCCTTTAATCCCAGCACTCGGGAGGCAGAGGCAGGTGGATCTCTGTGAGTTCGAGGCCAGCCTGGGCTACCAAGTGAGTCCCAGGAAAGGCACAAAGCAACACAGAGAAACCCTGTCTTGAAAAATCAAAAAAAAAAAAAAAAAAAAAAAAAAAAAAAAAAAAAAAAAAGAATACAGAGAACAACTGATAGTGGTGTGCTAGACCCAGTATATATTAACTCAAAGGGCTAAAAATGATTTTTCAGCTAAAGCTAATACTCCAGTCTGCAGGGATAGATTCCAAACACAATTAAGGGAATGGTGAAGTGTGTGGTAAGATGGGTATACAAAGAGAAAAGAATTGATGAATTAAGAAAACAGTGGACCTGTAATTTCCAAAGGTCTTAAGCGGACTCACTCAGGCAGCATTAACAAGGGAAGTGAAGAGAGTATCTCAGTGCACATCCAACTGAAACACCCCCCAGACAGAAAAACTGTACCTGGAAATTCTCTGAATTAAAATGTACTAAATCAGTGTACACAGAAACACAGTACCAAAAGAACAGCCTAAACTGAACTATGTCCGTGAAGCCATTAAACAGGATCTCGGAGTAGATCAATGACCCACATGTGTAGCTCACAGCGGTAGAGTGAGTTCCTGACAGGAACCAGTGTTAAACAGTTTCTCTCTTCTGATTCAGATCTTCCCACAAAACCCTAATAATTATTACAGTCTCTTTATATTTACTGTAAAAGCCATTATTCCTTTCATGATGCTCTTCTGAGATGCCCACGTCTCTAAGGAGGGAACTGTGTATTCAAATAAATAATGACTTCTTTGATCATGAGGCATCAGTCCAAGAATTAGAGAAAAAGCTACCATGTGTATTTTGTTTCCCAGCAAGCTAAGGAGCAGAGTAGAAATATTCACAATGTAGTAACTTTAACCCTTCTAAAGACTGACAGCATTAGGAATGAAGCATCTCTAGGTTCTGAGGAGCCCCATTATTGGTGAGTAACTATTACTGTGCTGTAGGAGTTAGCATGAACAAGCATAATACACTTCATTTCACAGACAACTGCCTCCATGCGAAATAGTGGGGCTCCTTGTTTTACTCTGGCAAGACCACACTTTAGTAGAGTAGCATGCAGACCTCCACATTTTACAGTTGAAGGGATAGGAAAGGGAGAGAAGAGGAAATATTCATCATGAGCCTCACTAGATTGCCATGCCCCTTGGTTCCCTCAATAAACCTATGATGGTGTCTTGTTCTACTTTGCAGAATGGACACTGAAGCCCATCAAGTTTGTGTGGTTGGCTCTTGGTCACCTAGATAAGAAACAGCAAAATAAGGTTTAATGGTTGGGTTTCCCAGACGTTAGAATCCTTGCTGTTTTTACTATATATCACTCCATAAAACACATCATCAAAACCCCAAAATGTATTTGACACCACAGAGGTAGGCTGTCTTCCTTCCTAGCCTCTGTGAAGACCCACTCCTCAGTCAGACACAGTGTATGTCCCTTTGTTATTGAACTCACCACACAATGTTTGATTATCACCTACTTACTATCACCAAAGGACTGTACACTTCTCATGTTTACAACATTATCACATTCTTCATATATCAAATTTGTCTTGCACAAAGCACTCATAGGGATATTTAGTGTTGAATTCTTTATCTGACACAGAATATAGCAATTACTAATATAAATAAAAAAGATTAGGAATAGCCGGGCAGCGGTAGCACACACCTTTAATCCCAGCACTCAGGAGACAGAGCCAGGCAGATCTCTGTGAGTTTAAGGCCAGCCTAGTCTACAGAATGAGATCCAGGACAGGCACCAAAACTACACAGAGAAACCCTGTTTCAAAAAACCAAAAAAGAAAACAACAACACCACACACACACATACACACATACACACATACACACACACACACACACACACACACACACACACACACACACACATTAGGAATGGCTATTATAGAACCATACTCAGAAACTTTTATGAGGTCCGGTTAATTTTTGTTTATTTGAGGGGGATCCTTAGACAAACTATGATCCATTTATTGACTCAGAGAATGTGTTGAACAGTTGCACACTTTTCCAATACCTGTATAAGACAATGAGAACATACTCATTGTATTGAAAGTAAGAGGAAAGGCAACACTAAGGAACAATGAGCAAATAAGAATTAATGTGACCAGTGATAGAAAAATTAAGGGAATATAGGGGGTTCTTTAGAAAAGAGGAAAGGAAAATGGTGTCTCTGATAAGATACTAATTAAACTGGAGCATCAGGAAAACAGGTGCAGAAGATTCTTCTTTGACAGGCAGGATATTCGTGTACCATAGGAATTATGAAAAACCATAAAGCTAATGCACAGTGTGTGAAAGGAGAGGGTCTGGAGTGTGTCAGACACACACTGAGTTGCCTCATGATGAAATGATGGTTTTCCTTATAATAACTGCATGTTCACAAGGCAATCATAAAAAGACTGGTAAGATCAAGTTATTAATACATGATCAAAAGAAGAAGAAATATTCCCCCAAAGTGAAAGAGGGATTTCAGAAGTCCCACATGTAGACCATTTATACACCGAGGTATACACATTTACACCCAAGAAGTGAAAGCAAGCTATTTGCGGAAGCTGTGAGCCTAGAGAGTTAATGGGAGAAACCAGAATGTTAATCAGGGAAGACAGCTTTGATTAGAGTACCGAACCCCATCAGTAGATATTCAAAACTCATTAAAGAAAAAAAAAAGGCACTGCAGTAACACAGTAAAAATAGGAATGAATGTGTTGGAGAGAGAGGTGGGAGAAAAAACTTAACACCCTCATTTCTATATAAGAGACATATAAAAACGGAACTTTTCCAAGGCCCTCATCCAAAACCTCACAGGACAGACTTTATGAGTTCTAACTAGAGGACAGGTGTCAAATATGGCACTTTAGTGATACACACAGCTATTTAAGTTGAAATTAATTAAAACTAAATGAATTATTAACTCAAACTGCTTCAGTCCTTAAGATTTGAAAGCCACCTGTGCCCTGTGGGTCCTATGTTAGAGAGCAGAGCTCATTGGCAGCCAGATGCCCATCCCTGTAGAAGGGTCTATGCATGACCCTCTAGTAGACTTGTCCCATGTTCTAGTACTTTGTGAAGCTTCAGTTCTTATCACCTGGCATGGCCTGCCCTTCATAGGCAGTAGATGCTCAGCAAAGAGTCACTAACCACTCAGTTAACTCAGATTCAAAATAAGTAGGAAAAATAGGTATAAGGTGTGTTTTAGGCAGCAAATGTCTGCCACTGAAACACTGAATTTACTTATAATTGAGGCTCCCTGTTGATGATCCTACTAATAAGCCTTTCTTCTTGCATGCTCCAGTTATGGTAGTTGTAGAATTTTCTTGTTATTCATGTGACTTTTTTATTACTTGAAACATCTATTGCTTTGAAAGCCAATAAAGATTCAGCCACATGCTGTCCTTATACCTTCCATGGATGGAGAACCCAGTGCATGCTTTTCCCATAGAAAGCCTGGCAGATGTTGATCTTCTGTGTAAACCTAGGAAAATCTCTGCTTAGCTTAACCTCTCAACTTACAGAGTTGAGAAAAATAACTAAAATGGGCATGTGAAGTACTTCAAAACCAATAATGGTCATAATTTTAAAATATTATTGCAGTCAAGTTGTTTATAATTTAGCAGTTGGAGGCTAGAGTGACTCAAGAGATGAAAAAAATCACTCTCAGGCTAATAATTAAACTACCTTTCTTTGCTTATTACATTAAAACACCTGTTTTTTCTGTTATTGTCTGAAATCATTTGAAAGACACCATTTATGTTTGTTTGGGTTTAGGGAAAACACTAGAGCCAGGTCCATTATTCCTCATCGCCATCACTGTCTTCTGCTTTTTCCTACTTCTGCCTGGGTCTCAAAGTTAGGTTTGTCTTCAGTGTGCCACATCTTTATGAACAAATCAGCATTTGAATCAGAAGATGAACAGAATCATTCACATACAGAAGAAAATGTTGTTCTTTAAAGGATTCATTTGATGAGGCATAATACCAAAAGAGAAAAGAGCTGCTGTTATGTTCATAATATTTAATCTAAATACTACTATATTGATGGAGTTACTATCACTATTGCTATGCCCAAATTGTTCTGTTTAGGTTCTACATTGATACAGCAGATGTATTTATATTTGAATTTTATGTTAATGTGATGGTTTTTGTGTCCCCAACAATCTATATTTAATTAAACATCCTTGCATTTATTGTCTCATCTGACGCTCTCAGCACTTGCTAAGTCTGATCAAGTAAATGCTTCGATCTCGGCTTTCCAGAGGTCTAGAGAATTGAAGTTATTTCCCCAAAGCCACACAGCTAATGATAGGCAGCTCTGGGATGCAAATTTCTCCAAGGGTATGACTTTCAGATTATTCATTGTCTGGAAATCAGTCAAACCCATGTTGTTTGACTGCTGATTACATGATATGTTCAGTACTGGACTGAAAAGATTTCTCAGCCAAGCCTGGCAACCTGAGTTCAATCCCTGGGACTCACAGGGTCAGAGGAGAGAACCAAACCTTACAAGTTGTCCTGCGATCTCTACAAGTACCTTGTGGCATCCATATCAACACACACACAAGAAAGAAAGAAAGAAAGAAAGAAAGAAAGAAAGAAAGAAAGAAAGAAAGAAAGGAAGGAAGGAAGGAAGGAAGGAAGGAAGGAAGGAAGGAAGGAAGGAAGGAAGGAAGGAAGGAAGGAAGGAAGGAAGGAAGGAAGGGAGGCGGAGGGAGGGAGGGAGGGAGGGAGGGAGGGAGGGAGGAAAAAGGTTAAACAGAACCTTCCCATAATTACCTTTTGATTGTCTCCAAGTTTTCTTTTTGTTTATAAATCCTAAAAAGCTATTAGATCATTAACTTCAAAACATGGTTCTGACTTTAGGTCAGCTACTACTCTTGTTCTATGGTTTTTGAAATAGCCCATAACTGCCAAATGTGGCGTAGGGAGCTCTGGCAGCATCTCTCAATGGAGAGATTTAAAACACCCTCACAAAAATGTGAAGTCCAAGTAGCCTCTACTGTGAGGATGGTTTTGCTATGAAGATTTCTTTCTAGCCAGGCTAAAAAGATCGAAATACTATAGATAAGATAAAATTTCAGGAAATGGAGGTAAGGTCATCCACTGACCCTGCACAGAAATACCCAAGCCCTGTCAGCACACAGAGAAATGGAATTATTCATGAGGTTGCCTTTTCAAGCACCTCCTTATCGATTTTTTTTTTTTTTTGGGTCAGAAAAGCTACCTTTTGGCTGCCACAAGTAATAGCAAAAAAAAAAAAAGCTTGGCTGGGGCTGCACCCTGACAAAAGTCCTGTTGCACTCAGTGACCCCACAAAGATGGAATGTACCACACAGGCAGACGCCTACTCACTTCTCACTTCTGGCATGACACAATGTAGAAAGTGTGTAGAGCCCACATTTCAAGTCAGGAGATGTGGTTGTTAAAGAAATTAGAATCAGAACTGTTTCAGTGCCTATACATGAGGGGTTCCAGCTACACAGAATGCAGAAATAGTAAAGCATATAGAGGTTAAGAAAACAGATTTGATGGAAAGAATTAATTCTCTCTTCTTTCTTATCTCAAAAGCTGTATTCTTACTTTCTTTTGCTGGGATAGGCAAAGTTTTATTGTTCCAGCTTGGACAGTTTGAAATCTGACAGATAAGACAGTTTTGGAAAGCAGGTGTTAGCAGAGATTAATTTTGTCATCTCTAAGCCTCTGGGGTAACTTATTTTTCAGCCTACAAAAATATTTTTCCAAAGCTTTAAATGATTAATGAATTAGTAAAATTTCCTTTTGTGTTATGTGGGAGATAATTCCCAGATTTTCTCAAGCTCTTACTTAGGTCAAAGTTGCTTGCTAACTAATCTAATGTCTTGGGTCTTGCTTGTTACAGTGAGAATACTCACTTTTAGGGTTGTTGCCAACAGCCTGGATTTGAGAAGCAATCTTGAAACTGGTTATTTTATTCCACTATTTATAGTCATCTGGAATAGTGATAAAATACCAGACCCCGTATTCATAAGCTAAGCTGATTTCAATTTGAAATAACTTTTTTGTTTGTTTGTTTGTTTTGTTTTTTCTTTTGGTATGTTTGATTGTTTGGTTGGGTTTTTTTTTTAATCTTCTCTCATATATTACATCCTGATGGAGTTTCCTCTCCCTCCTTTCCTCCCAGACCACTCCCCCACCCCTGTACCTCCCCTTTTCCCAAGATCTACTCCTCCTCTGTTTCTCTTCAGAGAAGAGCTGACCTCTCAGGGATATCAAGCAAACATGGCGTATCATGTTGCAAGAAGGCTAGGCACTCATATTAAGGCTGGACAAGGCAACCCAGTAGGAGGAAAAGGGTCCCAAGAGCAAGC
This sequence comes from Peromyscus leucopus, assembly GCF_004664715.2. NCBI lineage: Eukaryota > Metazoa > Chordata > Mammalia > Rodentia > Cricetidae > Peromyscus > Peromyscus leucopus. Next base: position 34,759,789 of record NC_051071.1, on the reverse strand, counting down.
AAAAGACTCAAAGACAACCTCTGCTCCCACTGTTAGGTGTCACACAAGAATACTAAGCTACACAACCATAACATATATGCAGAGAACCTATGTCAGATCCATACAGGCTCCCTGATTGTCAGTTCAGTCTCTGTGAGCCCCTGTGAGCCCTGATTCATTGATTCTGTGGGTTTTCTTGTGGTGTCCTTGACCCCTCTGGCTTCTACAATCCTTCCTCCCCCTCTTCCCCAGGATTCCCTAAGCTCTGCCTAATGTTTGGCTTTAGGCCTATGCATCTGCTCCCATCGGTTGCTGGATGAAGTCTCTCTGGTGATGATTATGTCATGCTGTGTCTACAAGTATAGCAGAGTGTTATTATGAATCATTTCATTGCTTTTTGTTTTGTGCTGGATATGTTTGGTTCTACCCTGAGTCTCTGGACTATCCAGCCTCTGGTTCCTGGCCCTCCAGACAGTGTCAGGCATGGGCTCCCTCTCAAAACATGGTTCTCAAGTTAGACCAGTTATTGGTTGACTACTCCCAGAAGTTCTGCTTCAACTTTACCCCAGCACATCTTGCATGCAGGACAAATTGTAGTGCGAAGGTTATGTGGCTGGGTTGGTGTCCAATGCCTCCACTGAAACCCTTGCCTTGTACAGAAGAGGGCCAGCTCAGGGTCCTTATACCTCATTACTAGTTTTCACTAGGGTCACTGAACTCCTACAACTGATAAACACTTTCAACAATGTGTCTGGATACAAGACTAACTCAATATATATCAGTATCCCTCCTAAATAAAAATGACAAATGGGCTGGGAAAGAAATCAGGGAAACAACACATTTTACAATAGCCTCAAACCAAGCAAGTGAGAACACCTATATGACAAGAACTTCAAGTCTTTGAAAAAAAGAAATTGGAGAAGATATCATAAGATCCTTATCTCACATGCTCATGGATCAATATGATTAACATAGTAAAAATGCTCATTTTACCAAAAGCAATCTACAGATTCAATGAAATCCCCACCAAAATTTCAACACAAGTCTTTACTGACCTTGATAGAACATATTCAACTTCATATGGAAAAACAAAAACTTAGGAGAGCTAAAACAATTCTATACAATAAAAGAACTTCCAGAGGAATCACCATCCATGATTTCAAGCTGTATTAAAGAACTATAGTAAGAAAAACTGCAAGGTATTAGCACAAAAAGAGACAAGTTGATCAATGGACTCAAATCCAAAACCCAGGGGTAAATCCACACATCTGTGAACACCTGACTTTTGATAAAGAAACCAGAAATATACAATGGAATAAAGAAAGCATCTTCAGAAAATAGTGCTGGTCTAACTGGATGTCAGCATGTAGAGGAATGCCAATAGATCCATATTTATCACCCTGCACAAAATGCAAGTCCAAGTGGATCAAAAAGCTCAACATACATCCAGATACACTGAAACAGATAAAAAAGAAAGTGGGGCTGGGTGATAGTGGCACACACCTTTAACCCCAGCACTTGGAAGGCAGAGCCAGGCAAATCTCATGAGTTTGAGGCCAACCTGGTCTCCAGACTGAGATCCAGAACAAGAACCAAGACTACACAGAGAAATCCTGTCTCAAAAAACCAAAAAAAAAAAAAAAAAATTTTAAAAAGTGAGAGAGAGATAAAGAGAAAGTAGGGAATAGCTTTGAATGTACTGGCACAGGAGACAATTCCTGAACCAAACACCAATAGCACAGGCACTAAAATCAACAGTTAAAAAATGGAACCTCCTGAAACTGAAAAGCTTCTGTAAAGCAAAGAACACCATCAATAGGACAAAACAGCACCCTACAGAATGGGGAAAGATCTTAACCATCTCCACATCTGAAAGAGGGCTAATACCCAAAATACATAAAGAACTCAAGAAACTAGACCTCAATAAACTAAATAATCCAATTTGAAAATGAGGTACAGATCTAAGCAGAAAATTCTCAACAGAGGGATCTCAAATGTCGAGAAACACTTAAAGAAATGTTCAACATCCTTAGCCATTAGGGAAACACAAACCAAAATGACTCTGCAATTCCATCTTATACCTATCAAAATGGCTAAGATCAAAAACACAAATAGCAGTTTATGCTGGAGAGGATGTGGAGCAAGGGGAATACTCTTCTGTTGCTGGTAGGAGTGCAAACTTGTACAGCCACTTTGAAAATCAATATGATGGTCTTTCAGAAAATTGGGAATCAATCTACCTCAAGACCCAGATATACCACACATGGGCATATATCCAAAAGGTGCTCCACAAATATATCCAAAAGGTGTGTCCTATCACAAGGACACATGCTCAACTATGTTCATAGCATCTTTATTTGTAATAGTCAAAGTCTGGAAATGCTGGGGGATGTCTTCCTGTAAGCCGTGAATATATGTTGCTCCCATTGGTTAATAAATAGGCTGCTTTGGCCTATGGTAAGGCAGCTTAGAGGCAGACAGGAAATCCAAGGAGAGAGACAGGAAAGAGAAAGACAGAGTCTGAAGAGATGCCAGTTACCACCAAAGGAGAAGCAAGATGCCAGCAGACAGGTAACACCGCAGCCACATGGCGAAACAGAGATTAATAGAAATGGGTTAATTTAAGATGAAAGAGCTAGCTAGCAAGAAGCCTTCCATAGGCCATACAGTTTGTAATCAATATTAAGCCTCTGAATGATTATTTTTATAAGCAGCTGCGGGACCACAGGCCAGGCAGAACTGAAGGAACATGGGACTGCAGGGCCGGGTGGGACCTGATAAAACTTACAGCTACATGGAAATAACTTAGATGTTCCTCAATGAAGAATGAATAAAAAAAAATTGTGGTACATTTACACAATGGAGTATTATTCAGCTGTTAAAAAAAATAACATCATGAAATTTGCAAGTAAATGGATGGAACTAGAAAATATCATCCTGAGTGAGGTAACCCAGACTCAGAAAGACAAACATAGTATGTACTCACTTCTAAGTGGATATTAGCTATAAAGTTAAGGATAATCATGCTTCAATCCATAGACCCAGAGAAGCTAAATAACAAGGAGAGTTCAAGAAGGATGCATGGATCTCCCTGAGAAGGGGAAATAGAACAGATTTCTTGAGTGGACTGGAGGTAGATGTGGATGGGAACAAGAGGGAACAGGTTGGGGAAGGATGGAAGGGAAGAGTAGTGGGAGAGAATAGTGTGAAAGATGATTGGAATGGGGGGAAATTAGGGGAGGAAGTAGAAACCTAGTGCAGTGGAAACTACTAAGAATTTATATGAGATAACTTCTAAGGCTGCCACAGTGACACCGTATGACTGGGATTAAAGTCTGAAATACACAATGACCTACTTCTGTTCTTTTGAAACTTGGGTCCATGCCACATTTAACCCACACCAAGAATGTCTGCACCCCTCCTACTCCATTCATTTCTAATTTCCTATGAATTCTCCTACCACCTAAAAATCATAAATTAAAGTTAATATATGGAGAACAATATTATAATTCATTTATTTTTATCTACATGCATTTCAGTAGTTAGCACTATTGCTTTACAAATAGTGTGATGTTTGACATTTATTAAAATAAGTAAATCATATATTGATAGAAACACAAATAACTCTATCTCTACCAATACGCCTCGAGTTTTCTCATATACTTAATTAAAGATATAAATTGGAAAAGTGCGGTAGGACAATGATCAAAAGTTTGAAATTTGCATACACATCTGGAAACAAAGAGAACCCTTCTGTACCTACTGCCAATTTCCACCAGGTTCCAACGGATAGCTTCAAACCCAGGATCACACAGAACTCTGGGACAAATTCAGTGAATCACAAAACAAAACAAAGTGACATGGATGTGAAAAAGAGACTGGGAGGCAGGAGGAGGAGGAGGAAAGAGGATGTGGATGTGAAGAATGGTCAGTATCTGGTGGGAAATGTGTGAGACTACCTAAGAGGAAGCTTACTTCAAAAATTGTTGAAAATGTAAAAAATAAAGTAGAGAAATGGAGAAAGGCACTGAAACCACACCTCTGACGTGTACACACACACACACACACACACACACACACACACACACGAGGCCAGCAGCCCTGCAGAAAACAACCTGTTGTGTATCCACAAAGGAGAGGATGTTTGGTCTTTGCCATGAAAGTATCATTAATAATGACCCTTAAATATATGGTCATCTCTTTGCAACCAAAAATAAACAATAAAAAAGAGAAGAGGAAGTGTGTCACATATAATAAGGACAATTTTTTTTAAGTGTATAAAATTTTAATCAGGGGAACAAGCTTCAAATGGTACATTTGCATTATGCCCTTGGACAAGAAACTTAATACTCTGAGCTTCAATATTATCATCTGTAAAATATGGGTAATAATATCTGTTGCATTAGTTCCCTTGTTCTTGGTGTAATAAAATATCATAAGCAAGACAACTTATAGAAGAAAGTTTATTTGGTTTACAGTTACAGAGGGAGAATCCATAATGACTGGGAGACAGGTGGCTGGATCAGGAGGAAAAGATGACACAGAAAATGTGAAGTGTAATTGGAGCCAGGCTATAAAGACTAAAAGCCTGCCTCTAGTGACATACTTCTTCCAGAAAGTCTCCACCTCCTAAAGGTTCCATAATCACCCCAAACTGCACAACTCACTGGCAATCAAGTGCTCAAATTCGTGAACCTATAGGGGACATTTTTCATCTAAGCAGCCATACCTGTCCTAATTCTTATAGGGATTAAATGCAACAATGTATGCATAGTGTGCAGCTTGAAGCAGACTTCGAATAAATGGTTGTAGCAAAAACGAATTATTTTTCTGCTAACAAAAATATGTATTTCCTGTGAGGTGGATAGTCTGTAAATCTCTAAGAACAAAGGAAAACATCCCACAATGACTTCCTTCTGTTCAAGTCTCTGTGAGCTTTGTAAATCACTGACAAAGGAGATATGAGAGAAAAGGAAATCCCATGCTCTCCTCCAGCTTTAACTAAGTGGAGATGGGGGCAGGGAAGAAGAGGTAATTACTACTAATTAAACAGACTTACTTTAAAGGGAGATTCAAATTCACAATCCCAGATAGCAGAACAGTATTGCTGCAGGACCAAAAAATACCATGTAACCCACTAGCATTCCCATCAATAATTACCAATGTCATTAGAAACCCTGCCTCAGAGTACATGGAGGGGGCGGGGCTCTGATGAGAAAGGACACAGATCCAAAAGCCTCTGTGATCCCACTACGTGCTCATAGCTATCCAAACATAACATCTCTGAAATAAAGGCAGGCATGTTTGTGTAATATGAAGAGAATCCACTTATTAGCATAGCCACTGAAAACAAAGAAACAAACTGTGGTCAATGATAGACCAGGGTGCCATCATCAAGTATTTTCAAAGTAAACACTAAACAGCAGATGATACGGGAGTATCTAAGTTTTCTACCTGCAGATTTTCCACAGCAAAGTCACTCTGGTTTGATTAGCCATTACATTCCAGTTGACTAATTTTAAATCTACATGTTTCCTAGAAATGCGAAGGTGTTTTATCCCCATCAACATTTTTTTTTTCAGTTTGCTTCATCTCCATATTTCATTGCTTCTGAGGAGGAGTGGTATGGTCCATTCATTAGTAGGGAAATACTTCTTGAAGGTTTCCTGTATGGTGTTGAGGTTACACATTATACTAGAGAGAAGACAGTAATGAGTAAAGATCTGGTAGGTGTATAACTGCAAAGAAATGACTAAAGAATTTTTGGTAGTGATGGGTATAATAAAGAAATCACATCTGTCTTCATCTAGAAATGTTTATAGTCTCCATTTTTACATTTAGGCTTATGATGCATTTTGAGTACTTTCTAGTATATGCTGTGAGATTTTTTTATCAAGATTTATTGACTTTTACACTTTATTCTCTTGCATTTGAATACCCAGTTTTTCTTCCATATGTAGTTGAAAGGCTACCCTTCTACTGAACTGCCTTTTTCAATATGTCAAAATTTATCATATAATTGTACATATATAAATACATACATATATGCACATTTATATATATGGTGATCAATTTTGGGGTTCCCTCCTGTATTCCATTATTTGATTTGATGTATCTAGCTCATGAAAATGCAACCTTGTTTTTAATTACTGTAAAAAATGTGATTAGTTGGGCGGTGGTGGCATATGCCTTTAATCCCAGCACTCGGGAGGCAGAGCCAGGCGGATCTCTGTGAGTTCAAGGCCAGCCTGGTCTACAAAGTGAGTTCCAGGAAAGGCACAAAGCTACACAGAGAAACCCTGTCTTGAAAAATAAAAAAAAAAAAATGTGATTAGATTTTCAAAGTAAAATTTTAGATTTTTATTTTTTAGGTCATGTTATTGAAGAAGAAAGAAAGGAAAGAAGGAGAGAGGGAGAGAATGAATGAAGGAAAGAGGGAAGGGAAAGGGACTGAGGGAGGGGTTAATTTGTCTCTGGGATTACCTTGAATCCAGACATTGGTTTGGGGAGAATTGATGTTTTAACAATATTGACCCTTACAACTGATTACTTTACTTTAATCCTTGGTTGCCTTTATCATTATTTTAGAGCTTATAATGTACAGATAATGCTTATCTTAGATATATTATGAGGTATTTTGGATTAAAATTGTATTTTATATGGCAATTTACTTTCATTTGGCATTGATTATAGAGATTTAATTGATTTTTAGGTATTGATCATGTACCTGAAATCATGCTAATATCAACAGTTATAGTTGTGTGTGTTTAGCTTTATCTCATCTTTGTAGACTGCGCTATCATCTTTGATTAATTTTTCTTGTTTCTTTCCCATATAGATATTAGATATTCTTTCTTTCTTTCTCTTTCTTTCTTTCCTTCTTCTTGTTCTCTTCCCCCTCCTCCTCCTTCTCCTTCTCCTTCTTCTCTTTCTTCTCCTTCTTCTTCCTTTGTTTTCTGTCAAGTGTAAGAAACCTAGAGCTGTTGATGAAATGAAGAACAAATCTAATAAAAAAGGAGGACATTGGAGAGGTGACTCAGCAGTTAAGAGTGAGTACTACTCTTACAAAGTACTGGGTTTGGTTCTCATCATCCACATGGGAACTCACAGCTTCTGCAACTCCAGTTCTGGGGATCCAGCACCCTTTTCTTACCTCCTCAGACTCATGCATGCTTGTGGTGCACATATATGCAACTCACAATTTTAAAATGCAAATTATTGTGGAAGAGTATTTTTTTATATTATGTGCACAATAAAATGAAGGCACCAATGTTTTTAACATTGAAAACTAAAGGTAAAGTACTATAATTGAAATATTTGAATGTAAAATTCATATTATAATGACAGTGTTCTTATTCTAAAATCTAGATGGTTCTAATACCTGTAATAGCATAAAGCATGGAATAGATAAAAAGTGATTATGGGGCCAGGCGATGGTGGCTCACGCCTTTAATCCCAGCACTCAGGGGACAGAGGCAGGAGGATCTCTGTGAGTTCCAGGCCAGCCTGGTCTCCAAAGCGAGTTCTAGGAAAGGTGCAAAGCTACACAGAGAAACCCTGTTTCGGAAAAAAAAAAAGTGCTTATGGACCTATGGGATAAAAGAAAAATAAAACTATATCCTGTTCCTTGTAACACACCAAGAATGCAGCAAGTGCATACAATCCTCTGTCCTTCATTTTGCTAATAATAGATAATGTCTAAATACATTGATTTCTCTAAAAATGAATTAATTAAAGATGAGAATATTTATTCAATAAGATCAATAGTGATTGCACTGGAATGTTAATTTTTCATTTTTAAAATTATTTTTATTAGCAATAGTATTACTTGCTTTAAACTTGCTGGAAGCTCAGGAGTGCCTATAGCATTGATAAAAGAAAGTTTATATGATACTGATTTGCTGAAAGAAACAGAAAGTGAGAAGGGGAAAGGAAGAGGAAGAAGGGAAGAGAAAGGAGGGATACACCGTGAAAACCGAAATGAAAGTAAGATAATTCTAGAACTCTATACCAGCTGAGCTCTCGGAACTAGTGAATCTTAAGGCTATGTTTGCATTAGCCCTGGCTTCTGTTAGGAGGTTTAATAGTGTGTTGCTTTTCAATTTAAGAGTCCTAGCTCAGGCTGAGGAAATTTGTTAAGTCCATTTTTTTATTATAGCCAATGACACATATATTTAAAAATAGTAAACTTTAATCAAACTTTAGTAGTATGAATTTTTTTTTTCAAACTGACAGAGGACATAAGGCAGAAAAGGGAAATTGGAGGAAAAGTTAGAAATGTTATGGGGGACCCCACCAGAGATGGGCACTCAGACACAGTTTATAGTCAACTGAAAGTCCTTTTTTTCCAGCTAGCTGGAATTACATTCAGGTACTGGAGACCCAAATGTAGCCCTGAGCATTTAGATCAAGGGTCTTTAAAAGGCAAAACCACATCCTTGTATCTCACTTAGCAGCTGCAAGGGAAGCTTTATGCAAGCAAGCAGTTTAACAAAAGCTAAGATAAGCAATTAGCTGGAGGGGAAGGTTCACACAAGCAGGCAGTCTAACAGAAACTAAGATAAATTAGCTGAGACATCTTGCCCTTGGCTTCCTAAAAGAGAGTCTGGTAAATTTCCACAGGATTCTCCATCAAGGAAATCTAATTCTAGTTAAACTAAAAATGATCTCAGCAAGAATACAAGATGGAAGAACCTTTGCACTGTCTTGCCCTGTCACAGAAAGATAAATAAATAAATAATAGGTAAATAAATAAATTGATGATAGATAGATAGATAGATAGATAGATAGACCCCAAAACCCAGAAAGTAACAAATACAGAAACAGAATAAAAATATAAAAGAACACTAGTTAAATCACACATAAACATGCAAATGCTACCTACAGGAGGCACCTACAAGAAAAAAGATGACAATAAAAATAAAAAAATAAAAGTGGACAGGCAAAGTGTGATTAGCAACAGTCTCTTTAGACAATAGTGTTTGGTCTACAGGCACAGAATGACTATATATTTGAGAACTGACAGAAATAAATGAGAGAGATGGGTGAACAAAAAGAATCTTCATTTTATCAACATGCACATAGCCACACATAGCTTAGTGGAGGAAACAGGTAGAGACAGTAATCCAAAGCACAAAATACAATGTAAGGAACAAAAGTTGACTTGAATCTTCTAGCTGCATATAAAAGAACTAACCTGACAGAGGATATATAAGGAAGAAAGATATTCGAGCAGAGATTAAAAGGATGCTTAGGCATTAATCAGGAGACCAACAAGAGCATGAGTTTGTACAAAACATGCAGAAAATAATAACTATATATTGTTAAAGGGGGACTTTCATGTACCAAGTATGAATATGGAAGTATATTAAGAAAATTGTCTTCCTAGAAAGGTTATTTAGGCTTTTCTTTTGCTATTCCTGTTGCTAATTCTAATATATCTGAGCAATATAACTAAATTACACACATTTTCCAGGTTGTTTTTGTTTCTGTTTCCTCATATATTCTTGACATAAAAATTGCAAACTCAGTAACCAAAGAATGTCAATAAAGACAGGTGTGAAAGAGGACAGATAGAAGGGAGGTTGGGAGAGAGGTGGGAAAGGAAATAAAAGGTCCCCAATCAAAGTTTGTTCTGGCTAGACAAAAGACCAAGGCACATAGATGCAGAAATCAGTCAAGTAAGAAACTTCTGGAAAATAAGCTTTGCGCTCTGTAAAAATAGCTATCACCATCCACACTAATGAAGTGGGAAAGAGAGCCTTAACTCCCACAGGCTGCAGCAAGGCAACCCAACCTACTATAGGAGGTGGTGGTAGAGGACACTGAGCACTGTGCTCATTTCGAGGGAGTAAGTAGAAACCTGTACTTCCACTTCTGTCTTGCAGTAACAAGGAACTCCTCTTCTGTCCCCTTGAGGTCATATCTTTTGAACAGCCAGTCATGAGGTGGCGTGGGCATTAGCTATAGAACTTTCTACCTCCCAGCCAAGGTGATTATCACAGAGATGTTCTAAGAGACCCAATACATCTACACCAAGTTCTTAACATCTACCAAATAGAAAAATCTTGATCTCTACCTTCACCTATGAGGCAATTCTCCTTTCCTTACCAAGTCAGTGTCAGACAAAGCCAGCTAAAACCGACACTTAAGTAAGATACAAAAGCTAAGAATGTCCAAAGTTCCAGGTTTCAACTCAAATCATGAATTGCCCTCAGAAAATCTCTAAGTAAAAAAAAAAAAAAAAAAAAAAAAAAAAAAAAGACAAAAAAAATCACCAATAAATGCCAGCACCATGTTAACGAAGATGGTATGCTTATATGACAAATATTTTATAATAGCCATGAAGAAATGCTTTGAGAGTTCCATGAATGTTCCTCAAAAAAACAGAAAATTGACCTCTGCAAAGAAAAAAAAAAGATAACATAACTAATACTACTGGAAATTTTAGAAAGAAAAAAGTGCAATGGCCAGTGTGTGTGTGTGTGTGTGTGTGTGTGTGTGTGTGTGTGTGTGTGTGTGTAGGATAAATAGTTGAGTGCACAGGGAGAAGAAAGAATTGCTGAAATTGAAGACAAGAGAATAACCTGACTAACCTGACTGAATAGCTGGTAGGTAGGGTAATAAAGAAAAACTCAGTGACTATAGCAAAATATAAGGTTTGTGTGACCAGAGTTCTAGGAGAGGAGAAAAGACAAAGCTTCAAAAACTCACTCAAAAGAAACGGCTGAGATTGCACAAATTTGGAAAATTATTTGAAGATAAACATTCAAAATATGTAAGCAAGTCCCTAGGAAATACAAACTCAAAGAAATGCACACTAGGACATGTTATTATCAAAAGTCTCAAAAAATAAGGATAAAGAAAAGAATACAGAAAGCAGCAAGGATTCAATGGCACCTTACATGTGAGGGAAAAAAGAATTTAAATGACAACAGATCTCTCATCAGAATCACAGAGGCCAGAAAAAAAGGGTCACAGCATGTTCCAAGCATTGAATAATAAAAGCTATCAAACCAAGATCCTATATTTAGGAATGAATAGAAAATAAAGGTGTTCACAGATAAAAGAAAATTAGGAGTCTGTGTTATCAATCAACCTACCCTAATAAATGGACTCAGAAATTTTTTGAAACAGAATGGAATTGATGAAATAAAGGAAATGAAGGGAGAGATGGAGGGAGGAGAGAAGGAGGGAAGAGGCAGGGGGAGGAGGGGGAGGAAGGGAGTGGGGGAAGGGAGAGAAGGGCAGGTGTAAGCAAGGGAGATTTCTTTGCTTTTTTCTGAATTATGTTCGATAGTTGAAGCAAAAATTGTAACAGAGATGTGATTGTAAGTATATACAGAGAATCAATTTAATATACTATAAACAAAACGGAACAATGGGAATTAGAGGGGTGTAAGAGTTCTGAACTCCAGCCGGGCGGTAGACTACAAACTATAGAGTGATGATTAGAAACCTGTACAAAGGTACAAAGTAAAATAAAATTCTGAAGTTGTTCCAAGTCATTTTCAAGGAGGAAAAAGAAGCAAAACAAAACCCACACAACAAGCAGAAGATAGAATCGTGTGGACACATTGTTCCTAATACATCAGTAGTTACAATAAATATAAATGCTTACCACTGTTCTAGTGGCTTTCTGTAGCTACGTCAAACAGCATGATCAAAAGCAACTTGAGAAAGGAAGGTTTGATTCCACAGCACAGATTAGAGTTCATCATGGTGGGAACACAAGGCAGGAACGGACGCAGATGCCATGAAGGAATGCCAAATACTGCCTTGCTCTCCAGGGCTTGCCCAGCCTGCTTTCCCTACACCCCAGGACCTGCCCAGAGATGGCACTGTCCACTGTGGCTGGGACTTTCCACATTAATAACTAATCAAGAAAATGCCCCCACAGACCTTCCTATGAGCCAATCTGATGAAGGTTTCCTCTTTTATGGTTCCCTCTTTCCAGTTAACTCTACCTTGTGTCAAGCTGGCAGAAACTAACCAGCACAACTATAATTAAAGACAAAATTATTAGGGCATATTTAATATTGTTTTATTTTTCTCTTCTTTATTTTTCTGGTGCTAGGGGTTGAATACACCTTGCTTATATTATGTATGCACTCTACCGTATAGGTATTCCTCTAACTCTAAAAAAGTATATTTTTAAAGTGACTAAACCATATATCTTGTGTATTATTACCTTTATCATTATTATGACCAAAATACCTGACAAGATAAAACTAATAGAGGAAGGGTATACTTCAGGATATAGTTCAAGAAGTACTTGGCAGGGACAGTATGGCAGCCAGAGCGTAAAGAAGCTGCTCACATTGCATCCCCAGTCAGGAAGTATAGAGGTGGATACAAGTAATCAGCTTGCTTTTTCTTTTTTGTCAAACCAGGACCAGAACTCAAGGGATGCTGCCATCTACATTAGGTTGTGTCTTTCCTCTTCAGTTAAACCTTCCTGGAAATACCCTCATAAATACAGACCCATTATTTCCACAGTGATTCTAAAGCCAATCAAGTAGACAATAAAGATTACCCTTTGAAGTGGGTAAATGAAACTCACTCCAAAAATAAATATATAGAGGTGTTAAAAGTATAATGGTGGGCTGGGTATGGTAATACATGCCTTTAACTGCAGTACTCGGAAGACAGAATTTCTGTGAGTTCAAGGCCAGACTGATCTACATAATAAGTTCCAGAACAGCCAGAGATATGTAGACAGACCCTATCCCCACCCAAAAAAAGGGTTATGGTGAAAATATATAGCATCCAAACAATAAATATGAACATGGGTCTTTATTAGAATAATATGTGTCAGATACCAGATTTTAAAAATTGCCAGAAATCATAAAATTCATCAATTTTATGAATGAATCAATGGAACTAGAAAAAAAATTAATCCAGAGTAAGGTATCTCAGACCCAGAAAGACAAATATATTACTATTATTCACTTATATGTGGATATTAGCTGCTATATTAGTCAGTGCTCTCTAGAATAATAGAATTTATAGAACAAATCCTCCCTCTCTATAAAGATAGATACATAGGCAGATAGATAGATAGATAGATAGATAGATAGATAGATAGATAGATAGATAGATAGATACATAGTCCTATAATAAATCCCATATATACAGGCTGTGGTCTAGACAATCCAACAATGGCTGACTATGGATGGAAAGTACATTAATCTGATAGTTTCTCAGTTCACGAGAATACCTATACTTTTGATAAAGAATAGGAGGAAATCGGCCTGCTGAATGTCAAGGTTTATAGTGTAGGCTAATAGTGATGGAAAAATAGGCACACAGATCAATCAAACAGAAAACAGAGCCCAGAAACCATCTCAACTGGTTCAACACAGGAGAAAAAGCAATTGAGTGAAAGAAAGATAAGTATTTTTAAAACAACATATAACCCTGGACACCCCTGAGACAAAACAATGAGTCTCAACCTGTCTTGTACCTTATGCAAAATCCAATCATAAGAATGACTGTTAAAGACCTCGGTAACTTCAAACATTCCTAGAGTATTCTTTTCCTTGTCCTTTTCCAATAAACACTGGCTTGTATTTACATTCCCTTGTCTCCAGGGACGTGAACCAATTTATTTAAGTAGAACTTCCTCCCTACTTGTTTGATGGCAACAGAGCATCCTGTTAATTTTACTTATAGTCCTATTTTAAGAAGGTTGCTTACTCTCTCCATAAGATTTGATTCTCTCTAGGATCTACACGTGTAGGAACCATGACTACTCTATTTAAGACTATGTCCTCATCATAAAGCATGATACTAGGACCACAATGAATGCTTCATATAAACATCTATAGAGAAAATAAATGAATCTGTCTCACAAGGCTAGGGAGATCTTAAAACATTCTAATAAATCTACAGTTAATAACATGATAGTATTTAACTGAGATGTGTTATCTGGTTCCCCACTTACTAATTAGAGTTGACCAGAATAAATCTTAATTAGTCAAATTTGACAAGCCTCTAATGGGGTGGTTGTATGCAGTAAATGAAATCATAAATTGAGATTTTATTTGAGATAGATTAGGTAAAATAATAGCTCTCTTCTTGAGATGAGATGCCTTCTTTTGAACTCTTGACTGTGACAAAAACAAATGTTGAAACAAACTCATGTAACACTTTCATTTATAAACATCTGTGGTTGTGTGCAAAGGAAGATTATTGGCCCTTAGAACTAAAAGCAGTGATTTTCTCTCAATTATATGCTAGTTTATAAGCATAAGAAAGATAAAAGTTTCAAATGACCCACTTTTTTTTCAACTCTATACATTTTTACCCTCAATGCACAGCAGTTCTTATTTCTTCTATTTTAGGGTAGAATGATGACCTAAGCCAAGGGAAGATCAATACATCATAACAAAGTCTGTTTCACCTTCCTCTTGAGAACATGTTAATAAGAGCCAAGCATATGTTTGAAGAGCCTTTGTAGCTTTTACATAATCATAGCATCTTATCAGAATTGTATTCCTCCTGAGTGTTTATATTCTAAAAAGGCTAACAGTAGTTTTTGAAAATGACTGAAAAAAATTAGTTTTTCTGCCATCTTGGATCTGTCTTATAGAAGCAGACTTTACTCTGTGAATCTGAGGATGTTATAATTTCTATTTGTTCAATGGCATATGCCTAGGACTTGGGAAAAAATTCAGTCATCTCATAGGTGAGCCACAAAATATTTGTTATATCATAAAATGAGCAAATAAAATTGAGCATGAGTTGAATAAACACAATTTCCTATTCAGGAAGGACCCAGAATATCAGAATAGGAACCTGTTACAGAGAAAGTTTGTTCTTACCTTCTTATTTAGTGTGATTTGTGTGTCAGCTTCACTTGATTGAGAAGAGCCTATGAGTTTGTAAGTCACACCTTTGGGTGTGTATGTAAGAATAACTCAGGAAAAGACTGATGGAGAAAGGGTTGTCTGAATGTGGGTAACCTCTTACCCCAGCATAGGGGCCTGAATGAAATACTATGAGAAAGGGAAGAAATCCAGCACATAGATGTTTTCTTTCCTTCTGCTCCCAATGACCAGGGTGTGAAGTGCTATGCTCCACCATACTGTCTCCATCAGGACAGCATGACAGCTTGGAAACTAGGAGCCAGAATAAATCTTCCTCTCAGGAATTTGTCATAACTATAAGAAGTCTGACAACACAGAAAGTTGGTACTGAGAATGAGGTCACTGTTGTGACTACCTGACCACAGAGTTCAAAAGCTTGTAAAACTGATTGTGGGTAGAGTTTAGAAAAACTCCAATTCTATGGGATGGAAAAGCCTCAGAATGCCATTACTCAAATCCAATGGAGGAGTCTGCTGAGGGCTCAGAAGACTAGAAGGTAAGCAAGAAAGTGGACAGTAAAGTTGTGCTAATGAGATCTCACATGGGAATTAGGACCTTACTGGAAATTAAAATAGAAGCCATTTGTGGTATTTTATGGCAAAGAATCTGTCTACATTTCATCTGTGCCCTGAGACTTTGTAGGGTGCAGGGGATTTCAAGGCAGCTCAGCGTTCAGGCTGTGACATAGTTTTTACTTGGCTATTCGCAAGTACAACTGATCTGAAAATATGTCCCTGTTGAAATCATTTCCAATATGAGAAGTCCACATCTACCAGGCATTTCATGCACAAGTCACTCCAATCACTAGTTTATCTTTCTAATCAAGAATTGAAGTCTCCCTTCAAGTTCCACCCATAAGCCAGAGTTCTTACCCTTACTCTAAATATGATATTCCAGATACTTACAAGGAAAGCCCAATCATTCTTGGTAGACCTCAGATTGACACTGTGGGAAATCAAGTTAGGAAGTTATCAAGACTCAGAGTATTATTGAGACAATCACCACCACAGCTTTTATTTTTATCAATTGCATGCTTAGTCTTTTAGGCCCTACTAGACTTTATTAGGCCCTTTGGAATGATTCTAAGTTGTACTTCCAACAATACAAGGGAACCCATTTCCCTCACATTTTGAGAGTCTTAAGATGATCTGGTTTTCAAATTTTTACTAAATCTGTGGGTGCAAGATAATGCTTCCTGCCTCAGTTTTTACTCACAATGGATACCTGGAACTGCCATTTGAACCCCATGGTCAGAAAGTCACAATAGTGACCTTATATGCAGCACCAATGTTCTATGTTGTCAGACTTCTTGTAGTTATGACAAATTCCTGAAACAACTGAATAAGAGAAGATTTATTTTGGCTAATACTGAACCATATATATAAACTGTGATATCATGGCAGTTAATCTGATAACTGAAATAGCTACTAAGTCAAAAACAGGAGGATAACCTATATAGCATGGGTACATTTTACAAATGAATAATTCCTGCCTCAAGTAAGAGATCTTATCACACTGCTAAGAACATTATGCCATTTAAAATACACTTTAAAAAGTTACGTCAGTTTCCATCAAGTATTTTCACAATATTTTTAACTCTAGGTAACTAAAGCCATGAAAAGTGGAATCACATAGAGTAGGAAGCTACTGTATTGAGACTCTTGTTGGCTTCTTTTTCTTGTATTTTTTGTTGCAATATATTATTATTATTAGCAGTTTAATATATTTAATATTCTATCTTATTAAACAATAAAATGTTTACTTCTTTTAATGTTTTCTACACTACACATATTTTTTTCTGTTTTTACTTTGTCCAGGATCTACAGTAAGTTGACCAAACACCCTAGTTTGTCCAATGCTCAAAAAACATGAGACTTCTGGGTTAAAATTGCTTGTTTCCTTCCCAAACCACGCAGGTAAGCCTGCTTTTAAAGAATTTTCCAGGATAGAAGACTTTCACATTTAAACCCAGGAAATACCCAAGCAAACCTAAGTTGATTATCCAAGTGTGTAGAAATCAGTTAAATGGTAACAGGAAGAGTGACCAGTGTTTTCCTGGTCCTTAACATCAAATGTAATGTGCTTAATGCCTTTCCATTAAGGCTGTTGCCCACTGCAGGCTCTTCCTAAGGAAACTCATTTCTATTTCATGTCTCCTATTATTTTGTCAAGGCTTAGGCAAGATTGCTGTGGGTTTTATTTTTGTTTTTTTGTCTGTGCTTATTAAACTACAGTTTTTATTTAATGTCAAATCATCCAGGCATTTTTAGTACTATAATTTCATCCTTCAATACCAAGAGATTTCAGCATTTTCTTTTAAAAAAATCTAAGCCCTTCTATAATCATAAATGAAACTAGCCCATAAATTTATTTCTTCATAGTTCCTTTTTCTATTTATTTCTGCAATATTGTGGATAAGAATGAAATTGCCTCATCCTTGGTAATTGCATTGAATTCACTTGTAAAGTTACCCGAGCTTTGAGGCAAGGACATCTTGAGAACACATTTAAACTACATAGAGGCTATTAATCTACCCAGGTCTAACCTGAGTGTTCTTTGTTGCCATTTGAGAAGAATTTGCCTTATACACCAGTTTTTGGGTTTTTTTTTCAGATTAATGTAGTTAGTATTTAATAATAATTTATGATTCTCAAGTCTACATTCTATGTGTATTTGATTACAACTATTTACTTTGCCTTTTATTTTAATATGTTGTCACTTTTGGTACAAAATAATGCCATACAATAGTTTTGTTTTTTTGGAGGTGAGGCGTTATTGTTTGTTTTGTTTTTTGTCATTTCAAAGAACAGATTTGGCTGAAGACTGAGGTCATGACACTGCTCTAACTAACCTCATACTATTCATATGTTCTTTGACATTCTGGTTTTTTTTTTTTTCTTGTTTCTTAGGACTTACTAAGTTGCTCTTCGTTTTTTCATGTGACATTGCTGTTTTCAATAATTTATTTCCTCAGATAAACATCTCAGATTCACTAACCACAGATCTCCACTGGTGTTGACACATAACTTTCACTGTTTTTTGTTCCCCCCGGCCCCCAAAAAGAAAACTTTACAGCTCCTGTTGTTTTTCTCTTCATTATTTGTTTGTCATCCTTTGATTAGTCAGCTATTGAAATTGTTTCCCCTTTCTTCATTCCTATTTTCTTACATTGTACACATATTTCATGTCATTATATGCATACAAATTTTTCTCCCTGCTGTTATTGGTTCAATAATTTATTCTATGAAATAGGATGATACCAGGTTACCAGCAGAACGGCTTTCCAGTTTATTGTGTGCATGGGAAACTTATGGTTTACATTTAATAAACTTCATTAAATGAATTTTGACTTGGGATAAAGGCAGAATTTCCAACCATTTCTTTAATAGCTTTAAAAGTATTTCTTCCACTTTATACTATATATTACCTGAAGTAGCATTTTCAGTATTGATGATCATAAATCAAAATATGTATCAACTCCTCAAAACACTGTGAACTGCATGCTGCATTGTACAATATTCATCAAAGACTTCTTTATATAAAAATGAACAAAAATATCTATTTCTTAAGAAAATTTGCTTTTGTCTCTAGTAAATGGTAAGTACACCAAAATTGTTTCAAAATAATATCAGCAAATGTTTGATTTGTGTGTCTATTTCATATACTAATATAAAAGACTGGATAAAGATTATTGGTGAGAAAGATTGCAAGCAAAAAATTGTAAGGCCCGATCACTTCATTTTACTGATACTTTTATCTTTGTAATAACATATAGTGTGTGTACCAGAGACTTGTTCTCTGAATTCTATTAAATTCATATCTTCTTTTACTTATGTTCTCTGTGTGCCTTTTCTCCCTTATCGTACTGACATATCTTGTGATTTCACTGTGGTATCTTTTATTTTCTTATTCCTCTATCTGAAACAAGGCTTGGAAATGAGGTATGGGCCCAGGCAATTAGAAATAATATCAAGTGGGAACCTCTATCAGAGCCATTACCCATCAATCTCCTGACTTCTCTTCTTCAACACTTCTTAGGAAGCTTTGGCATCTGTTTCATAAGAGTTTGGAATTGATTAAATACATCATGTTACTTAATAACACTGTCATGACTAAAATGACATGAAACATAACTGAAAACTAGAAAAAGAAATGCTTTCTACCAAAAGAATCTTGTGGAATCTAATGAACTAATTTTTTGTTCTCACTTTCTTTGATGGTTTTGATTTCAATTCTAGTTCCAAACAAATGTGTTTTCTGCATGTTAGCATAAGACAATAGAATGTGTTGAAGATGATTAATTTAATTACTAGCACATCTGTCTTAGATGTGGTGTCCATTTATATAGTTCGTAAATTGTTACCAGAGCCATTCCTAATTTGAGGGAGAAAACAGAGAAGTATCCCCTAATAAGCAATAGGATGCACTGAGTGTTTGCCTAATGGGTAGATGTGGGGGAATCCTATTAACTGAAGCAAAATGCATGCCCTGTAGTAATCTATTAAAATTGGTTACCTGCCATAATATAGCTTTCATAGATGGAGGAAATGGAAAGATAGTTACATCATTATGAATATTAGGAATCATATGTAACAACTACAGAACCCAATTTCCTGTCAACAAAGCAATAGTAATGTTTGCTCCACATATGCTTCCATGGCTGTGGTAAAATAGCCACTTTCAGCAGGAGCACATTTCATGGGGCATTTAGAGCCTAATAGTAAGGGTACAGAAATAGCAAACTGAAGTTTCTGTACTGAAACTTCATAGCCATATGGCCCTGGGCAAGTGACTTTAGCTCTCCTCCCCCCGCCCCCCCCCCCCCCCGTACTTTTGCTATTTCCTATAAAACAGAATCAAATATAGTGTATATTCCTCACTACAGCACTGTTGTGGGAATTCAGGCAGAAAGCTTATATAAAATACATGGTACATTGTTACCATTCCCAAAGCATTGGTGACTATTATCTAGAAGCAAAATACACAAGGAGATGTATAGAATTCTTTTGTATAATACTGTGGCCATCAGCCAAACATTATCGAGGGTTCAAGCAGCTCAAAGAAACATTTTCATTCCTTTAAGCAACTGAATAAAGCATTTCAACTCAGATAGAATGCAATTGAAAGTTGATTTAGAGCTCTGAGAAGAAAAGTGATGTAGTTGGAGTAAATGCACACAAATAGGCATAAAATAGTTTGAAAAGAAAAACCTTAATCTTAGAAAAACAGTTGATAACGTGAGCCAGAAAGCATCTTTTGACTGTTTTTTTTTTAAGTATGGTTGTAGATATTATATAACCTAGAATTTACTTTTAAACAATAGAACTATGACCCTGCATAGGGAAAATACTTTTCATGCTAGCATATAATCCTGAAAACAAGTAGCACTTCAACTAATGCAAAGCACAGTAGTATCAACACTAAATAATAATCAAAGGAAATGAGGTTGTACCAAAAACAGAGTTCATTTGGATATGATCTACATCCATATTCTAAATTAAGGTTTGATTCGTTGGGATACTGGAACACAAGAAATACGTGTTTTAGTCTTAATCTCCACATCTTTGGGGACAGAGCTTCTAAAGCCCTTGTCATATCCTGTGTGATAAGAGCAAAAGGAAAATACCTTGTGACACTTGCATCTTTCCTGCAAAGATAAGTGGAACAACTTTCATTGTTTGTTATTTACAACAAGCCCTTTCAACCACCTCTGAGTTCATGTCAGTGAGGTGCCTTGGAAAGACCTGAAAAATGGAGATAGGGTGTGGGGGTGGACTGTTTCCTAGGGAAGCCAATATATTTTCAGTCATTGATTCACCAGTGACCAGTGATTTAATCAGTTAGGTTAATGCAAGAGACTCTAAAAATTCAAAAGTAAATCAAAGTGTTGGGAATACATTTGTCAAGAAAAGACAAGGAGGCTCTATGCCTCTCCACCCTGCCTTTCTCTTGGAATCTATCCCATCTGGTGGTCTGTAAGTTTAATCTGTTATAATAAACTGATAAACATACGGAAATACTTGCTTGAGTTTTGTGGGCCTTTCTAGCAAGTAGTCAAACACATGAAAGACATCAGAGAATTCCTGATCAGCCAGACATCAGAAGAAAGTGAAGGATGTTGACATCTGAAGTACAAGCCATCTTGCTGGATTTCATTTGTGGAATCTGGTGCTAAGGTCAGGTTGACAGTGTCAAACTAAATTGAATTGTAGAACTTCTAATTCATGTCCACAGAGAAATGGAGACTACATGGTATAGAAAAAAAATGACAGTCAATGTCAGAAGTGTTCTGTGTAAAACAGAACAAAAAAGAGGGCCATTTTTTTTATTTCAATAGTTCTCAAAAGGGGTAAAAAACCTGTAAGCCAGGTGTGGGTGTGTGTGTGTGTGTGTGTGTGTGTGTGTGTGTGTGTGTGTGTGTGTGTTTGGTGTATGTGTGTGTATGTGTGTACTTGCATACTGAAGTACATTTAGATACTTCAGAATGATAATGATAATGATAAGAATAATAATGATTCACCAGATTGTGTACATCCTAACTCCAAAACAATGAAAACATTGTTACATGGATAGAATTACTAATTGTTAATTAACTGACCACTAAGAAGGCAAGACTACTTTGGATTTTGTTCTTTGTTGTTGTTTGTTTGTTTGGGTTTTTCCTGTTATGTTACATAAGCATGCAACTCAGGAAACTTGTTGTACCTGGCTTTGAACATGAAAGCAGGAAGTCAAATTCAAGACATGTAGTAAGTAGCCTTTGAAAGCCAGGCTCACCCTCCATGGATAGCCAAGGAAAATAGGACCTATATACCAGGACCTCAAGAATCAGAGTCTGCTCTAGAACATCTAAATAGAAATGTAGTCCCAGAAACGGCTCAGTTTTATCCAAGTAAGACTAAAGCACTAAGTAAATAGCTACAGCAGCAATAGAAAAGTAACACAAAGGAAAGGCAGAGAAAAGATTTTTTACAGGAAAAAAACTAACAAATCTATGAAACTTCTCAGTTTACAGCAAACATCCAGTTGGTTAAAATGACAGAGGTCAGGGAGAGGGTCTTAGCAATGACCTCCAAAAACAAAAGGCATTGAAATTTATTTTCTTAAAGTCGAGCTCATACCCTGCATGAATATTATTCAGGAACTTGTCATGTGGAAAGGCATTTACTGTAAACATGTTTGAGGCTATGAATGGTGTCAAGGTCACAGGGACGGGGCAGCATATTATGAAAGAGGAGAGCTATCCGGTAGACAGGAATATGACTAGTCACTGTGCCTTCTTCCCTTTTAGTCAAGCCAAGCAAAATACTTGAATTTAGAAACATCCAAAACATCCACTGAGCACTAACTTTCACTTGACTTGCATCTATACATCAAACCATTTATTCTTCTACCATTTGGCAAATGCACTGGGTCTAAACTGGCTGAATTCCAATGATCTGTACTAACTCCCAATGAAATTCATGCTAAAGCAAATCAGAGTATTGCATCTGCCCTAGAATGAATCTGGTCACAAGGCTCCAAGGGTTATTATTTGAAGGACTGGGATATTAACTTCTCTTCCTATGATTGTTGTGTTGTATGGAATCATCCAGAACAACCCTAACCCTTACACCCAGATTCTATCATGAACAAAGACTCATGAAAATAAAGCTGTGAGAGAATAATGAAGAAGGCAAAACTAAGGAGCCTGTTAAAAAGAGAACAAGAGAGCAGGCAATCATACCTCAGTGTTGACTGCTATGAGTCAGAAGGCTTTTCTTTCTTATTTGAGCCCTTAGGCTATTTATTCTCTAATTTGCAATTGAGTGGATTCTATCATCTAGGCTTCTTTACTGTAGTATACTCAAAATGCCACCAGTTTCTAGAGAGAAGATGAATGAGCTGATGATTCTCTGACAGTCATATTGAACAAGACCATACTGTCATAAAGGTTACTAAAATGAATTCATAGTAATAAATAAATATATATATTATTTATACATATGTTTGTACATTGATAACGCAATTATTTGTACAATCACATAGCCAACTTTCTAACAAACCAATTACTTTGGACTAGTGTGTTGTTATAACCTCTATGAAATCATGAGTTTAAAGACCCTTCCTTCACTGTTCGTACAGACTGAGTGGAACCCACTGATGTGTTGTTCAAATTCCATAGGTTTGGGAAGCACCTCTCCTTCCATCCAAATTCCATTCCACAGCACACCACATGAATGGATGAGAAAATGTGTTATATGTACCCCCACATACCCAGTAGAACATTATTCAGGTAAAACAGGAAGGAAAACGTTTCATTTGCAATGGCACAGATGAAGCTGAAGAACATTATGTGAAATGAAATAAATGAGTCACAGGAAAAAATTAAGCATATTCAGATGGAAGGTATAAAAATACTAATCTCATAGAAGAAGAAAGTAGAATGATAATTTCCAATAGCTAGAGTGGTTTGAAGGTGAATATTGATCAAATAATTCATGTTTAAAGTTATGAAGAATATGCTCAAGAGAGTATTCAAGAATACTGTGAATATGGTATTGAGAGTATTGTATACATTATTATATAATAGTATACACTTCTTTAGAAGTGCTGAAAGTAGAAGCTGTGTTCCACTCCAAAAAATGAAAAATATGTGACATAGTACCTTCATCAATGAGCCACACTTAATGATGTATACATACTTTAAAACATCATGTTATACATAATAAACATATATAATTTTACATTCCATTAGAATATCTTAATTGATACGTTTTAGACACACATATGCAAATAAAAGTGAATAATCCCAACTGGTCCTACATTCTGCCATCCAACTTCTACAACATCTCTTCTGCATTAATCCAGTGATGATAATGCTTAAAACTATGCCCTGTGATTAAACATCCTTAAAGCATATTAAACCTTAAAGCCTGAAACTCTCCTCCGGTCACTCAGGGATCCAGGTGCTTTCTATCATGTAAGTGCATCATGACATGGCCAGCCACATAAACTGTGAAGAGAGCTATGCCTTAAGGCTATGTCTTCAATATTCCATTGGTATGAAATAGTCACATGTTCCTCACTTAATAGTAAAGGGGATGAGAATCGTGGTTTCCCTGGAGATTTGGGGACAGATGAAATTGCTGAGCACCTCTCAGTCTCTGCAGTGTTTTATTCACTGAACTTTCAATTCCTGTGGACTGAGACCACCTTATCACTCTCCCGACATACTGTCAACTATAATTGTAGGTTGTATGTAAATAGATTTTAATAAATTAATGAAAATTAATTTTGTATCTTAACGTGTATCCCTGCTATTCTGATAAGTCTACTCTTTGGGCTGTTTCTGGCCAAAAAAAAAAAATCTTGGGAATTTTTTTTTTATTTTAATAGAAAAGTTAACGCCTTTCTAAATGCAGGCTTATCAACTTGTCAGCCAAGAGTCATGGCCATTCTGTGGCTAGTCTGTTAATCAAGCAAGAAACAAAGCAGAAACCAGATGCAGTAGAATAGAGTGAAGTAGGAATAGGAGGGAAAGATGAGAGAGAAGGAAAAATGTGAAATATTTTTGGATATCCAAAGGAGAGAACAAAATTCTAATTGGTAGATAGTGAGAAAATTCATAATCAACATGGGATCTTTTAAAAGTCAGAAACCAGGCAAGACAGAGATAAAGCATTTAGGGCCAAGAACATGACCTGGTCAAAATAGTTTCACTTCATCACAGCTGTGTTGATTTACTAGGGCTATACCCGGCAGAAATTTAGTTAGTTAGTTAGTTAATCCCAAACATAAGCACGCTGGCATGCTCTGGCAGGTAGCACACTTCCCTGCTTAGCAGTGTTTATTTTTTCTTCTCTTGCACCTGAAGCACTGCTACCGCTTGTCAGCAGCTCTAGCTCGTGTCTTCACATTAAACGTCTACTGTGAGTCCAGAACCGGAAGTAGAACAAAGGCCGTGGTGCAATCTCTGTCTACAATCCCTCTGTCAGCTAATGTTAGGGGGAGAAGGCTAGATGAAAGGACCAGGACACTAGCCAAAACACACATACAGAAAAATAAGAGCATATGGAAATTAGAGCGGTTCTCTTAATGTTTTCGAACTTCCATATTCTAATAAGAAAAGTAAAATACCCAATCAGTATTGCTCATCTCTGCTTGGTGCTAACGATCTAAGATATTGTGTTTTGTGCTTGATAAAACTGTAATTTAAATTTTTCAGAATCCTGAGTAGGTATAATAAGAACAAATGAGCTTACCAAGGAGGAAATGAGAATTCATACTAAAAATAGCTGAGTCTGCCCTGTTTAGTTGGTAGCTTGTCTTTTTTACCTAGTTTCAAGAGGCTAGTACCTACTTAAAGCACAAATAAAAACAGTCTTTCCCAAGCTTCAAAACCTCCAAACATGAAAAAGGTGTGACTTCATCAATCACTGACATTCTGTACAGGTCATGATGACCCTGAGCTCCAAGTGGGTGTCTCAGGGGCTCCTGTTACCCTAGCAAGATGACCCCACATAAGTAGGAGGCTTTTTATTCCAATGGGAAAATGTTGATAAACATGAATTACTCTTATTTTGTTCAAATAACATTGTCAAGAAAGACCTCCACTTTGTAGTCAGCAGACGAATTAAATTCTCTATGTACTACTTATGATCTCTCTGAGCTTCTAATCTTTTGTGTGTGTGACCACTGGCTAGATCGGTGTTCTTTATTTTTTTAATTATTATTTTTTATTAAGAGATTTTCTATTCCTTTTACATACCAACCACAGATTCCCCTGTCCTACATCCTCTCACCCCACTTGGAGGAGGTGGGGATGGGGGGGGTGAGCTTCTAATCTTAAATTATGTATAAAGTAACAGATATTTGATACAGTTTCCTGAGATAATATATGGAACATCTCCAACATGGTAGACACTCAAAGAACATAAATTGTATTCATCTGTTACAGTTGCTTTAAAGAAAGAGAGACCAGTGGGTTTTGACAAACATTGAAGATTTTCATTTAGTAGGAAGATGGAATGTAACCTGAACCTCAACTATCTGAATGGAGGGGGGAAGGGATATATTCTAGCCAAGAAGACTCGGGAAAGAAAGGCAGATAGGCAGAGAGTAGAATAGTATCTTGGAAATAGAAAAGGATACAAGCCTTGCCCAAATCACTTTCATTAGGAGCCGAGGAAAGGGAAACTGTGCCTGGTGCTATGCCAGGCATTCTCCACTTATCTCATTTCTAGTTCACAGCAATCCTAAGAGGGGAAGTGTTATGAGCTTTGCTTTGTGGAGTCTGAAAATAAAGTTGGGAGATTAAATGAATTAACCAAGTTTGAGTTCGTGTAGCCTGTTCATGACATGGTCTTTGAAAGAGCATCTACCTGACTCTGCTACTTCTATCACCCTCATTCTCTCAGTAATCTTCTTTCAGTGATCTCATTTCACAACACCTTCCATTCCCTATTCTGATCAGAGTTTTAAGGGATGCTATGGTGTGCTTTGCTACAGATCCATCCCTGAGGATGCTATGAGATAGAACTCTTGTGGCTGGCCCAGAATGCTGTGACTGTCTGGATCAAAGGACTTCTATCTCAGTATTCAACACTCTTTAGCAACAGGTAAATATTTATCTTTGAGAAGATGCTGTCACATTATCCATGATTTGGGTATAAGATTTCCATACATTGTAAGTCCTTCCCACTCCATATACCATTAATTTTGTTACAATCTGTATGTCTCCATTTTAAAGAATGTAATGATCCCTTGATAATAAGCTTGAGTTATAAAATTTTGAGCTGCACACAAAAAGATTTTCTTCCTTTACAAAGATAGGTCAGAGAAATCAGGTCATAGCTTATAACAAAAACCATATTGAAATGTTTAGCAAAGTTGAAAGCATGGGCACATGCTTTGTTTCAGAATGGGTTGATTTTCTTAGAAGCAACATTGAAGTGAAATCTCCTTGATCTCCATGTTCCTTCTTTCGACTTTATGCAAGTCTGACCCTGAGAGATGCAGCCTGGTTGTCAATGAGATTATTTTTAGTCAAGGAAACTGACTTCCAATCACAAGGATTTCCTTTGTATTAAAACCTTACCAGCAAATGCACTTATGTGTGAAAGCTGAAGAACATACTTAGAATAAATGCACTTGCACCATGCCTGTCTCCTCTCTATCCAGAGGCAGTACTTTATCCCTCCAGGACAAATACCCCTGCCCCTTTCCTTTGTCCCCTTCCCCTTCTCCCTTATCCCCTGACTCCTTTACCATCACGTCCTACTCCATTCTAACACAGACCTACCCTTCTTTTCCTCTTTAAAATTACACCCAAAATGTCATTGGTTCCTGTTTTTCTGCCTGAGTCAGAAAGCAGCCACTTTAAACTTTTTTTCCCACTTATTAAAGGATCTCTCTGTGAAAGAAAAAATAAATTCAGTTGCTTATACTATTTCCAAAGTCAGGGGGGGTAGTATTTCAGTATCTACATTTTGAACTTTGCTTCCCATCACGATAGGCAGAAACGATTCGAAAGACAATCTGGGAATTTTCTATAACAAAATCAGAGACAAACAAGTGTGGAAGAGCCTGTTTTGCTCACATAGTAAGAACAACTACTGGGGGATCCCTAGAAGCTGAATCTGGTGTTAGCTCTTGAGGGGAACACAAAGATTAACATGAGAATTGGTCTGACCATTGGTCAGGCTGTGACCCTAAGAAGACAGAAGGCAGCCCTGGCATGGATAATCATTACCAGTGTATGAGGGTTTCTATATGCCAATTCTTCCTTTTCCTGACTTCTGAGTAAAATCATTGCTGCTAAGAGGCACCCTGAGAATGTTCACAGTAGTGAGCAGATAAGAATGGGATTGTGTGGGCAGGGGTATGGGTGGGAAAAAATCAAGGCTGGAAAGTAATTCTTCAAGGAAGTGTAGAGATGCAGAGAGTTGAACCAGTGTACATGTGAAGAAAAATAGATGAAGGAGGATTAAAGATAAAACAGCACTGAGAGGTATTCTAATCTACTTTGTGAAGTTAAGATCGCAAGCAAAAATAATAGACTTTACATTTTTTAAATGTCTTCCTCAGTTGTTACAATCATACTCTTTTAATCACATTGTCACTCTGATAAAGAACAATGTGACTGTGGCTCTTTCTGTGTTGCCCAGAAATGTGGCTAAGAAATCTCTTCAGATAACGTGGCAAAAACCAGCAAGAATGTAGGTACTGAACATTTTTTGCTGTGCATTTTTAGAGAATGACAATGAAGCAAGTAAAATAGATGTGGTTCACTCCTTGACAACATTCAGTCTATGTCCTAAATTCTGGATCTTCTTTCCTTTAGAGGGAGCAGTATGATGTGACTTGGGAAAAAGTCTCACAGTATGAGACTATCATGGTCAGGGGGCCACAGTAAGTAGGAGGGGAAGGGAACTTTGTGGTGGTATTGTGTTCCCCAAAATATTGTGCATGCTAATAAACTTATCTGTGGTCAGAGAAGAAAACAGCCACAATATTAAACATAGAGGACAGGCAGTGGTAGCACACACCTTTAATCCTAGCATTCCAGAGGCAGAAATCCATCTGTTCAAGGATACAGCCAAGCATGGTGACTAATACCTTTAATCCCAGAAAGCGAGCCTTTAATCCCAGGGAGTGATGGCAGAAGGCAGAAAGATATATAAGGAGTGAAGACCAGAAACTAGCAGCATTTGGCTGGTTAAGCTTTTAGGCTTCTAGCAGCAGTTCAACTGAGAGCCATTGGGATGAGGACACAGAAGCTCCCAGTCTGAGGAAACAGGATCAGCTGAGGAGTTGACAAGGTGAGGAAGCTGTGACTTGCTCTGGTTCTCTGATCTTCCAGCATTCACCCCAATACCTGGCTCCAGGTTTGTTCTTATGAATAAGACCATTTAAGATTCATGCTACAGAACTTCCTTGGGGAGGCAGGTTCAACAGCACAGCAGAAAGTCCGTGTCAGGAAGCATCAGATTGGAAGGGGAGATGCAGCCTGGAACTTGACCATAAGACCCTCTTACATCAACAGCTATTAGATACAATGTTACAGGATATGAAAACCAGGTGGGCTTGAAACAGCTAAAGATTTGCCTGTTGTGCTTGATTTCTAAATAATTGGTTGTGTAAAACTTGAGTTTGGAGTCTGTGCTTTTGAGCCCATGGTTTCAGCCTGCAATGAGGAAATAGACAACCTAGGAAGACCAGCTTTGCTCACTGACAGGCAAGTGACCCAGCCTGCAGATATGGACACAACTAGAACAAACACATAGCAGGGACACTCCAATTTTTTTTTTTTTTTTTTTTTTTTTTTTGGTTTTTCGAGACAGGGTTTCTCTGCGTAGTTTTGCGCCTTTCCTGGAGCTCACTTGGTAGCCCAGGCTGGCCTCGAACTCACAGAGATCCGCCTGCCTCTGCCTCCCGAGTGCTGGGATTAAAGGCGTGCGCCACCACCGCCCGGCTGGGGACACTCCAATTTTTAAAGAGCATTTCAAGTACGAATAGATACTTCAGAAAGGAGCACTAAGAAATCAACACTGGAAATGATGAATGTGTTGCATTTTCTCATGTTTACATTGTGGTTTAGTAATGATTTTTAAAAAATATCATCCACTGTTGAAATCATATGAATGACCTTCAAAGGGAAAACTGTAACTACCACATGGCTCAGTTACAGCTGGGCTTCTTAAACTCTTTCTATGACACATTTGCACCTACGAAACTCTTATGCAAATCTAGTCATACACAAATAGATGGGTAGGTAGGTAGATAGATAGATAAATGGATACAAATTTAACATAATTGAAAATCAATCAAAACAAGATTCATTTTTTAAGTAATTCTTTACTGTATATGTAATTCATCATTTGATACCAATTAAAGCAACTTTGTACATTAAAAAAATATATCCGTGGAAGCTGGGCAGTAGTGATGCATACCTTAAATACCAATGTTTTTGTTGTTGTTATTTAATCTTTTTTGGGGGGCAGCCACCCAGCTCCCAAATAAATCACACACAGAGGCTTATTTTTAAATGTCCGCCCTTAGCTTGGCTTGTTTCTTGCCAGTTTCTCTTAAGTTTAAATTATCCCATCTGTCTTTTGCTTCTGGGCTTTTACCTTTCTCTAATTTTGTATACCTTTTTTTTTTTTTTACTCTATTGCTGGTTATGCAGATGGATGGATGGCCCCTGATGTCCTCCTCCTTCTCTGGCTCCTTCTTTCTCCTGTCAGATTTCTCCCTCTATATATTCTCTCTGCCTGCCAGCCCCGCCTATCCTTTCTCCTGCCTTGCTATTGGCTATTCAGTTCTTTATTAGACAATCGGGTGTTTTAGACAGGCAAAACACAGCTTCACAAGTTAAACAAATGCAACATAAACAAAAGTAACAAACCTTAAAATAATATTCAATTATATCCCAGAACTTAGAAGGCAGAAACGGGAAGATCTCTGTGAGTTCAAGGCCAACTTGCTCTACAGAGAGAGTTCCAGGACAGCCAGGGATACATATAGAGAAACCCTGCTTCAAAAAAAACAACAACAACAATAATAATAATAATAACATGGAAAACATGTAGAGTGTAATCTGTTCAGAGTTTAGATCAACTAAGCGTTTTAATCAGGCTCTGATATTTTCTTCTCTGTTAGTTGTCTCAGTCAAATCTTTATTTATCCTCACTTACGTCTTATAAGCCAATTCAGTTGAACTTGGGAACTTTAGAAGGTTTGATCTTAGAAAGAAGATAATTCAGTGAAAGAATGTTTCAAAGGTTTTACAGAAACAAACTCAACTCTCTACAGATCAGCTTCATTGGCCTGTATGGGACACTTCCCCTCTCCATGTCTCTTTTCTCTTCTATATACAAGATGAAATGGCGCTTTCAGCCTCTGTGGAATCCTGCAGCCTGACATGTATGGCATGCTCTTACCAGAAGCTGGAGCTTGTTGTGAACGCTGAGTTTCACACAAAGCAGAGGAGAAAATGAGGGGGATAAAATCCTTTTGGTTTTTAAAGAGGAGAAGCTTTGAAAAAAAAAAAAAAACTTCTCAAATCATTTCATAAGCTTCTTCCTCTTGCCCTTAATTTTAAACAAAAATTTTTCACCTGAGTACATTTGAGATGTCTTTTTGGCACTGAAGCATTTATGGAAAATATCATTTGCTATTTCTTAATTTTCATGATTTCTACTGAAGCCAAATTCACATATATATTTGAAGGAAATTAGCATACTTGCCTGGTCTTGAACTCACTATATATCCAATGATGACTTTGAATTTCTTCATGTGTCCAGCTCCCAAGTTCTGGGACTAGAGACATTTCTGCATCACTCTGCCAGGTTCTGTGAGGTGCAGAGCATTAAACCTGGGGCTTTTTACTTGCTAGACAATCATTCTACTAACTGTGTAATATCCTAAGCCCTCATGTTTATTTTTAAGGGAAAGGAAACCTAAGCTTAGAGTAACTTAGTTTCTTGCCCAAAGAAACTCTGCTCCTGATCCAATTAGCTATATAATGCTCACTCTGAGAGCCTAGTCTCTTCATTGCATAATACTGACTTCACTGCCATCCAAGGATCTTTCTTAGGACACAGCTATCATATTTGATACAAATTCACAAACCAGCTGTAATAAACAATGGGTGAGTGAAAAATGACATAATAGTATTTGCTAATTCTGAACTAATGCCTAATTTTGCCAGGAATTTTTATGAGTTTCCCATTTTCTGTTGCCAATTATATAACCTCCGTGGTGACTTAATCAATCTTTCTGTGCCTTTCTGCATCTTCTCAAATATCACATGGTAACCATCAGAAGACTATTTCAAGGGATAAAAGAAGTTAACCGCCAGTACACCACTTGCAAACACAGTAAGACCCCCACACCCCACACACTAGGGCCAGTCTCTACGTCTCCTCTGGAAGTGCTGCTGCTGTCTCTCGGACAACACTCCTCTTGTGTTTGTAAAAATAAAGTGTTCCAGATAAAACAATGTGTGCTGTGATCCGAATCACCCAATACAAGGCTATGTACCGTAACCATGGAGATTGTTTTATATTTTGACTTTAAGAGATATCGCTTTTCAAAGCCTTCCCATGAGGTCTGTATCCTTGACTAGTGCCGACAGTAGCTCTCCTTTTGTTTATCTAATGAAGTGCAGCTGCTTTTATCACACACCACCCTCAGCCCCTTCCCTTCCAGTCCAAACTCTCATTGTTTCCAGATTGGATTTTCTTTTTCTTTTTCAGCCTCCTTCTTGTTTGACGATCGTATTCTGGATTCCATCGCACTTTTCTGCATTGCCTCCTCGAAGACCTGTGTGTAGGCAAAATCCTACCAGTGGCTTCTCACACTTTCTAGGATTATTTCACTTTTCTTAATTTGCTGAACACATACACCTCCCTCAGTTGTTTCTTACATTCCTCTCCTGCACTATCCAGAATCTTCTAGTCTCCACTCCTTATCCATCCCTCTCTCTCACCTCCTATGCTATACTTTCTTTCTGTGCTTCTATCTACATTTCTGTCTTCAAGCAGTGCTTTTTTTTTTTTAAGCTCCCCAGAACATCACTGTGGTCTTTCAACTTAAATGTCTTCCCAGTATCACATCAGATGACAAGGTGGTGGCACAATCTGCAGTCCCAGGGCTCAGGAACACGATAACCACAAGCTTTAGGTCAGCCTGGGCTATATAGGCAAACTCCATGTCAAAAATAAAAACAAACTGGCACCAGCCCTGGTGACTCCAGCAACACTTCGACCATCTGTCCACTCTGTTGAATTTAGTTTCCTATGTATGCACGTCTACATTCCCATTTGTTGGCTTTAATCACCATTTCTGGTAGTGACATCTTTGAAGATAGAAATTTTTTTTATCTCTTTTTCTCAAGCATGCTTGATGTACAAGTACTTCATGATCTTGTGTTGAATGGACCAAGGAATGGACAGCAACCGAACTTATTAGATATAGATAAACTTAAATAGAGATATAAAAATTAACACATATAGCCTTCCTTTAGAAGATCGGAAGTATGTGATGCTAGCAAATGAGAAAAAAGTGATAATCTTCTATTGTTTATTGTGTAGGCTTATGCCTACACCTGGAACATGTCAGTGACTGAAATGAAGAAAAGAATATTAGTCTCATTCACAGTTTCAGAAGACTGTGAACAACCTACAA
This sequence comes from Peromyscus leucopus, assembly GCF_004664715.2. Classification (NCBI taxonomy): domain Eukaryota; kingdom Metazoa; phylum Chordata; class Mammalia; order Rodentia; family Cricetidae; genus Peromyscus; species Peromyscus leucopus. The sequence continues at coordinate 34,726,769 of NC_051071.1, read as the reverse complement.
TCTGTGTCCATCAAGTTACCAGAAAAACGCCTAGTAAAAATCACATTGTTTCTGTAAAACTTGAATACCAATAACTTATTTTTTTAATTGACCTTAACTAATACATTTGGACTTGGGTTTTAACAACTTTCATACATTGAAGACCTTTGTTTTTTACTACCTTCCCCCATCTCCATGTTTGAAGTTCTATACAATGCCGGGATAGAGAGCATGCCAACAGGAGCATATGTGCTGTGAAATCCAACATATGGGAAGAGGTGAAAGAGGAACTTTGAAAAATGATCAATTTATCATTTTTAGAAAATTTCAAGATGAGTCCTGACACCTTATTTTCAACCGACATAAAAAGCACGTCTGCAAAGCTATCCATGGAAATGCCAAGGAGCAAGATGGACTGTGCGGAGTGAGGGGTCTAGTTCGGGGTGTCAAACTGTAATGTCTTGTCTAGGGTGGTGCAGATCATGGTAAATGAGAGGCAATGGGATAGCAGGGAGGCTTGGGATAGAGGGATAGGCTGGAAGGCTTGAGTCTGACCATGATGAAGTCATCCCCACAAGATCCCCCCTCATGTTCTCATGACACACCACTGCCCTAACCCAGCTGGACTTTTGGACAAGCTCCCAGCTTAGCCCTTGTCCTTGTCGACACATCCCATAAATGACTGACATGGTTAGAGAAACCCTTTCCTGCTGTCTTCTGCCTCTGAAGGCTGAGGCCTTGTTTGCTGATACACAAAATATGTCAAGGCTATTACTGCACCCGGTGTTAATTTAATTAAGGGTTTTAATGAAGCAGAAAATTAATCAAAAGGTTGTCAGAGAAAAATGTCAAAATCAGTCTTTACCAATTTCAACATACTGTTTCACGGTTCTTCAGCTGCTTCTGGCAGCTTCCTTTGTGAAAATACGGAAACAGACTGGATGGAATAGAAACAGAACCTTTCAGAGAAGGACAAAGAAGTCAGCTTTCTTTGTCTGTAAAGTGGTATTATGGGTGCATTTCCATTCTGGCTAATAGGAAGGCATAATCCATGGCATTAGAAAGAGCTGGAAGATTACGAAAGGACCGCTAATAAGTGTCGGCCACACCATTACCTTTGTTCCTCCAGAAAGCCTTTGAGGACACTCTTTTAATCTCCCACTCTCTTTGTCCCTGCCATATGCCATTTGTTAAACCTCACTATTTAATTATCTTTTTTGATTCCTCCCTTTTAATAAAGAGTGGACTATCCAGCGCTCATTTCCAAATGCAGTAATGTTTTCACTGTTTAAGAAAAATTAAAGTATAAATTTGATATGGTAAAATTCATATACATTTAACATTGTTCCTAAATTTTTGTGAACATCTACAGCCACAAAACCATCACAAGAAAGATATAAGGTGGTTCTAGGATGCCAAATTGTTTTCCCATGTCTCTTTACAACTCACCTCTATCCCCACCCTGCTACCCTAGAGCAATACTGATATTTTATTCTGCTGTTTTGCTTTGTTCTTTAAATACCATGTGCGTCGATTATCCCATAGGTAGCCTTGGACTCTGACTTCTTTCATTGAGCATAACACACCTGATGTTCATTCCTGATGCAGCATGTGTTATCTCTAGTATTATTGTTGTGTGATATTCTACTAGATGGAAATGCCATAATTCATTACTTCTCCATTATTTCCTGTCTGAGGTGATTCCAAGTAAAGAGCTCCCTATATGAACATATATTTTAATACTTCAGGATAGACCGCTGGGCCATAATGATAGCTAGAAGTAAACTTGCTGACTTGTCTCTCAGATAGCTTTAGCTTTTTAATCCTCCCACCCAAAATGGTCCTCACCAATACTGGGTAACATAGAAAGCTATGTTTACTTTCCTTTTATAATTTTGTCTATCCTGTATACAGAAATATTTCACTGACTATTTTGTATCTCTGTGTGTGTGTGTGTGTGTGTGTGTGTGTGTGTGTGTGTGTGTGATATGTGTACATATATGGGAATTTGTGTTTTGAGTGCAGAACATGCACGTGGAGGTCAAAAGATAACACTGGCTCTGGGTCTTCATCTTGTTTAAGACAGGATCTCTTTTGTTTTTGCCTGTGTGTACACCAAGGTACCCCACAAGCTTACGGGGAACTCCTGTCTCTCTTCTTTCATGTTGCTATAGAAACACTAGGACTACAGCTGTATTCTAGCATACCTGGCTTTGTCTAGGTCCTGGGAACTCTAATTCAGGTCCTTGTGTAGACATGACCAGCATTTTACCCACTCACCCATCTTCCCAGCCCATATGGTTTTAATTTGCATTTCCCCAGTAAAAATGGTATCAACAAAGTTTTTTAAATTATTCTTATAACCATACATCTATTGTGGTTATCTTAGCTTTTTCCGAATGTTATAACAGAATATCATAGACTAGGTGGTATAACCAACAGATATTTATCTCTCACAGTCCCAAATGCTGAGCAGTGGGCAACTGATTAGCCAGCAGATATTTTGTCTAGTGAGGGTATATTTGTTGGCTCAAAAATAGTCATCTTCTCACTATAACTTCGCATAGAAGGGGAAAAGAAATTAAAGATGTCATTCAGGTGGAAGAGTTTCCTATTTGTGTGTGACACTCTGATTACAAATCTTAGCCACAACAAAGGAGGGTGGGCAAAGGAGTCTTTGGGGTCTGTTGGAAGGACACCAATCCTATTCATGACTGTTCCAATTTCATAACCCAATCACCTCTCAAAGGCTTTGCTTCCAAACACCATCATGCTGGGTATCTTCCATCAGATTTAACACTTGAATTTAGAAGGGCTACAGTCTATACCGTGTCTATTGAAATCATCTTATTGGCAAATGAGTGTATTTCATCAAATGTTGAAGCATTGTGTCTCTTTCTTTTGTCTTACTACATTAAAACCTTCAGTACAGGGTGGAACAAGGGCCTTGAAAGCAAAAATCATTGTTTTCTTTGTCGTGGGGGTAAAAGACAATCAGAGTTTCCATGTTATATGTGTTGTCACCCCTGGGCTTTCTGTTGGTATTCTCAATTAGGCTAAGGAACTGCCTTCCAATTTCAGTTTTGCTGAGGATTTCTTTCAGAAATGGATAATTATGCCAAATTATTTTTCTCTATCTCTTGAGATCATATGGATTTTATCTCTTTATTTATTTATGTGAATTACATTAATTGACTTGGAACATGGAACTACTTATACTTGGAATGGACACCATTTGGTGATTTTTGTAGTCCTTACAAATTGGCTACTGGATGGACGTGTATATTATATAACTCTTCTTGGAAATATTTTGCTCATTTGTAACTAACACAGTGGAGAACTTACAAGGCCCCTGGTCCAGCTGATGGTGCTTTGGGGGAACGATAGAACCTTTCAGAGGTAGACCTTAGAAGAAGGGAGTGGGAGTGGTCTCACCAAAGGGCATGGCCTTGACGGTGTGTGTGTGTGTGTGTGTGTGTGTGTGTGTGTGTCAGAGTTGAAATCTCTCCTCTTTTCTCCCTTTGCTTCCTGATTATCATGATATGTGCAGCTTTGTTCCAACACATTCTCCCTTTCTTGACATTCTGGCTTGCCATAGCCCAAAGTGATAGGAACATATAAACATGGACTGGAATCTCTGAAATTATAAGTCAAAAGAAATCTTTCCTCTTTTTAAATTGTATATCTCAGGTATTTTGTCACAGTGATAGAAAGCTATAAACTTCCCAGGGGTTTGATCATTTTGGCCTACATTGTCAGATTTACTGAGATGAAACAAAGAACAAGCCTTAATTATTTTTCAGTATCCATGGTGCCTGCAGTGATACCTGTATAGACTTACTCCCATGTCTCTGATGTTGATTTAGGATTTCTGTGATGTTCTTCTGATTAGGATATCTGGAATTGAATGGTATTGATTTCTGTCTTCAGCTTCACTGATTTTCACCTATTTTGTTTCCATTTTATTGGTTTCTGCTCGTTATGCTTTTGTGTACTTAATTTGGCTTCCCTGTCCTCTGTGTTTATGTTGTCTTAATGTAGAAGCTTAGGTCCTTGATTTGAAATCCTTTGTAACATAGATGCTGAATGCTGTAAATTTTCTAATATGGGAGTAGGCATTTTTGAAATTTTAAATACTGTGTCTTTGCGTGTGAGTTATTTAGAAGGTGGATTATTTATTTTTAAGTGTTTAGGAAGCATCAGGAAGTATATTTCAGTGGTGAGAGCATGTTTATTATGTTCAAGGCTCTGAGTTCAATTTCTAACAGTAAAAAAAATTGAAAATATTCTTTTTTTTATATGGAAATTTATTTATTTATTTATTTATTTATTTTTTATTTTACAATACTATTCAGTTCTACATAATAGCCACAGATTCCCTTGTTCTCTCCCTTCCTGCCCCCTCCCCTTCCCCCCAGCCCGCCCCCATTCCCACCTCCTCCAGATCAAGGTCTCCCCCAAGGACTGGGATCGACCTGATGGACTCAGTCCAGGCAGGTCCAGTCCCCTCCTCCCAGATTGAGCCAAGCGTCCCTGCATAAGTCCCAGGTTTCAAACAGCTAACTCATGCAACAAGCCCAGGACCTGGTACCACTGCCTAGATGCCTCACAAACAGATCAAGCCAATCGACTGTCTCACCTATTCAGAGGGCCTGATCCAGTTGGGGGCCCCTCAGCCTTTGGTTCATAGTTCATGTGTTTCCATTCATTTGGTTATTTGTCCCTGTACTTTATCTAACCTTGGTTTCAACAATTCTCGCTCATCCTCTTTCTCACTAATTAGACTCCCAGTGCTCCACTAGGGGCCTAGCCGTGGATGTCTGCATCCAGATTCCTCAGTCCTTGGATGGGGTTTATGGCACAACTATTAGGGTGTTTGGCCATCCCATTACCAGAGTAGGTCAGTCCCAGCTGTCTCTCGACCATTGCCAGCAGTCTTTTGTGGGGGTATCTTTGTGGATTTCTGTGGGCCTCTTTAGCTCTTTGTTTCTTCCTTTTCTCATGTGGTCTTCATTTACCATGGTCTCCTATTCCTTGTTCTCCCTCTCTTTTCTAGATCCAGCTAGGATCTCCCGCTCTCTTTCCCTCAACCCTCGCCCTTCATTGCTCCCACTCATGTCCAGGCTGTTCATGTAGATTTCATCCATTTCTCCGTGTCTTTCTTGGGGTTCCGTTTTCCAGGTAGCCTCACTGGTCATGTGAGTAGCAGTCCAGTCATCCTTATTCCACATCTAGCATCTTCCTATGAGTGAGTACATACCATATTTGTCTTTCTGAGTCTGGGTTACCTCACTCAGGATGATTTTTTTCTAGATCCATCCATTTGTCTGCAAACCTCATGATGTCATTGTTTTTCTCTGCTGAGTAGTATTCCATTGTGTATATGTGCCACAATTTATTTATCCATTCTTCAGTTGAAGGGCATCTAGGTTGTTTCCAGGTTTTGGCCAATACAAACAATGCTGATATGAACATAGCTGAGCAAGTGCTCTTGTGGTATGATTGAGCATTTCTTGGGTATATGCCCAGGAGTGGTATAGCTGGATCTTCGGGGAGATTGATTCCCAATTTTCTAAGAAAGTGCCATATTGATTTCCAAAGTGGTTGTACAAGCTTGCATTCCCACCAGCAGTGGAGGAGAGTTCCCCTAGTTCCACATCCTCTCCAGCTTTTGTTGAAAAATACTATTGAAATTGAAAACAAGCTGTGAGAGATGTATTCAAACCTTCAGCAAGAATGAATCTCCCTGTTAGTACAGCCTGGTGTTCACAACCTTCATGAAATGTACCTACAAGCTTCATCTAACCTTTCCAGTATTCAAATACTAAAGATCTATGCTGAGGTGTTTCCTCGTTCCAACACCCAAAGCTTTTATAAAAGGACTCAGAACACAACTACAACAACTACAGAGAAAATTGATTCTCACAGAGGTCAAAGAATTATTGGCAAAGTTCTTAACCAGAGAAATCAAAGATTCTACTCTTGAAGGGAGCAACAATCAATGACCTTTCCCCTGGTCTACTATATTGGGATACATCCAGAACTCCAACCCTTCTGGGATATCTCTGCTTAGTGGACTCACCCTTGCTGCATTGGTGTTGGCATTTTACAAGACTTGGCTGTCTGGACTTCACATGGATAAATCTCTACACTTCATTTGTAGTCTTACATCTCACTGTACTTTCATAACTCTATGCACTGTCTTTTTAAAGATATGTTTATGTGTATGAGTGCATGCCTGCATACAAGTATCTATTCCATGTACATTCCTGGTGCCCACAGAGGCAAGAAGTGGGCATCTGATCATCTGGAACTGGGGTTATTGTTGGTTGTGAGCCATCACGTGGGTACTGCGAACCAAACCCTGGTCCTCTGCAAGAGCAGCCAATTCTCTTAACCCCTGAGCCATCCTTAATAGACTCTACAGAGCTACCACAGGAAAATCCTGCTTATCCTTGTAGAGCTAAAGAAACTGGAGTCTGGAGAGATACCTTAGTGAGGCAGGTCTGGAAAGTGGCTATACATTCATGTCTTTACTGTATAAGAGAAAAAAAAGGTATTTTGTGGATTTATTTCTCTACTATGTCAGGAACATACTGCAAAGGGAAGGTCTTCTTGGAGTAACAAAGAAGTTGATCAGCTTAGAGTTCACTATATAAAATTAGTGATTCAGGCAGTGAACTTTTTACTGCTTCTTCTCCCATCTTCCATCGACAAACATTCCTGAGCAGTACAGGATATTAAATATAAGAAGGTCATTAGGAATTTTTATGATCTACAATTTCTTTTGTGTATATATAAAGCCCTTTGGAGCAGCTGTATTTTGTTATAAATGATTGCTATAGTAAGATAATTTTTGTTTGTTTGCTTACAAGCTCTATTTGATTGCTACTTCATATTATCCTTTAGTGTACTAGCAAGGATTTATAATACTGTTTTAATTCCCACTGAATACATAAAGAAATTGAGTCTTGGCAAAGCTTACGTAACTTTCCCAAGATCACATAGGTTCTAATTAATGGTGATTAGAAGCAAAGCCATGTCAGAACTATTTTCTTACATATAGAATCACATGTGTTACTGCCTCCGCAGTCTACCACGGGCTTGCAACAACCACAAACACAGCAAAGTCACACTGAGATTGATCTTTTCTGCTAACCAAGCATTGCCTCACATTGTTTTCTGTCCTAACAACTCGGGGCCCCACTGGGCTCCAGACACTCCTCAGTCGCTCTAGGACTTGGCTCCTTCACAAGAGAGGCTGCTACTGCAAAGTAGGTCTCAAGTCAAAAGCACACAATGAAGTGGCCTCACCATAGAGTTCAAGTGGCCCAGATGAATCTTCCTTCTTAGAAAAAATAAAAGGAAGATGAACAGCGTTAACACTGTTGCAGTAAATAGAAAATTAAAGTTTTCATTCTGCTTGGGCCTTATTTTTCTGTAAGCTGGTGCACAATGTGATTTAAGTTGCTCACTATCCCATGTCTTAATTGATAGACCTCTTCCTTATGTTTTGTTCCCAAGAATTAATGTTTGTATTTAATATCATACTATCATTATCTTGTTTCCTCACACTGAAAGGAGTTGTCTGTGATTTGCAGGTGTGCCGGGCCAGCTGGAAACACAATTCCCTTCTCTCCTTCCTCCTCCCACTGATCACTGGTTATTATGCATAATTACATGGAAGCATGTATTAGACTTTATTATAATGCATGACAGTGTGCTTTAAGTAAATTAGAAATTTGCATATCAATTCATGGGGAGAAAACTAAAAATGCCATTCAGGACCTTTTATTTACATCCAGAGGATTTCTGGTTTTTTGGGGAATTGCTACTTCTCTCAGGTTGGTAATATGAGTCTAAAATTTGAAAGCGTAATGAAGCCAGGCTGAAGGAGGAGGAACTCGGAATCCTTTGCTGGTTTGCTTCCTCTCTTTCCTCCTCCCTGTCTTAGTAATCAGCTGGGAGAATGGTTCCTTAGTAACCAGACAGGCCAGGCACAGGCTACCTAGGGCACTCAACATTTACCTTATAACGCTCCATCCCCCTAGCTTTTTGGTTGCAAGCTGGTCTTACAGCCAAAAGAAATCAGGACCACCCAAAGCAGACACAGCCCTGGCTCCTGGAGGGTCCCCAAAACAAGTCACAGTGAGAGCTGGAATTGACTCTACCACGGCCCTATCCCACACAACAATTCTTTTGCTAGGCTCCTTATCTTCCTTGATCCTTAGGAGAGAGAGCTGCCCCCCACTGAAGTGTTCAGGGGCTTCTGATGGTGGATAAGAGCCCTGAGGTGAGACTCACACAAGCAGGGGGAGGGAAAGGATCCTGTTTCCTCTCAAATTGTCTGGGTGGATGCTGAATCACTCCTGGTGGAAATGGATGTCTCTCGGCTCATTAAGATAATTTATAAACATGTCTCTTCACTTCGAGGCAGCTTTGCTTCAGCTCCACTGTACTGTGTTCATTTACAGATTTCGAATTCAAGGACCCAGAAAGCTTCCTTTAAACTGTGTTCTGTACAGCTTGATGGTTGCTTTTGAGATAAAAGACTAAGCATCATTTCTACTTTTAGTAAACCTGCACAAACAGAAAATACAATTTTATTGGGTTTCACACTGTTTTTAACCTCAGAAAGGGTAGATTTTTGAAATGACATTGTTTGAAGAGCAATGATTTATCTATTTCCTTGAATTTAAATAGGTCATAAAAATCTAAGATTTTAGAAAAATCTGTGTGTGTGTGTGTGTGTGTGTGTGTGTGTGTGTTGCCTCTCTATGTGAATGTGTACATGTTTGTGTGAGTGTTTTCCATGGCACATATGTGGAAGTCAAAAGACATGCTTGGGGGTCGGTCCTCACCTGCCACCTTGTTGAGAGGGGTCTTTTCATTGTTCAATGTTGCATATGCCAGACTAGATGGCCCATGAACTACCAGAGATTGTCCTGTCTCCATTTCCATCTCACTGTGGGACTGCTGGCATTATAGTTGCATGCTACCTCATCTTTCTTTACGTGTGTCCTGAGAATTCAAATTCAGAACTTCATACATGTATATTCTATGTTTCACCTACTAAGCAATCTCCCCAGCCCTAAAACACTTTTAAAACTGAATCCATGTGGCTGAGTAGAAATTGCAAATAATGTTAGCTTTAAAATCAAAGATATCATTTTACCCTGAGTGGAAACTGCTGCTTTATAATTGAGCCATTACAAATTGCCTATATTTGGCCTTTTTGGACCTATTTATGAAGAAATTTCCTATTAGCCTAAAATTCAATCTAAAACATTTAACTAGTCAACGGCTTTTTTTTCTTCTTCAAAACCATAGAAAGACAGAATTTAGTCCGTTAATTTGTTTACCCTTTTACCTTAGTCCATAGGATCTGGGAAAAGTGGTGTCATTTCAGAATTATTTTCCTTATTATGTTAAGAATTTACAGCAATTAAGAGGAATAACCACTAATCTTTTGTTTTGATTACTTCAGTTGGCTTTTTTTCTACTAGTTCTTACACAACTGTTTCACAATTATTCTATTAAGACATACTAAGGTAGTTTAGAAGGACACAGAACCCCAGTGCTTCAAAGGAGGACAGCTGGAATGACTTTCAGAACAGCAACCAAGCAGCACAAAGCAAGTCCCAAGAAGAGGGAGGTCTGCTTTGTGCAACCAAATGAAATGGTGTGCACTAAGCAGGGAACACAGCTGTCCACATGGTGGTCTCGCAGCAATATTAGCATCACTATGCCTGGGCAACTCAAAAGTACCATGGACTTTCCCACACCACATATTTAAGAACACAAGTCCAACAGTTCTAGAGGAAGGATTCCCACAGAGGACAGAAAGTAAGTCACAGCACTCAAAGCAAGAAAAGCTGAAGAGCTGTTCTTTGAGATGGAAAGTTGGCTTCCGAGTTAAGAGAAGAAAACGATGCCCAGCTGAGTCTCTCGGCATTTCAACTTGTACACAGGTGCAATCATGTGTAATAATTGTTAAACTAAGCAAGGATGTGCTACATTTGTTCATACTGCATTTGTTAACTATGTAAAGATATGTTGCATTCGCGTTAATTAAATAAAATTAATCCCTCCCAGGGAGGTGGGGTTAGCAACTGATTGGCAGGAAGTAGCAGGGAGGAGCTTAGAGTGTTTTTTGTTTTGTTTTTTGTTTTTTGTTTTTTCCTTGTTGGGGCGATGTGGAAGGCAGTGGCTTCCCTGGATGTCAGCAAAGAGAGAGAGTTAATCAGTTGCTACTCTAACTCTCTGAGCTCCCAAGTTTTCACCCTAGCTTTTGAATCAGGAGTTTTATTAGAACTATAGAGATTTAGTTAGAACTCCTTTTAGCAGCAGCAACCGAACCATTGTCTGGGGGAACAGAATTCCCTGCAGGCTAAAGCTTAGCTGCAGGGCTGGTGCTAGGGTAGTTTAAAAAGTACAGCCACTGTAACAAAGGTAAAAAAAAAAAAAAAAAAAAAAAAAAAAAAATGGTCATTTTCATAAAGAATAAGAAATGTCCAAATTGAAAAGTATGAGATGACATTCTTCGTCAATGTGACTGGTTATACGCATCTATCCTCTTCTCTAGGAAAGGGTTGTAAGTTACATACATCATCATATATGAGAGTATATATATACAGACATGCCCAGCTTAATTATAGACCCTCGCAAACGAAGGAAGGTACTAAGAATTGAGAGAATTCCTAGAGGGCCTATGGCACAAATTCCTTATTTAAAGACGAGGCTACTGAAGCTAGACATAGGAAGTTAGATTAGAATACAGTACTCCAGTCCCTCCATATACCATACCGCATAAAATCTAATTGCATGCAATAAAACCAACCAGCTTTAAACTGCACCAACTCCTTCTTGTCTCAAAAAAAAAAAAAAAAAAAAAAGTACTTCAAGTCAATCTAACTATAACAGAGGCTATTAATCGGCTTTACTGTTTGTTCACCGTAATTACTTTTAGTTGGGCCCACTATGACAAAATGTAATTTCAGCCTCCCTGTCAGTTAGGTATTTCTGCCTAGGGATATATAAAAGGTTAGTAAAATGTCTAAGTGGCCAATGACAAAGAAAATACATACTTAAAATCAACAACAACGCCTTGCTCCCTCCAGCTATAAGGAATGTTAATAGGTTAGCTGAAATCAGACTAGCCACTCTGGATAGAGACAACTTGCAAGAATGGCAGAATAATAAGATAAAAGGAGCCAAGGTACCTAGTAACAAGGGGTAGTTCTCCCTACTTCCAGTCCTCTTTAACCAAGACAGCAATCAACTTCTTTTTACCTAATTCTCTGTTTTTGATGTTTTATTATTATATGTGGTTACATATAATCCTAACATAAACGTACTTGAGATATATAATCTAAAAACATCCTATAAGGTTTTACTTAATTTAATAATAATGGGAAAAGATTGATTTAACCTGTGCTTTTTTATCCTAAAGGGACTGAAACATTAATCAAACTTCACATTATGCTTCCATTCCCATTCCCACCCCCTGGGTATAATATTGTCTAAATTCTGATAAGGTACCAGTGTGCAGAGCAAACCTTTAATGAGAAGCAGATAGACAAAAGTACATTATCTTCATTTCTGCATCTCAATCTGCAAGCATCCTGATGCTAATTATGAAATCTGACCATTCGTCTATAGGACGTGTCTATGCAGAAGAAAAAAAAAAAACAGATGTTCCAAATAATTTATAGGTATGGGTAGTGTGTGCACATTCACGCACACACACAAACCAACCAGTTATTCTCAACAACACTTTCAGAAAGGTAGCTAACATAATCTGTACAATAATTACCATTTCAAGGAAAAATAAATGTCCTCCGCTACTCATCCTTATCTGGTTTGGCTGTTTACCCTTAATTTACATCTATTCTCTTTTTTTGCTTATGACCCACAATCTTGCTTTGTATCCTCAGCTCGGAAACAAATATCTCTTATGAGAACAGTGAAAGCTAACAATAATGAAAGTAAGAATAATTTTACTTTTCCAATATGCTTTTGTACGGAAAGTTCTGAGCGCCTTATAAATTATATACACAGGCGTCATTTAACCTCCCACTAAAAGGCTGCTACTCTTAAAAGAAATTCTCTGCTGTGTCGTACAGCGGGAAAGAGAGCCTAATGTGTCCGTGTGCATTTGCTAGAGGAGTTTTAGGGAGGTGAAGTGTAATTCCCTACTCAGCAGCACTAAAAGCTTTGAACAGTCCCTTTAAAAAATCATCAAGGGAGCTTTTAATCACCAGAAGTAGTCAACTCTCTGTTTTGGGCCTCGTCCAATCAAAGTGGAAACTTCAGCCATAGAACAGCACGCCAAATCATCAGGGGTTATGAAGCCGGTGCAACTTCATTAGCGATAGTCTCTTTGCCAATGCCTACGTCGGGTAGGGAAAATGGAAAAGATCAGAAAGGAGGCGAAACTGTTGCTCTCGAAGCCGATACTAACTAGGCTCGGAGAGATGCGGGCCTTCTCTCTCTGCTCCCCATATTTCAGCCAGACTCAAGATCTGAGGACTGACTTGCAGTCCTAGCCATACACCACAGAGGACAACAGCAGGCAAAGTTCTTTATGCCCATGGCCACCTGTCAACTTCTCTCAACCTTTGGACCACGCTAATTGCTGCCTCCACTGTGAAGCCTTTTGATTGGCACTATGCCAGGGACAATGACTCCCTTTTTCTGAGCTGCTTTAGTTCATGTTTCCTGCTGCTGATATATGTCAATCCTACAGGAGAAGTCTGAACCGTTTTCCTCTACTGATGGATCTCTTTATGCGTGGAGATGTACTTCATCACAGTTTGCTTGCTAAGAGAAGATCTGAACACAGTACGCACTGAATGCTTTCTCAATGGCTGAAAGTCTAGTCCACTTTCAACTCTGACCTAGACAATTACAACCATCTCCTAGGAACCTCTTTGTCATGACATCTGTCCCCCATTCATCCATTCTAAGAGATTTGAAAACTGGAGACTGTGTGACCAACATTTTCCCACTTCCTCTCCCTCTTCCATCATACCTTCAACCTAGGCTTGTTTAAAAAATCTGCCATTAGGCCGGGCGGTGGTGGCGCACGCCTTTAATCCCAGCACTCGGGAGGCAGAGGCAGGCGGATCTTTGTCAGTTCGAGGCCAGCCTGGGCTACCAAGTGAGTTCCAGGAAAGGCACAAAGCTACACAGAGAAACTCTGTCTCGAAAAAAAAAAAAAAATCTGCCATTGGTTTTCCAATGCCCTAAGAACCAGGTCCAAATTCCTCACCATGTCATTGCCTGAAGACCTTCTTTAAAATCCTTTTCTTCACTCATACTCACTATCCTCCAGTCTGTGGCTCCTTCCCTTTCTCTTCAAATCCAGCGCCTTCTTTCCCAACTCTGGATTTTACCAATGGAATACCTTTGGTCAGTCCTTCTCTCCATATCTCATGCTCATTGTCACCCCTTCAGACAAATCTTCAATGTTAAAGGTCACTGTGGTATTGTGTTCCCCAAAATATTGTGCATGCCAATAAACTTATCTGGGGTCAGAGACAGAACAGCCACAATATTAAACATAGAGGATAGGCAGTGGTAGCACACGCCTTTAATCCTAGCATTCCAGAGGCAGAAATCCAAGTGTTTAAGGATACAGCCAAGCATGGTGACTCATCACTCCTTTAATCCCAGAAAGCAAGCCTTTAATCTCAGGGAGTGGTGGTAGAAAGCAGAAAGGTATATAAGGTGTGAGGACCAGAAACTAGAAGCATTTGGTTGGTTAAGCATTTGGCTGGATTTTAGGCTTTTGAGCAGCAATTCAGCTGAGACCCATTCTGGATGAGGACTCAGAGGCCTCTGAGGAGACAAGACCAGCTGAGGATCAGGCAAGGTGAGGTAGCTGTGGTTTGTTCTATCTCTCTGATCTACCAGCATTGACCCCAATAACTGGCCTCCGGTTTGATTTTATTAATAAGAACTTTTAAGATTCGTGCTACAGGTCACCTCCTACGCATACTGAGCCCTCGGGTTCTTTCTTTACACTTCATCAAAATTCTAAATTGTTTTATTTACTGTTTGCTTGTTTGATGGTAGGCTTATAAATAGAATGCAAATTCCATTAGGTCAAAGATGGTCTCAATGTTATTCTCTATTACGACCTGAGCAACTAGCACAGTGTTTGACACTGTAAGATCCTCACCCACTATGGTTGGTTTGTTTTGCTTTGCTTTGTTTTTGAGGTAGGGTCTAATGTATCCCAGGCTCATCTCCAACTCACTACATAGCCAAGGATGACCTTACACTTCAGAACTTCCTGCTTCCTTCTCTGGAGTACTGAGCTTATGAGAATGTGCCACCATGCCCAGATTAAATATATATTAGATGAATAAATAGCATTGCTTGGTTTCTTCACTGACAATCTATGTAACTCGGGGAAGTTTAACACTAGGCTAGAAAAAGTCACTAAAACAGATCATGGCAGGTTAGTTCAACAATCAGAGAGTAGGGGCAATGAATTAAATGCTTGGGAGACTTAGAAAATATTAGAAAAAATGAGGCTTCTCTACAATGGATGCTATTTGCTGATAAAATAAATATTTATGATTCACTATATGCATCTGCCTAGGTTATGACAGATGTGGGTCTTAGCCAAGAAGATTCTCCTGTCCCTCTCCATTGGGATAAGGTGCCCTTTTGGTAAGTTCTGGGGAAATCCAGTGTATTCCTCTATAACTAGCAATGTGGCAGACAATATGACAGAAGATAGGCCAGGGATAGATTATATAAGTCTTGTTTTGCATTCTACATAGTCAGAAATATATAATTCAGGTAACTTGGAGATGTACAGTGTAAAGCCATTGGTAGTCACACATAGATAACTATTTGATTGTCATACATGGAATGAAAAGTGTTAGACACAGACACAGTGAATTAATATTTCCCAGAATGGCAAACTAAGATAAAATGTTGTCTGAACAGTTAAGAAAAATCATCTACTAAGTGCTCAATAAATAGATACTTGTTTAACTTCATGTGTATTCAGAAGCAAATGACATAATCCTCGTTTATCCAACCAGGTTTATTATCCACAATTCTTAATATTAGTCATTGTTTTTCTCTTAAATACCAGCCTGAAGTTGACATCTCCTCTGAATCTCTATGGTTTGCATTCACGATCCTTCATATGTGGGATTTAAGACTCTTATCTCCAAATGTGTACATATCTGACTGGTCTTCTTGGAACCAAGCAACAGTATTTTAAAAATAACATTGTAGTTTGAATCTATTGTTTCAGCTTTACGATCTTTATTCTGACTTAGTGGATTCCTTATTTCCAGCTGTGTGTGATCTGAAACTTCACAGTGCATGACAATGACCTTGTGAGTGAGCCAGCATGAGGAAACAGTATAATTTGATGTGAGTTCTTAATATAGCTTACTCCATCCACAGAAACTGTTTTATAATTCTTTGCCTATTTTCATATTCGCTCTTCTGGGCAGCTACATTTTCCATGGGTGCATTTACATTCCAATTCCCACTTAATAAACGGAAGGTTAAACTGTTGCTATCATTTCTAGTGGCAGAAACATTAGCAAAAATTCAATCTAATGAAATTATTTTTTTAAAGGAAACCCAGGCAGTACACATTTGAGCATGAATATGAAAATAGTAAATGGAGAAGGGAAAGCAATTTCATTCAAATTCTAAGTAGAAACAAAAAAGCCAAGTGTCTTATGCCATATCAGACAGACCTCATTTTAGGCAACAGTGATTTTCCCAGCATGCCTCAGGGCATTGTCACAGGTTCAGATGCTGCCTGGTCTCATCAAAACAGCAAGTGTGACCAGAGTTGGCCGGATTTGTGAACAACGGTTGCCCTCACCACCAAATGAGAGAAGTCCTAAACACAGGATGAGATTAAGAAATATCTAACAGAGCATTATATTTTATTTCAGTAACTACAAAGCAATTAGATGATTATTGATGCCCAGTAAAGATATACCATTAAGCATTAAGAAAAAAAACAGATGAACAATAATCACGTTGTATTTTGTATGGAGCCATAACCTGAGGCATAGTAATTACCATGTATTGTAGTCTCCGGAATATAAATAATAATGTAAAGAGAATTTGAAGGAGAGAAAGAAGGGGAAACTCAATCTAAATCAGGGAGGATAATATTCCTGCTGAGAGAATCATGGGTAACTTGGGGAAAGTAAATAACCAACTGCTACAAAGCCCTGAAAATGGAATTCCTACCACCACGTCCTATGGATTGTACTGCCATAAACAAATCACCTTTGGTCGGGTAGTTAATCCACATAAACTCATCTACTAAACCTTTATAAGTGCTACAAAATGATAACCATTACACATACAAGAAGCTTACGAATCAGAAAATCAAATGATGACTGCCCTAATCAGGTTGCAGAATAAGAGTTCACATTCACTATATCACAATGACATGACTTCATACACCTTTACTCCATACAATATTGCCACTTAACTACAGCATCATAGATAGATGCTTGTGTACCTGTTTCTCTCTGTGGACTATGGGATTTCTCTTTTTCATTACCGGCAAGTTGCAGGAGGCCCAGTGTACCATCAACACACAATAAGTGCCTATAAAGTTTTTCACAACCATACCCTAAGGCTGAGATATTCAAAAGAATTATACTGCAAGCCAATTTCCACTTAAAATATTTAGTAGCACCTTAAACATGATAAAAGTAGACAAATAAAACTAATTTTTATTATATTTAAAATGACACAATGATTATAATAATGGGCCTACCATTTTGACACATAACCAATAGTGTTTTAAAAGTTAGATTTCTTCTTTTCTTCATATCTGATCTTTAAAACCCTATGTATCTTTTTATGTGCTCAGTAATGACATATAACCAGTGCTTAGGTATTAGGTGGTGAAGACTGAAGTAATCTACATTGAGAGCATGAACCTCAAAGGGGAATTGCATCCACTCTACACTGGTTGACGTTAACCATCTATGTAGACAAAATACATTCTCCATCTAGTGAAATGTGTTCATTAGCTTTGTGTCACTATATTGAAATCTCTAACAGGGCCTACATTAGTTGGGCCCACAAACTTAAAGGCTCAAGTATAAGATTCTTATACTTGGTTTAGGTTTCTAGCAAGGTGTGAGGGAATCACAGCACAGTAATAGAACTTGTCAGAGGAGCACTCCCATGAGCCAAGGAGAGGGAGACTGAGAGACTGGTAAACATTTCCAGGGACCTAAGGACCTCACATTAGGCCCCACCTCCTAAAGATTCACAGCACCTCTCTGTACCTCAGGTATCAATCCTCGAAGAACACTATCCATACTCAATTGATAGCTGCAATCCCTGTACTACATTCAAACAGCAGCTCTCCATCCTGTGACAAGTCACTGGGGCCTTTTCACAGTCTTCGGGATGCAGTTACTGTACCTCTTCATCACACTTTAGACAAAGCCCACAGGGGAGAGCTGAACAAATTTCCTTATACCTCCAAAGTAACTGTAGTGGACTAATGTATAATGTTGTGGAACTCCTACTACTTGACAGACATTTAAGGCTAAGGATGAATGAGACACATGCGTTATATATGTTATTTAAACCTCTCTTGTGGCAGTTTTTCAATGCCTGTAGAACATGTCTGCTCACACTATTCTTCATGAGAAAATTCCATGTATTTGATCCATGTACAGCTATGCACCCAAAGGCTCTGCCTCGAGCCATTCCTTGGCACTCAATGGTCAACTAAGGAATGAAGAATCTCAAGAGATTTACCATCTGTCTATAGTGTGATACAAATGTAAAAGCTATGGCAGAGCAGGGTTGATTACCAAAGACCTCAAAATTGAAGGAGAAAGGGTAGGGGGAACCTTAAATAAAGAAAGATAATGAAGGATGTTTCAGATATAAAGCTTTCAGGACAGGAAATTATTAAATAAATACTTATATAACACAGTATACATGAGGCACTGTCTTGAGAAGTTTACAAAGGATATGAACTCATTTATGTTTTATGCACAGCCCACTAAGCCAGACCCAGATGAAGAAAAGTGATCAGATGACATGGAAAGTTTATTCTGCTGGAGAGCAACTGTGCTGAGATTTAAACACACAAAACACACAGCCTCTACTTCCAGGACTCTCATTCTTAACCAAGTGTGCTATACTGATCCATAACAATTGAACCTTCATCTTAAATTGTATTCATTCTTGAGAGATTAGTCTTCATATTTTTATTATACTGCAGTTTAAAAGATGGGATTTTTTTTTTTTTTTTTTTTGGTTTTTCGAGACAGGGTTTCTCTGCGTAAGTTTGCGCCTTTCCTGGAGCTCACTTGGTAGCCCAGGCTGGCCTCGAACTCACAGAGATCCGCCTGGCTCTGCCTCCCGAGTGCTGGGATTAAAGGCGTGCGCCACCACCGCCCGGCATAAAAGATGGGATGTTTATTTCCAAATGCCCCATGAACTGTTAAACAAATTATATGTGATTTCAACTTGTGTGATCTTACTCCTGTGGATTTACTGTTTCTTGATATTGTTTTGTTGTTTTTTTTTTTTTTAAAAAAAGGGGGGTGCACATACATACTCATACTCTTGGCTTTCTCTGGAAACACACACAAGTAGTAGTGATGATGAATATTTGTGTGGAAGATTCATTTTATATGCTAAGATTATCTCTGGTCTACTCTACAATCTGGGGAAACAGCTTGGGACATTTAAGCTAAGAGTACACTTGCAAAGTCCATTTTAAAGGGACATATGAGTACTGCCTATCTGCAAGTACCTGCCACAGAGCTTAATCAGACTCAGCACTGGAGCCACAGAAATGGGGTGAAAAAAATCACTTCTTAGTGAAACCTGACGGACGTTCTAATGACTAATCAACAATGAAAGAGGCTCCTTCAATTCTGAAATTTTGATTATATTCTCATATGAGCTCAATCAAAAAGCTTGATTGTGCTGCATTCCCCCCCCCCATGTCCCCCAGTGGCTACTTTGATAAAATTGAGAAATGAGATAAACTATATTCTCAAAACTTTTTTTTTTTTTTTGGTTGTTTGAGACAGGGTTTCTCTGTGTAGCTTTACGCCTTGCCTGGATCTCGCTCTGTAGACCAGGCTGACCTCAACTCACAAAGATCCACCTGCCTCTGCCTTCTCAGTACTAGGATTAAAGGCGTGTACCACCGCCCGGCTAATTCTCAAAAACTTTATACTCTATGTTATTTCAGTTCAATTTAACATGCAATTTTTAAGCACAAATATATAAGCTAAGTTTTCTGCTAAGCAAGAGGAAATAAAAAATTAATAAAGCATAAGCCCTCCATCAAAAAGTTTAAAATTCTGCAACTATATAAACAACTGTTGCACTCTAACATAAATAAGAAATGCTGTGAGGGTACAAATGAAACCACAATTAATGGAGGGAGGGATTTACTTGATCACTAATAAATTTTCAAATACTAATTTAGGAAAACATTCTATTAACTTTAATACAAGAAGAACTATGTAAATATTTATGTCTAGTTGTGAAATTTCTCAGGTAACAGATGATTAATTTTGACTGGAGAGGGAAAAACAACTTCCAGAAGGCAATGATGCTTGAGCGGTGAGTTAAGAAGTTCGTATGGCTTTTGAGGTACAATATGGAGTAGTCAGAAGTAGAAAAGGCACAAGTAAAGGACCAAAGACTTAAGAGAAATCATAGTAGGAAGTCTTGGCTGACACAGTTCCACTTTCTAAATAACTTAAATCTAACAGCAAAACAACCGCTTGAATAAGTAAAGTATTAAGTCAATAGTACTAGTCGGTTCAATCCAGGAATAGAGGGAGATTATTGTGATGATTTGAAAGAGACACCCCCTGTAAGTTTTGCGAATCCATAGTTGGTGTCTATTGGTTGAGACTTAGGCAGGGTGGCCATGCTGGAAGAAGTGTGTCACTTGGGGCAGACTTGGCAATTTCAAAAGACTGTACCATCCTGAGTGTGTTGCACCCTGTCTGCCTACCTGCATGTCACACCATGCTCCCTGCTGTGATGGTGATAAGCTCTTATTCTTCTAGAACACTAAGTTCAAAATAAAATCTTCCTTCTATGAGTTGCCTTGGTCATGGTGTTTTGTCACAGCAGTAGAAAAGTTACTACATTAAAGTAAAAAAAAAAAAGTAAATATATTAGTCTTATGGTATGCTTTCTGAACTGGATGTTGGAGGATGGATAATAGGTTCTCATAGATCAAAAGGCTAAATATATTCTTTCAGACAAAGGTAGCATTTGCAATGACAACATTTTACAAACTACTCTACTTCATATTATACAAAATATTATAGCCTTGTGCATTTCTCCAATGAGGGAATGGCTGAAGGAAAGATTAACGAGGAGCAGAGAGCTTATAAATAGAGAGGGGTTTTTTTAATGAATATATATTAGAACTTAGAAGATTCACTGAAGATTGGAAGTAGGGAAGTGGCATAATTAAGTTTAACCCCAACAAAGACTAGTTGGAGAAGGTAAGATTAGAGAACCAGTCAGGAGGGAAAGGTAGTGACTACTGAAGGAAAACCATGGAGGCTTAAAATAGGAGGCTAACTGGAGAAGGAGGAAGCAGAAGACAGAGGATATGTCAACAGAGCCAATCTGATATAGTAAGCATTTAAATTAGATAATGGTCCTGAAAAAAAAAAGAATGGTTGGTAAGGAAGACAATTAGTTTCAAGGTAGAAACATAAGATAAACATCAAAGAGAATAGTAACCAATCAAGACAGGATAGGCACTGCCTTAAAGATAAGGTCAAGGACAGGGGAGGAAGAGGTTGGTGTTGTAAAGCAGAACTACTATAAGGATGAAGCAATCCATTCACACTTTGGATGACACCAATCTATGAAATAAAACTGCCATCTGCCCACATCTGCTATTTACTTTGTGTTCCTTCTGAAATAAAAAGCAATCAATCTTTCCAAACACTCAAGTCTCCTGGCTTGGCTATCCCTCTTACCTAGAATCTTCATTTTAAAGAGAGAGAGAGAGAAAGAAAGAAGTCAGATTCAAACAAATCAATCAATTTGTGTCTGCCAAGTTAACATCTCTGTAGGAAGTTAATTGACCCTGCCTCTGACACGAGTCAGGATGACTGATGAGAAGTGAGAGAAGATGGAACATGTCCAGCAGTTCAAGGCACAAACAATGCAAGGATGTCTTCCTTCTATAAACAAACTGTCTGGACAGCAGGTGATCCATGCTTAAAAGCAGAGGGAGGTCAGAAAGTTAAGGGGAGTCTATGGATGTAGAGGTGAGCTTTTAGCTACAGCTGCCATGACAAGTACAGGGAAGCAACAAGCCTGAGACCATGCAACCACAAACTGGAGAAGAAGCCTTCTCTGGACCCAAGGGGAAAAGGAGGATCACAGAGCAAGTCAGATGAACAAGGACTCGGCTGTCTCATCCAATCAGACTTCTATCCTGTGGCCACAAGCTGAGGAAGTCTTCATGGTTTGTCCTCTGCAATGTAGCAAAAGCAGTGAATTTTTCCGTATCAAAACGGGTTTCATGTTTAGTCTCATGAACCCATTGCTTAACTCTCCAAATTTAACTGTACCAGTAAAGAAATGGGGGGGGGGGCAGTCCATTACCAGGTAAGCAGACAATGACAGGTAGGTTAACTCATCTTTCTCAGCCTCCATTTTCTCATCGGTAGTGGGCTGTTCACTACCTTCCTTTACCAGAGTGGTCTAAAGACAAAAGGAAGTGATTTTAAAGAACATCTCTCCATATTGTCTCAAGGAAATCTTGGGTCATTAACAGAAAAACAAGCTTCTCAGTCTAGTTCTCTTCTGCTGGAACCATGAAATACATGGAGCCATTTCTCAAGAAATGTCCTTTTCTTCCAGTTTAAGCCATCTTTATGAATGAGGCTAAAAGCGCCAAGATCCTCCTGGCTTCCATTGACATAATCCCTTTGCCTCGGCCTTTTCCCGCCTCTTGTCACACTTCCTCTTTGTTCCTGTCTGTGAGACAAAAATAAATTAAAAAAAAAAAAAAAAAAAAAACATAGCAGTGATCACTGTGGGCTTAAAGACTACCTTAGCTTTTACCTCTAAAAAGTGGAACTACCTGCCGGGCAGTGGTGGCGCATGCCTTTAATCCCAGCACTCGGGAGGCAGAGCCAGGCGGATCTCTGTGAGTTCAAGGCCAGCCTGGACTACCAAGTGAGTTCCAGGAAAAGGCACAAAGCTACACAGAGAAACCCTGTCTCAGAAAAAAAAAAAAAAAAAAAAAAAAAAAAGTGGAACTACTGAAGTGAATACCCAGAAGATGAGTATCCAGAAATGAAATTTCTTCTAACTTTAGGGAATCCCTCTGGATTAGGCTTCACACCAGTTCAGTGCCCCTGTTGCTAAGCATCCAATTGTGGCCAGCTGACTAGCAACTGTAGCATGAGTCCTAGAGGGTTCTATTAATAAAAATAAATCCAGAGCCGGGTATTGGGGTGAATGCTCGAAGATCAGAGAAGCAGAACAAGCCACAGCTTCCTCACCTCGCCAGTTCCTCAACTGATCCTGTTTCCTCATACTGGAAGCCTCTGAGTCCTCATCCAGAATGAATCTCAGCTAAACTATGCTGCTCAAAAGGCTAAAAGCTTAACCAGTAGTTACTGGTTTTCACGCCTTATATACCTTTCTGCTTTCTGCCATCACTTGGGATTAAAGGCATGAGTCACCACCATGCCTGGCTGTTTCCAGTGTGGCTTTAAACTCACAGAGATCTGGATGGATCTCTGCCTCCAGAAGGCTAGGATTAAAGGTGTGAGTGCCACCATTTTCTAGCCTCTATGTCTGTCTAGGGCTGTTCTGTTCTCTGACCCCAGATAAATTCATTAGTGTGCACAATATATTTGGGGGAACATAATATCACCACAAGCAGTCCCTTGTGTACTAGATGGAAGGAACTAATGCTTACTGAATACCTACAATGGCTTCAGGAAGTATACTAGGCACTTAGTAGATGATGTCTCATTTAAGGTACGTTCAAGTACAACCCTCCAATAGGGAATCAGACAAGTCTTTCATAATTATAAATGTTCTTAGTTATCATGACAGAAAACTCTCTGGAAGCAAAGTACAGAAAAAGTGGCTTCAACTCAGGGGGTGGGGGGTGGGGACAAAGTTCAATATTGCCTCAGGGCCTTTATGAAGATGTGAATAAAAACATGAAATGTCATGCTGTGGTTTGTAGTTTTCCAGGAATTATTATGTCAGTAAATAAATGTTCTTTTAATGAATAGATTGGAGTCCTCATGAGGCTAAATTTCCAGAACCACAGAAGACCTGATTATTACTTCTACTTGTGTGTCCTTCCAAAACAAAGCTAGGAATATATAATGTGCATCTTTCTGTCTTCAGCAGAAAATAAATATCAGGGAGTGAGAACACCTTTATCAGACTTACTAGACTTGGCTTCAGATTTAACTCATTACTTAATCATGATAGGATCTGAGAGCAATTTTTCACTTTTGTGGGATTCCAGGAACCATAACAGATTGCTCACTGCTCTACCTGAATCTCCAAGGGCAGTTGACAATAGGAAGAGGCGATTAATATTTGTTAAATAGATATCTTGAAATCATTTGGCCAAACCATAATCATTCCGTAGAGGAAATTTCTAATCTATACAAAATTCTAGAGTAGTGGAAGGTATCCAATGTGAGAAGTGGGGAGACTTTGGAGACCACATCTATATGTGCTAAAAAGATCAGCCACAAGTAATTAACTGGGTCCATTAACCTAGCTACAATTTGAATCTGGAATTCCTGAAATGATTTTACCTGTACTAAATTCGAATGCAAACCCACAGAATCCTTGGGATAGTTGTTTAATAATAAAACACAAATTCATTACATGGTAATTATCACTTTCTAACTCTACATCTAGAAAGAAGATGAAAAGCAAAGTTCTAAGACTCCCCATCTGTTGTTTAGATGATCTCCAACTTGTTGGGAGCTCATGCTACAGAAACAGTGTTCAAGGTGGAGTCAGAGCCAGTGGTGAAAAGTCATCACTCAGACCCTGTATTGTAACCATTAACTGCAGACAACTCTATGGATACTAGGTACTGAACTCTGGGAATAGATAGCTCCCTTGCTCAGAGGCTGCAGCACATTGTGCTATACTTCAAGGTCAGATTCCTGGGGATATAAAAAGACCCAGATCCCTAAGTCAGTACATATGCAGGCGATCTGTGTCTAATGCAACTTGCAAAGAGGAATAAATGTCATAGAAAAAAAAGTAGAGTACCATTTGTACAAAGAGTTGGGGAAGAAAAAAGTGCTGATAGATGGAAACCTGAGCTGCAGAGTTTACATTCAGTTTATATACATCTCCTTGGTTTGATGTTTTTGGTCATAAGACATGGCAGTATACTTGATAAATTTGGTGACCTTTTGCCACCAGAAGCTACAAAACTTTCTTGAGTGCTTCTGACAGTTCATTCACACAACCTCTCTACAACAGAAAGCTCAACCTAGCAACCTTGCTATGTTCATTACATCCAGTAGATTCTTCAGCTATATGTATACTTGCTTCTCTTTTAAAAACCTGTTAAGCATTAACAGGAAAAATCTTCATTCATATTCTGTAAAAAGATACCAGGATTTTAAATTTTAGCCACATTTTAAAATGCCTTAGTGAATAGAATGATTTTGTTCATGTACTTCTCTGATGGCTTGTATCCTCAAACTTCAGGATAAGCTAGTCAAAAGTTGATTGGCCTGGAAATATATAGTAGCTTCTACCCAATTGGTTACCAAGATCTGTGCTTACCTACTTCAAATAACCTCTCACAGACAGCAAATAGCAATGTATGTTGGCAGTTGCTATGGTTTAAAAAGGATTTCCCTGTCCTCCAAAAGGTTCATATGCCTAAATCTTGGTTCAAAATATCAAGAGACTTGTAAGAGACAGAGCCAAGCATAGAACGATGAGGATATGACCATCCCCATAAACAGATTAATGTTGTTCTAATAGATGTTTCCTCATTTTCAAGATGTGGTAAAAGATGAAGCCTTGTTCTTCTGCCTCTCTTATCTCCTTGTTTGCCTCCCTATATTCTCTTCTACTTGACTTCTGCCATAACATGAGACAACCAAAAGATCTTTCCCACTGTACAAACATGGGACTGGCCAGTATTAGACTCTCAATGTTCAAAACTGTGAGATGAATAAACCTCTTTTCTTTGTAGCAACAGAAAATGGACTAAACACTGTCTTCAGTATACTTACATAACTTACATATACATAAGTAGAATTGGCTAGTAGACTAAGCCCTTTGCCTTGTCCCCCTTTCAATCAAGCATTTCCCAAGTCCCTTCCCAAGTTTCTCTGACTCCTTGTTTTAGCTTCTTATTTTCAGGGACCTCCATGGCAATGTATTTCAAAATTAACCCCTAAGTTCTGGTCCAGACCATCTTTAGAACTCAATCAGGCCCTGGAACCTCCAGGAGGCTAATGTAGACTCATCCTGCAGAAAAACAGAACAAGACAGTTGAAACTGCTAATTGTAAAAGAACTGTTGAGACAAACAGAACGGGTGCCTCACTTCTACCACAGACTAAGGGAAATAAATGGGGATCACCAAAACAAGGAAAAACAGATATTCACTTCCAGTTTGACATGATACAGAAGTCAGTCATAACTAGTTCTGGTTGGCAAAGATTCAAAGGAAGACACAGGAGTGGAAACGTTTATGGTAGGAAAATGAGAAACGTCCGCGTGCCCTCCCATGATTGGAAGCTGCCCGCCTAGGACACTAAGAGGGCCACCTAGAAGCCATGAACCCTGATGATTGCTTAGGGCCAAGTAGTTAGTTTTCTTTATTTGGTTCTAATTTGGAAGTAAGAAGAGCTGGAAAAAATTTGGGAAAAGCTAGGAAAAAATAAAAACTGTTAGTTATTAGTCAAACCTTGACCATTTGAGAGCTAATCGCGGCAGCAATTATCATTTGACTCTGTGACTAACTGCTACTGGCTAGAGGTTAGAGTTCTATTTTTATATGATTGCCTGAACACTGCCCCCCATCTAGTCAGCTTTTCATTCTTTTGTCAAAGTAAGTCACAAAATAAACATCTATTCAAAACGGAGAAATAGGCTCTACATTTTAATAGGCAAACAAAAGGCTGAAAAGCCACTTGGAAGTGGATATAGAAATACCCTTTGCTGTGCTCATTAAGGCAACCCACCTACAGTAAGCTTCCAGGATGTGCTAAAAGACCAGACACACATTTCAGTAAGAATGGAGTAGGATGGTTTCAAGCACTTGCCCTAAGGAACCAGAATGGAGTTGTACCACATGGAAGACACAGAGTAGAATTAGTTTTCTTTTTGCAAGACTGTTAGATATCTAAGTGCATATATCAACTGGATATGCAAGTCAGGGGGGAAGCCAGGCTAGAAATGACCATTTGGAAGGTAATGACTTAAGGGAGAGAGAATAATCTCTAAGTCTTGAAGCAGCAAGAAAAACTAAGGTGTGGCCTATTCAGTGCATTAGGGGGAAATCTAAGAAATGGCAGCTTCCCAGAAACAAAGGAAAGAAAATGGTTCAAGAAGCATTTGATTAGATGGTCAGAATGGACAGTCTGGGCAAAATAGAGAGCTACATAAGATAAAGAAGAAAGGATGACGTTGACAGTGTGGAAGTGATGAATGGTCTCAATGTTAGTGGCTGCCACAATTGTTTCTAGACTGTCCTGCTCCACATCTCGCTTCACAATATTTAGGGGTCCAATACCACCTCTCTCCTGGAAGATCACAACTGACTTACTCCTGGTTTCTACATTTCTCTCTTTGTCTTCTTCTAAACCACTCCCCACCCAGTAGCACATTGGCCTCCAGCTGTACCAACCCAATTCAAATGCTGTAACATTTCAAAATAGTCTCAGAACAAAAACCACATTTTAATTGTGACTTGCACACATATTCTGTCTCTTCAGCCTTTTTACTCTCCTCCTGCTGCACTGTTCTTCTTATATGTGCTACAGTTCAATCTCCCCTTCCACCAGAGTCTTTATTATCTCATCCTCTTACCCAGAAACATTCCATTTCTGCCAACCCAACACATGAGCTGTGTGCATATATGCACACACTGTGTATGTGCCTTACAGAGTTTCAAGCAGCTTTCTATTTAAAAAGAAAACAGCCTAAGATAGGTCCTTTGGGCGGCCTATACTTTGTACTCTCTTCTCCTCCATTATCCTACATCCCACATGCCCTGAATATAGTGATTCGATATATGGATTGGACATGGATGTTTTCAAAATTATTAGCAATCATTGATTTGTGATTATTTGTTTAGGTCTGTCTCTCTTATAGATCTATAGTTTTCTTAAGGCTGCCATATCATCTCACTAAAAATAAAACTAATTGAACGCTTTAAGCAAACTAACTGCAACTAAATAAGTTCTAAGATACACAAGATTGTCTCGTTACAGATGAAGAAAACTCAGTGGCATACCTCAAGTCTAAGTCTAAGTTTTTATTTTTATTTTTGTGTGTGTGTGTTTTATAGGAAATGTTTTATTCTTTTATAGTTTTAACACACACACACACACACACACACACACACACACACACACACACACACTGCTCTTTAATCCCCTCTGCTATGCTCTCTTATTTCCTCCTCCTGCCACCAAATCCCTTCTTTTTCCTGAGCCTCATCCTGCCTTCATGTCATTATTTTATGTGAGTATGAATATGGGTTATTTGCTTGACTTCAAGCAATTTACAGCCACCACACCATTCAGGAATATGACTTCTTTCTCGTAACTTTTTAACTCATTCTAGCTTCTCTGGGAGGGATGGGACATTATGATGACTACTCACCTCCATCCATGATAGAACATTAACACGGATGGGCAAAATATTGTACAGGTCTTATGCAGGTAGCCACTGGTACTGAGTTCATGGGTACAACAATCATTTCATGTCCAGAGGACAGCACTTCATAGCATCCTTCCTATACTCAAGCTCTTACATTTTTCCACTTCCTCTTCATAGATTCTTCCCTGAGCTTTAGAGGTGTGGTACAGATGTCACATTTAGGGCTGAACCCTCAGCCATCACTTGTTCTCAGAACACCGAGCAGTTATAAGTCTCTGCACTGACTTTACATGTGATTATTTCCATATGAAATTTATTTACTTTTAGTTATGGGTAGGTGTGTGTGTGTGTCTGTGTGTCTGTGCTTGTGTGAGCACAAGTGCCTGCAGAGTACAGAAGAGCACGTCAGGTCCGCTGGAGTTAGACTTACACACAGTTGTGAGCTGCCCAATGTGGGTGATGGGAACTTAACTCGCATCACTTCAGGAGCAGTAAGCAGTCTCACCTGCTGACTCGTCTTCTCAGCATCTAGCTGAAGTTTTCTTAAAGGCAAAGGTTATCTCACACTCATCTCTGAGTTCAAGCCTATCTCTCGACTATTGAAAGTAGTCACAGAAGTATCTACTGAATTCAGTCGTAAAGAATTGATGTTCACTGCCGGGCGTTGGTGGCGCACACCTTTAATCCCAGCACTTGGGAGGCAGAGCCAGGCGGATCTCTGTGAGTTCGAGGCCAGCCTGGGCTACCAAGTGAGCTCCAGGAAAGGCGCAAAGCTACACAGAGAAACCCTGTCTCGAAAAACCAAAAAAAAAAAAAAACAAAAAAAAGAATTGATGTTCACATATTCATGCTGAACTAAATAAGCATGAGAACCTTGTAAGAATGAATTCAGGTTTAACTAGGGAATTTCACATTCAGCATTCAACAGCAACTCCAGCCTCCTTCCTTCCACTGCTCTGGTTTCTTTCTTCAACAAGAGAGTATTTGGCATTCACACTCACTGCTGGTTTACTCTTGTTGCAGAAGTTACCTCCTCCTGGCCTTTCTCACTTACCACAAGCAC
The DNA here is from genome assembly GCF_004664715.2 of Peromyscus leucopus. NCBI lineage: Eukaryota > Metazoa > Chordata > Mammalia > Rodentia > Cricetidae > Peromyscus > Peromyscus leucopus. The sequence goes on along the minus strand of NC_051071.1, from coordinate 34,697,846 downwards.
TATTTGTGTTTGTCTGATGGACAGAAAATTCAGCCCATTATGAGGCAATCATAGCTGTGCAAAGGCTCTCAGCTCAGCAGCCCAGGTCCTCATGGGGAAAAGTGCTCTCAGACTCCTGTAGACTGCAGACCACTTTGTGAAATAGATGGGACCCAGGAACCACCAACCGCCCTCATTGCCACTTGGGACAGGCCCAAATGAAAACCACACCCTAGAAAATGGAAAGGCTGGGACTGCCTCTGGCTGGCTGCAGGCTAGACAATGCCTACATTTATTAAATATTATAAACAAATAATTTAATAATGCCAGAAACTAAACCAGAGATGCTCTCACACAATAAATAAGCATTAATACCACAGCCCACAGACCACCTTGCTCTCCAACTGATGATTACCAGGTGGTCTCTGAGACTATTTCCAGAATACCTTAATTAAAATAATACTAATACTACTAATAATAATAGTTTATGTTAACTGGCATAAGTAAAAATTATCCTTTTTCAATAACTTTAACTTCCTTCTGAGATATGAGTAAAACTTGTGCTTTTGTTAGGGAAGAGAAAAGGATCAAGAGAATTGGCCAAATTAATTTTAATTCTTGATATTGAAAAGGAGAGAGTTCTGATCTGCAAGTTGTTAATATATCAATACATGGCAATGTGATACCTACATTTATTATATTAAATATTTTAAATAATTTTATTATTATGTAAATACTTTCAGTAACTAGCATATAGCAAAAATTTTTAAAGTCTCATGAGTCCATGAGTCAATTGGAGAGTTCAGCTGCTGATGGGGTTCACTCACATATTTGCAACCAACTGCAGGCCGGAGAAGAAGTTCTCAAATGAAATGTCTCTCCCATTTGTAAACTCAGCTAAGAGAACTTGGAAAACTCAGCTCTATTCCCTGTGTCACGCTGTCTCACAGGTCAACCCTGTCATATCCTCATGGCAAACTGAGGAAGCGTGAGAGGAAGCAGAGCTCTGCACATGCTTCTTCAGGTTTCTGCTTTCATCTTGGTGTCTGCTCCATGATTGAGTCCAGGCTTGGAATGGGAGACAAACAGAGAAAATCAGTCCTCCAGCTTGACTTTCTTCATCTTTGCTTTATCATTGAGTTTGGAAATTTCTGACCTAAATTAATACTTTAGACTCCCACCAACTTTGCTATAGGTAATAATTCTGACACATGGCCACAGTACCAATGGGCTCCTAACGTTTTGTTTGTTTTTGTTTTGTTTTGTTTTCTTCAAAATTGAAGAAACTCTCCTCTCACTAAACAGGTTAAAGTCCCCTACCCTTTTAGTTTGGTCTACATAATTATTAAATGAGTGATGTTTTGATAAGAAAGGGCCAAAATTTTCACCCATGGATCACGCTAACGTCATCATTTTCTAAATATGCTTTCTATGTAGAGCATGAAGTTTGATCTCTGTCTCTCTGTCTCTCTGTTTCTGTTTCTGTCTCTGTCTGTCTGTCTGTCTCTCTCTCTCTCTCTCTCACACACACACACACACACACATACACACACACACACACACACACACACACACACACACACACACATAATACCACCCTGCTTTCATAACCCCATAATTATCCACAAACTCTATCCTTGGAGAGACAGATTTGAAATTTGCTCTCCAGTTTCCATTCCTGGCTACTTTGTAAATAAGCCTTCTTATGAAAAACTCATCATTCCCATGATTAGGAGAATGCACAATGATATTCATAAGAGTGGGGTTGGGGTCTATAGAATTATAAGTCAAAGGGTTTAGATGTAATGAAGCTTTATTTTGAGATGACTAACAGAACTAATCTCCATAGATTGGAACCCAATATACAACAAGAAGTGCCTGAGAATTCTTCCCCATTCCTTTAAGTTAAGCAGTCTCTGTTAAATCTACATCACCATCATCAATCATTTACAGTGAACTTTAATATACTATATTGTATCAACACTACAAACATTTCTCACCTCCATCCATCCCTTTATTGACACTGTTATAACTATGGCCTCAATTTGGACTTTCATCGTCTGTAGTCTGACTTCTGAAATAAGATTGTTGAGCCAGAATACTAAACCAGCTGACCTGAATCCTGATTCTGGTCTTTGCTATTCCTTAGCTACACTGTTCCATTTATTTATTGTACTGTGCAGTTTCCTACTATCTGATACCTTCTTATAGGAGAACAAATAGGTGATTGTCTATGAAATATAGTTAGATTCAAGAAGATAAGGTCGAACTTTTGGTTTTTTGTTTTCATATTTTTAAAACATATGCACTAATTTTTGGAAGTAAGAGTTTTTCCCATTATTTCTAGTTCCCATTTGGTTTGGATAATCCCAAGGTTTATCTGTATAACATGTAAAACTAAATCAATAAATAAATAGTCTAGGATTTTCTTTTAGAAGCCTATCTTTGAAGAGGGACAGTGAGGAGGCTCAGTAGGTAAGAACGCTTACCTCTAAGTCTACTGACATAAATTTGATCCCCTGAAGCCACATGATAGAAGGAGAGAACTGACTCCCATAAGCTGTCCTCTGACCTTTACATAGGTACTGTGGGATGTGTGCACATGCACACAGGAGCCCCCCCCCCATGCATGCACACATGTGCACACGCACACACACACACACACACACACACACAACCAATTAATAAACATAGAAACATATCATTCTAATATCTTCAGTAGAAAAAAAGAACATAATCTTAAAAGTAGGTGTTATCTGCCCAGCACTACAATGTTGTAGTTGTTCCAACAATATGATGGTCTGGGTTACGTATGAGAGTTTCAGCATGGCAGTAAAACTGAGGAGAGAAGAGAAGAGGAGAGGAGAGGAGAGGAAAGGGGAGGGGAGGGGAGGAGAAGAGAGGAGAGGGAACCAGGCTCTCAGCTGGAGACTGTAGCAGTTTATGTGTGTCAGGGAATACTCTGACACAGCCTTCAGTGGTTAGCTCAGATGTGATGACTAGAATGCTTGATGAGAATGTGCTTTAAAATGACTTTTTGGAGGACTGATACAGTCACTTGACTGACACAGTCATACAATTTTATATAAAATAGCCTTTTGCCCTAACATCTGAAAACAATTGAGGTGTGTTTATCACACCCTTTACAAAGCTGACTTTTCAGCTCTGAGCTCTGCCCTTATCTGGATCTTTTCTCTTCAGGGGAGGAATGTTTGTTATAAGACTGGGGATTTAAAACAGAAGTTAGAAATTAGACTGACGAGCCAAATCCCAATAGCTACCTGGTTTTTCCAAACAGTAAAGTCCTATTGGAACACAATCTTTCACATATAATTAGTGACTGTTTTTGTTCTGTGCTGGCATATTGTATAATTATAGTAGATACCATATTCCTTACAAAGCCTAATATATGAACTGCAGGCCTTTTCCTAAAAATTTTTGAGGCCTGAAAACATGGTTTGAAATCTAAATTCTTCAGGTATTAAAGATAATACTAAACAACTGATTGTCTTCTCTGAGCCTAACTTTGCTCCTTGCTGTATAAGAACAATAACCTCAGTTTTGTGGAGTGTCATGAAAATTAAGCAAATATGCCAAGCTCTGTGTATATTTGTTTAATCTTAATGGCACAGATATTTATATTCCTCGCAGATATCCTTTCATTTTCACCCATTCCCCTTCTCTTACGCTACAGAATTCCAACCTACCAAAAAACCATTTCAAAAAGAATTCACCAACAACAAAGGAAAAAACTCACCCCTTTTACAGTTTCTCCTGTGGATATAATTCCCTCATCTTTATCCTTCCCTTCCTTGTCTCCTCATGCACTTTGGAGAGAAAGGAATGACTAGAACATCTACTAGCTTGGATAAGATGTTGCCTTTTAATATGAGTGCAAATCAATACAATGAAAAGGCAGCTAAGTGTGGGGAAGCTAGAAAAGCTTGAGTGAGTAGTGTGTAGAGTGGGTGAAGTCCTGAGTGAAATGGGCACAGCCATGTCAAGGACCAATGCCTCAGTTACATGGGGAATTGGAAAAGCTCCCCCACACATCAGGCTCAGGGGATGACAAAACCTTCCTCTGGTATGATTGTGAATGTTGACAGTGGGTACAAGAGCAGGTATTTATAAATGATTGACAAGTGTCTATAGGGACCAGCAACTGCAGCTTTCTCCTCCTGGATGCTTAGAGCCTGAGACTTCTCAGCTACAGAGACCTCCTACCAAGACTAGCTAACTTTCTCCTCTCGTACTGAGGTTCTGGGTTTTTGGAATAGTAAGTGCTATTCCATCAGCATGTACACAGTCCACTTGACCACCACTTTTCATCACATGTGTCTATGTGACTGGCCCTTCTTCATTCACCTACCACCCCTGCACAGATCGTGGCAGCTACAATTTCAAGTACTTAAAAAAAAAATCAATGTGGCTTAAGGTCTGTAACTGGTCTCACTACAAATAACAATGGAATCTGTTTGGACCTGAACTTCAGCATTAATTTGGATTAATGGCTGCCAATCTAATTATAAATTGTGCCTCTCGTAAACATTTTCTAAATAATCAGCAAATCCCCTGAGCACTTAGTTCTGACTTTTGAGCAATTTTTGTAATCACTTTCAAAGGGTGTTTTGTGCTCCTACTATTGTGAAGCATGGGTCCATGAAAACAACGTTTCCATGCTCAAATGCCAGCTTTCTGAAACCCTCTCACTTCCAACAGCAGGTCCTGCTTCCTATACAGGGTTCATACTTTCCATTAGATCCCTCTAATTCCCTCTTACAAGCAAGCAGAATCTAGAAAAGCATTTCAAGAATTCACATCAGAACTTACAGGTTGCTAAGTCAAAAATGGAGATAGATCAAAGAAAGACTGAAGAAACAGTGTCTGATGAGGAGAAAACAAACTGTAGTTAAATGGATTACCAAATAAGGTCAACTATTTTTAGGGGAGGGACCTTTCAAGCACAAACACTCAGCATAGAGTTCCATAATATGGATACCTTTTAAATGACATTTTCTTTGCATTAGATATTTATGCTAAGGGCTTCAGTAGGGTGACTATTGTTGGGAAGTATATTCACTGCACAGCACTGACCATGATGTACAAAGAATCTTCAAGAACCCTTTAGCCTCTGTCTTAGATAGTCATTCATGCCAAGCCTATGCACCTATATTGACTGTATCACTGCACTGAATTTTTCTACATACTTACCTCACTTGGTCCCTACAGAAGTCTATTAGGTAGATTTTGTCACTTTTTATTGTTGGTAGCTATACAAATCAGGAAACTCTTTTCTTCAGAGGGGTTAAATAACTAATCTATCTCTGTATAAATGTTAGGATGGTAAGCCAGGATCCAAACCAACGTCTGTCTGGCTTTTCCATCATCACACTGTGCCTCCTCTTAATCATCTCTCATCAGTGAATACCCACTAGAAATAAGAAGTTGACGTATACCACATGGGGATAGGAGATCACAGAAGCAGAGAGCCCTCTGATGCCATGAGGTGAGTCTCTGCAAGGACAAGAGAATGTCTGACTCTAAATGAAAATAATATGACTGTTCCAAACATCCTTCCAGAATGTCCACCTTTCTTGAGTGGAAGACAGCGATACAGGTGCAAGCCAGTCAATTGTTAACTCAGCTTGTGATAAGCATTTCTTTCCCACTATGACTGGTCTGAAATCAGTGTCGGCAGCTTTAATGATCAACCCACAATCAGTGGGCCTCTTCATCTTATCGTGAATCTTTTCTTGCATTTTAACATTGCCATAATAATTAACAAATTATGCAAATAACCACCCAGTTATTCATTGACTGTGAAAAGCAAGTTTCTCGTGGTAAGAAGATTATGAAAGTGATAGAGATAGGCAATAGGAACACTTACCCATTAACCAATTCTAGTCAATATCACTGCCCCAATTTCAGAGGCAACTTATCCTAGGGAGAAAAGAAAACTCTAAAATTCAGAAGACTTGAGTTTAAATCTTGCTCTGCCACTCACTACCTTCATATAGAGGAACATTAACATCACAGTGCTTTAAGTTTCAATTCTTTTACTTTGGAGTTGTGATGTCCACTATTTGTCAATACAAGATTAATGAAAAAGTGTTACTAGAAAACCCAGCATATTAGGCACACACTCAAAGTAAACATTCTGTGACAGTAAATTTTCTTCCCTTTATCTTCAGGAATCTGTTGGCTTTGGAGGCTTGATCTTAGAATTTCAATTCAAAGAAAGATCCTTTGGTTGTGTACAGCACAAAGGACAATCTTTCACATATTATGTATACAATAATTATTTGTTTAACAATTTACTCAGCAAACCTACAAAACTATATGCAGTGATTAATTTAGATGAAAATAAGATTAAGTTAACTGATATTTAAAACAATATTTAAGACAAAAGTACAAGGTAAAACTTCTGAAATGAACTGGAAAAGACAAGTGAAAATAACAACATTAAGACTTTAGACTAAGTCACATGATTGCAGGAGATGTTGAAATACAGGAAAACTTCTTTTCCTGTATTGTCTGCCTTTAAGCTGGTGCCAGAAAAGGCTAATCTGACTTAGAATGTTATGGTTTGAGTATATGTCCTCTACGAGCTCATAGATTATTTGCCCCCTAGATACTGGTACTCATTTGGCAGGTTCTGGAAACTTCTGAAGGTAAGATCAAGCCATAGGAAGAAGATCACTTTGAGGTTATCTTGTCCTGGCACAAGTTCATTCTCTCTCTCTCCATCCCTTTCTCTCTGCTCTCTCTTTCTTCTTCATGCTCACTCTCTCTCTTCCTCTCTGCTCACTCTCTTCCTCTCCTCTCCTCTCTCTCTCTCTCTCTCTCTCTCTCTCTCTCTCTCTCTCTCTCTCTCTCTCTCTCTCTCTGTGTGTGTGTGTGTGTGTGTGTGCGCGCGCGCGCGCGCGCGCGCGTGCATTTCCTGTCTACTGTAAGGTAAATATTTCCACTGCTACAATGTCCCGTTTAAGTGCATGGATCAAACAAGCATGCAATGAGCCCTTTGAAACTAAGAAGCAAAATAAATCCTCTTTGTAAGTCCCCTCCCCACCCATGGTTATTTATTTTTTATTAGGAAAATTTTTTCATTCATTTTACACATCAATCAAAGATCCTCCTCTTCCCTTCTCCTTCCCCTCAGCCTCCTCCTCTCAACCCACCCTCCACTCCTCTCCACAAGAAGGCAAGGCCTCCTGTGGGGAGGCACATCCAGTAGAGGCAAGTCCAAGCCCTTCCCCCTGCCTCAAAGCTACATGACGTGTCCCATCATAGGTAGTGGGCTCCACAAAACCTGCTCATGCTCCAGAGAAGGATTCTGATCTTAACGCCAGAGCACCCCCAAGCAGATCAAGCTTCACAGCTGTCTCACCATGTAGAGGGCCTAGTCCAGTCCCATGCAGGCTCCACAGCCATTGATCCAACTTTCATGAGTTCCCACTAGTTTGGTTTGGTTGTCTCTGCAGGTTTCCCCATTATGATCTTGATGCTCTTGCTCATAGAATCCCTCTTCTCTCTCTTTCACTGGACTCCTGGATCTCTTCCTGGTGTTTGGCTTTGTAAGTTATTTATGTTAGGTATCATAATCACATCACAGAAATGAGGGAAGTAACTAATACAAAATATTTATCAATTCTTCCTCTGCATTCCCTGTAGGAAGGATATTTCATAGCTACCTGACATCACCTTTGTCTCCTGTCAGTAGTCATTTCTAATTAGACTGTAGAAAGACTAAATATCCAAAGATCCAAAGCTTGGAATAGTGCAGTATTTATTTAAGAAGGAAAGAAAAGGGGGATTCTAAGGTAGCACTGTTTCAGAAAAGGAGAAAATTGCAAAATAATGTGGATTGAAAATGTTACAAATGGCTTAGGCGATATTATGATATTGACTCCATAGCATTGAATCCAGTTCCCAGAACTAGATAGATGGCAGAGTTTCATATTCTTTCCTTGAAAAGGCAAAATGCTGCAAAGAAGCTATAGAATTCCATTCATGTATTCAATCTGTTCCATGCATGCCCACTTATTCTGTGTAACAATCAGGTTCTATGACCAGGGAAAGCAGATAAGTTCAGTTCTAAAGCCCTTCAAGTACCTAGCCAAGTTATTTCCTGCCTGAGAGTCTCCTGATAACAGACAAAAATATGGTCTTCTGATGTTTCAGCAGAAATACCATAATACCAGGTAAGTTTACAGAGTTCCAACACAAGAATACTGGGTTCTACCAGGAATACACTCAATCTGGTTGTATCTTAATTTACTAAACTAAACAGAATGCTATAAAGAAGACGGGGATGTTCATTGAAAACATAACAGTAACAAAGTTCTCATCTACTTCATAATTACATACCACTTGGTGACTAAGCTTCAGTAGGCTGTTCTTTCCATGAGATAAACCCACTTGGGAGAGAACAGAATTGGATCCATGAAAACTCAATACTGGCTGTCAACAGCCCCAAGAGAGGTATCCAGTTTGATTTTTAGGAATCAGAAGAACACTAACTCATCCTCAAGTCAAAGTCAGAGAGAGGAAGAGAAACTACTAGTCAATAGTAGATCTCAAAATGATTACATGTTTGACACATCTCTGAGATAAAGTGCTCAATATCCCCACACCATCCCATGATATTTCCATGTTTTTGCCATACAATTGAAGTGCTATTCCAGTGGAAGAAATGGTTTCATCTCCACTCCTTGACATTGAACTCAACCACTGGTTTTCTTCAATCAAACAAACTGGATATAAATTAAAGTGTAGTTACTTCCATTCACTTTCTATACCTCTACAATTGCCATACCATCAGCATGCTTGAGCTTGCCTGGTGGTTCTAGCAGGAAGATGAAAGACATAGTTAATAAAGGCAGCTGCACTTAAACCCAGCCTAGACCAATCAACCACCAGCTGACCCATAGTAATAACAAATATAAAATGAAAAAATAATAAATAGTTGTTTGGGGGGGTTCACTTGTTATACGTAGTAGCTAACTGATACACTCAGAGTTCATAAACCGTATAAGATTCATCAATAGCAAAAACTTAAAACCATAACTAGGAAATAAAAAGGAACTGAGAGGAAAAGGATGAGGAACAGACTTCTGGATTTTTCTCTGGGACCAAAACATCCTAATCTTAATAAATATAAAAGAAAAAGAATAGAAAAGAAGCCAGAATCAAGCAATATTTACAGTGGCTCAGAGATCTTTCACTTGAAGTGTGAACGGAACAGAAAGACCACAAGCCTTAGAGTAAGAACTTGGGTTCTTAATTGTGATATTAATGTTCTGAGTGTTTATTCCCTCATTAGCTAAAAAAGGAAGATCATGACCTTGATTTTTAAGGATGAATGTGAGCATTGGGGAAAAAAATGACAATAAATACATGGCAGCTATTAGTATTGATATGACGGTAGTTGTATCAGGAAAATCTGTTCTCTGCCTGTTTGTGTTCCCAAGACCTGACTAATTTAGCCCCTGCTGACCATCACTGGTTCACAGGCTTCTTCTAATCTAGAGTTCTAACAGATAGAACTTCCTGTCTTGTCTCTGTCAGTGAAATAAAAGCTGACAACATATAGGTAAATTTTCAGATAAAGGCAGTTTTAAACTCACTGTGGTGCTTTGCAGACATTCTGTTAAGCATTTTATTTACATTACATTATTTCTCCACAGATCTCCACACTATTTTATCACTGTCAATATTTTACAGATGAGAACTCCAAGAATGTTGTCAAAGCTTTACTATTTCATCTCCTGATTTGTCAGAACTTTTCCAAGTCTGGATGGGATCAGACCTTCTTATACTTCTAAAACACCAATTTCTCAGAAGTCATGGGTGACAGATGTGTAGCAGATCCTCTGCTGCCAGGTCACTGGTCACTTTTCCATTGCTTCTCTGACCATTGAGGTTCTTACCCCAATATCTGACTCCTGAGTTTTCATTGATAAAGAATAATTAGATAAGGGCTTCATCTGTCACCCCATGTTGGGTGCCATATGTAGTAAGTCTTTCTCTGTCCCACCAGCCAGCTCCCAAGTCATGACATGGAGACTTATTATTAATTATAAAAGTTCAGCCAATAGCGTAGGCTTGTTTCTAACTAGCTCTTATAACTTAAATTAACCCATTTCTATTAATTCACTTTCTGCCTTGTGGCTTGATTACCTTTACTCTGTACTACCCATGCTGCTTTCCTGCTTCCTCCATGTCTGGCTGATGAGGTGACTCAGCCTTCTTCTTCCCATCGTCCTCTCTGCCCCAAATATCCTGCCTAGCCATTGGCCATTCAGCTTTTTATTAAACAAATCAGAGTAACATATCTTCACAATGTATTAACTGATTATTCCACAACACAGATGAGCTTGGAAGTCGACACTATACTTCTAAACAGGGTCTAGAAATGTATATTTGTTTGTTTGTTTGTTTGCTTGCTTGTTTGTTTGTTTGTTTATTAAAATAAAGTCTCCCTATGTACACCTATCTGGGCTGGAACTTGCTGCACAGACCGGGCTAATCTTGAAGTCACAGAGATCCTGCCTTTCAAGTGTAGGATTAAAAGCATGTGCTACCATGCCCGGCTCCAGTAACTATTTCTGCCAAAGACAAGAATCTGTAGAAGTGCCCTCTGCCAGTCAGCATTCCCACCCTCAAGAAGCCAGGCAAGAATGAGTGCTATGGAGACCACAGCACTGTCTTGGGTGCCCATGGTGCACACTCAGGCACTTCTCACTCAGGCAGAAGTAGCAACTCAATCTGTGTGTTCCAAGAGGTCACATTCAGGAAGGTTCAAGCAGTGACTTGAACTTCCATTTCACTTCCCTCCTTGCCTTTATATTGCTTTGATCTTTCATCTCCTCTGCACCCTCTGTCTCCTCTTGTCTTCTCCTCTCATCACGGGCAATTCTGTTGGCTTTTTTTCTCTCTGTCTTCCTGAATACTCTGCTCACTGGTGTAATAACTAATTAGGACTGTAATAAATCTGTTGCTATAAATTAGTTTTTCTTGGAAACAGATCAAAATCATTATCTGCTAATATCACTTAATTCTATTTTGAAGTATTAGCCCCACTTAGAATTAAAGATTCACCTTAAAGAAATCGTTGCAATTCAAAACATGTTTTTTCCCCTTTTGGTGACATCCTTAGTTGATTAAAAATGTTTAATTAAAATATAGAAAATAGTCAAGATTATAAGAGCTCCAAAGCTGTTCTTAGGAGCTCATGTGGTGGTTAATAACATGTCCAACTTGATAAAAGCTTTGAACTGATTTCCAAGAAACTTCTTCAATAGTCATTATTTTCTTCTTTTCCCTAGTTGCTTTTTAAGACAGGTAGACTAAGAAATCCGTTTGGTTTTAGAACAAATAAAATTTCAAAGAATGTAAGTAAATATAACTCATTGTACCCTAGAAGTTGTTGGTCTGGGCTGAGTTCTAGGGCAAAGTCACAGCCTAAGGGTCCGAACACCCCATATTTCCTAGCTGCCCAATAACAAAGCACCCAGACAAGGCAAAAATCGTGACAAGTTAAGGTTGTAAAAGAAAGTTAGCACTGAGGTGGTCCCTGCTAGGAACACAGAGAACAGAAAGCTAACAAATGTGTAACTACCCAAAAGTGTTGTTCTGTACAGAAGAAAAATAAAGCATTTGGAAGGATTAGCGATGTCAGCCTTAGGCCATCATCACATCCCATTCTGCACCCACAGCCTACACCTGTAAATCCCTCTAAAGCCTCTGTATCCAGGGATTAGAGTTGGCACAAAAGAAAATCTCTATTTTGAATCTGAGGAAAAATATTACAAAAACTTCTCAGGTCTTTACAAAGTCTTCGAGATGGGGTTATTTGTTCAAGTTCATATCACAGAGGCAACACTGAAGCCCAGAGTTCTGATTTCTAGATAAATTCACTTTTTTTGAAATCACCAGTCTAGGTCACACTCCATCCTCCTTCATCTAGTATCTCCACTGAAGAGAGCCCCAGGCACAGCCTCATCTGGTCACTGCAAGCACTTCCCTAGCACCACTGACTCCACCCCCTTCTCCCCAAGGTCCCTAGTCAGTCCTCTGATTCATCCTAGTCTCTAGACAGTAGAAACACAGTTTAACTGCAGCAGGAACCAATGAGCACCTGCTGAAACATGCACTCCACAGCTCCACCCACAAGCTTGAGATCCAGCAATGCTAATCAAAACCTAATCATTTGTATTTCAGACAGCTGTTGAGAGACAATTCTCCATAGGTCTCTTGCATTCCAGCACATTAGATAAGCTCCCTGTCTGAGGACTAGCATTCAAGGATGGCTGTATAGCAAATAACCACAGGAGAAAGTAAAAGTCAGGTTTGTTTATTGTCCTGTATAATGCAGGTAATGTCTTTATCCAGGACAAAGGTCAAGCAGGTTTACTAACCTTTATAAAGGATTAGAATCTCCAAAGTTCATGATTCTCCTCCTGTAAGGTAAGCCCTAACACATGCGTCCATTCTTTGCCTCTCTTAGCATTGCCTCATGGTAAATACATCATAGGGATTCATACAAAAATCTCAGATATCACGTACTTCAAAGTATTGATGAGGACTTTGCCTGCATTCCCTTCCTAGTACATCCCTTGTGTTCCAGGCCCCTTATGCTCACTGGGGCGTAAAAGCCACTCATGGAATAAGTGACCAGCAAACATTTGTTGAACAAACAAAAGTAAATAAATAAATGTGCATGAAAATAAATGAGCAACATGATAAGGTTCAAATAAATCTTAATTCCATTTTATTGATGAATAAACAGAAACTTATAGAGTTTGGGTAGCTTGGAAAAAATTAGACAGCTACTTAGAAGGTATAAAGCTGATGGTTGGCCCTAAATATGTTTATTCTACCACCGAAACTTTTAATCACTGCCCTGCTTTCCCTCAAGCATACCCACATTTCTAGGACAGTAATCAGAACACATACCAAGAGGTGGGTGAAGGCTACTAGGTAATTTTCTTTTTCTGTATCCCAAAGTTGGTACAAAAAAATGTGTGCTTGTGTGTGTGTGTGTGTGTGTGTGTGTGTGTGTGTGTGTGTGTACATATATATAATGGGGGAATGTATGTACATCTTCTATATATGTATATATATATAATTTTTATGATAAAGAAATAATTTTTAAATGTGTTTAATATCATACTTTGTTTCCACCTCCAAAATTATTTTCATGGCCCTCCCTGAAACTGCTCCAAGAGACAATGAACAGAGCTCACAAAAAAATGATTCTCCATATTTCACCACACCTCTTACCAATTTATGATGACACTGATGCCCTTAATCTCCTAATATGAGTCACCAAACATGAGCTGATTTGAAATAATACTATTTTCCCCCAAACCAAGTTGTACCCTATGGACAAAGATTTTGCAAATGCATTAAGTAAAAAACTCTAAGGTCAACCCCTGCAGGCTCCAAGAATCACCCCCATCATCTGTAGTACTACTGGCTAAGTCTCTGGAGGCTGCTATTTTAAACATGAATCATACTTTTTTTTTTCTCATACTAAGTTTTAAGATAATTATTTAAATTAAGAAAGCTCATAATTTTTCCTTTATTGTAATTCTTTGAAAAGTGGTTCTTCAAATGGCTGGCAACCCTGATACTCATCTAGCAAGAACCCCAACATTCCTCCCCACACACTGAGTCCTCTGGCCAGTGGCTCAGAAGCACCAGGAAGGCTCTGTGTGCTCCCAGCAGTGTTTGGACATCTGCCATTTAGCACTAACACAATCAGCACTTGATCATTAAGAGAACACTGCACTGTTTACGATTTTCAAGCATTTGGGGCATTCTCCTCTGTTCGTTATCCCCAATTAGAAATTTGAATTAAGGTTTCCATTAAGTAAACACTGGTCTCTTTTCCCACGTTTACTATGGAACACAAGCCAACAAACCTCTTTAATTCTCTCCCAAGCTGTACGTATGGGTTGCATTGTCGAGAACGGGCTTTGGTAACATAATTATTCTCCCTCTGTGTATTTGAGCTACTTGGAAGAAGAGAGTACAATTCAATCAAAACCCTGCCTTCTGAAGAAAAGCATAATGATTTTTCCATCCAGTTGGCTTATCAGCTGGAGGTACACTTGCAGAAATTTTGTGAAAATCAAGATACACACTCAGTACATTAACCTTAATGCATAGCCTCATAGAATGACCATAAGAGTCCCATTCTGGTTCCTTTTACATACCAACCACAGATGGCCCCTCCTCCCTCCTCCCTCCTCCCTCCTCCCTCCTCCCTTCTTCTACTTCCCCCCACAGCCTTCCCCTCCCAACCCACCTCCCATTCCCATTCCCACCTCCTCCAAGGCAAGGACTCCCATGGGGAGTCAGCAGATCCTGGTACATTCAGTTGAGGCATTTCCAAGGTTCTCCCTGAACCAAGGCTGTGTAAGGTATCCCCTGTGAAAAATCTGAATTTGTGGATCAGTTCTACAGGGAACTGGGAGGCCTTAAGGAAAGCTCTTTAACTTCTCTGAGTTGAAAATTTTTTATAATTAAAAATTAGATTCATAAAATGATATAATAAAATTACTATCTATATCAAATGGGATAATATATACAAGAAAATGCTGATAATGTTTAGTTAGAATGAATAGCCTACAGTCAATTCTCAATAAAGGTAATCCTCAAAGACATGCCTAATTCAAAATTTGACTCTCCAGAAATGCTTCGATAGAGTCTAATGTCTCATTGAAATGCTTAATAGATCAACAAAGAGTGTAACCTAGGACAATTTCTATTTAATCATGCAAGAATAATTGTAATAGGAAGGTTACACTTGAAGTATCTATCCTGGGGGCGGGAGGACATGTATTGTGCTTGATGCTCGAGCTGTCTAATTTGCAGAAATGCAACCTTTTATTTTTCTGTGTCATTTCACAATGGTTTTGTCCTGGGCAAAGGATAAGGTGGGGGCTGCAAAAAGAGACAAATTGGGAAGGTCTCATTTCTTTTCAATTACTACGGCCAGACTCCAAGGACATCATCTACAATGGATAGTACGTGGAGATGCTCCCTCCAGAAAACACTTTAATTATGGGCTGCTGGCGAGTGTCCAGAAGGGAGCTGGGTCTGCAGGCTAGAAGGCTGAATACTCAGGGGAACACAAAGTAATTACCGTCATCAAGAGCAATCGCAACAATACCAGAGCTGGGCTCGCTTGTTCACAAACAGGCAATTCTTTTTGTGCAGACATTTGTGTTGACCCCTTATACAAAAGCCTCAGTGGGGGAAAAAAAGCAGGGTATAACCTTTTCCTTCTTAATCATCACCATTTAGCAGGGTAAATGTCACCTGCTGCCTGACTTTTCATTAACCATATAAAAGCCTGGGAAAGAGTTCCTATATTTAGAGATAGATATTTAAAACAATAGTGATTTCACACACTTTCCCTTTTTTGCTTTGAAAATCAACCATCTCATTTTCTTGACTCCCCCAAGGGAATGCTGGAGGTGTCATTCCCACAACCACAACATCAGAAGTTTCTTAAGGCAGAAATGTTGGAAGCAAATTGGGTAACTGTGCTAACGGGGAGACTCAATTTAACTGTCATCAGGAAATTATAAAATAGCTTATCAGAGATTGAATGTGAAAGAAAGACCCCAAGGAGTGTCATTTAAGAAGCAGTAGGTTAAACTATGTAGGGAAGATTTCCGTTAGCTCATTAGTACTTGAAGTCAAAAGCATTTAAGGATCTAAGCTCCACCAAGGGAACATGCTCGCCTTCATTTCTCCTGCTGGAGAATGATTAGCCAGAATTAACAAGAGCATCACTGGGGATTTCTTCCCAGATCAATTCAAACAAGAGTTACCCTGACACAGAAATCTTAAGATGCAGTTAACCTGGTTTTGCAACCCAGCATGCATGCCACAAGAGTGTGTACCATTGGCATTTTCTCTCTGCAGAGTTGAATGTCACAGGAAATTATTAAGATAAAAACACAACCACACTGCATCTGTCACAAAGTCATGTCATGATGAGAAAAATTATCTAGCAGTGCCTTGTTCTTTGAATGTCTCCATTCTATTCCCCTGACTGTCACTCACTCATTCGGAGCTCAGAGAACAAATCCCCTTAGGCAGGGTTAATGGTTGGAAGAGGGGGAGCTATCAGTCCCTTATTAGTTTCAGCAAGCATTTCCCTAGTGATTCCGTTTGTCTAACGTGACAGAGTCATTCACTGCAGAATAGTCTCCAAACGCTCATCTTAGGTGGTCGTTCTGTCAGGCTGGGAGCAATCTCTGCAATGCCTTTTAGACAACACTCTAGTTTAATAGTATTAATGAAACAGGGCCCTTTATAAACCAACATGCTGAGAATAGTTGTTCTCAAACATACTAAATAAGTCTTATGAATTCAATTCTGCAGAGTCCCATATTTATCACTACAAATAATAAGAGATAAGTTCTATGTTAGCATCAGAACACCTGGAATTTAATTCAAGCTTCAGTACAAACTGCAGGAGCCTAGGCAGTCACGTGAGCACAAAATCCTCATCTCCAAACACAAGTAATTGGGAGATATTCCACCTCACAGAATTAAGGCAAGTGCTAGCCTAAACAGTGTTTCTTAAAGCACACTGGGAAGCACCAGGCAAGAGAAGGAAATCTGAGCAGGTGGATACTGAAATCAAGTCTATCCTGACAGAAGCTCATTGAACAAGAATACTAATAATTAAACAAAAACATGGGATAGAATATTTTGTCAATCTTATTCCCCCAGAATAAACCAGACTACAGGGTAGATTCATTGACTGTTCCCTACTAGTCGGACTACAGCACTAGCAATCTCTGAGAGTTGAGTCTATCCATCACTATTCTCAGCTGTAAATTACAGAAAGTGGCTATAAATCTTCAAAAGAACTAGCTGTGTCTGAGTTTTATCAGGGGAACATATGACGAAAAGATGCTTAAGTAAAACAGATATGAATGGTGGCAGGAAAAAACAGGACTTCCTGGAGCCAAGGACGCAAATGTCAGCAGTCCATTTTTTAAGAAAAACTATCATTTACCAATTATGGATGCTAAAATTCCACTTTTGACGTCTGTAGAACTCTACTGGCCTTTGTGTATTCACTTCTAATTCAGAGTCTTGCATGCAATGAACACATGGGTTCCAACAAGGTTACCTATGCAAAACTTGGCTACCAGGTAGTGGAAAAGTGGACAAGTGTCTCTCTAATTTCTTACAAAGGAACACAGAGTAGGTGGGATGCTCCTCAAAGGAGAAAGAAGGACGGATGCTGAGCAGGGGAAAATGGCATCTCTCTACTGTGGTGAACAGTTGGCCTATGTACCAGATAGTCTATGTAACTCATTTCACTTATGTTTCATAGTCAAGTTGGATGATGTGCTAATATGCTCAAGATACAGAGGGAGAGACCAATCCTCAGATAAATTCAACAGCTTTTCAAGTGTTATACACTGAGTCTGAAGTGAGGCAGAAGGCTGGCTTATAAGTTGGTGTAAACAAAAATTCAAAAATTCTGTAAACTAATATAAAGGGGAAAGGCATATTGAGGGAGACAAAAAGAATCCCCTTTGTCCTGTTTATGTGAGCCTCCCATGGAGAAGAATGTGGATGGCCAGTGGCCGTGTTGAGCACAGTCATACACACTCTGCTGGCTTCTGATCAATGTGGCCAAAGCTGCACCTTGCTCTTCAGTTGAGGGGCTATGTGTTACCTTCTCTGTGTTATGTGCAACTTCCCACCTTGGAGATGCACATGACCGCTCTGTACCATGAATATTTATGAGTCTATTTGCCAGCTACCTGTAGACACTCATTTGTTCAGAGCTGGTGAGGCTCATAAAAAGCTCAATTCTGGAAAGTTTCTTTCCTCTTCCAGTAAATGGATGACACTGAAAACTACAACAGAAAGTTACTAGTTGTGTGTTTATTCTCTAATATTGTAATTGTTATTCATATAGGATTGAGCAATGGACTGAATAATAACAGTTTTCAGTTTGTAACTATTTTTTTCTACCATTATCCAAGCAGGATAGAGTATTATACTAGACTTTTGTGTGACTACCTGTTAGCTGACTACATTAGAAGAAGGTAACATTATCCTCAGTCTCCCCACCTGTAAGCTGGAGGTGGTAATGTTGGCTTCACAGGGTGACTATGAGAACTTCACTGGGCACCTGGCATGGAGTAAATGTTAAATATATAAATGGTCACCCTTAGACAGGTGAACTAACCCCATTGTCTTGGTTTCTTCTCCTTTTGCTGGGACAAAATACTCTGACAAAAGCAATCCAAGGGAAAAGGAGTCTGCTGTGCCTCACAGCTCAAAGATAAAGCCCATCAAGGTGGGGCAATTAAGAGAGTTGGAGCCTGAAATGGCTGCCACATCACATCCACAATCAGGAAACAGAAAGATGAACACACACTAGTGCTCAGCTGACGTTCTCCATTTTTATATAGTCCAGGACGCCCTTCCAAAGGAAGGTTCTTGCCCACAGTCAAGATAGGTCTTCCACGTGGCTTTTTTTTTTTTGAAGATGTTTAGTGTTATTTATTATCCTTCCATGTATTCTTTCCTCTGCTCTGCCTTCCCATCCTCCACCCCAATTTAGTCCTGTTCCATTATTCCTCAGGAAGCCTTTAGACCACTATGTTCTATCCACCCTACCTGGTCTCCCACCATGGCCATTACTAATCTGCTGACATCTATAAATATACTGAAAAATGAGCACAGAGAAAGAGAGTTAAAATGAACATACCCTATAATGGATGACAATGTTCCTACTAGACACCACAAGCTAAGAAAGAAAAATCCCAGTGCTAGGAATGAGTTACCTCTTTTGGAATTGTTGGCCAATTATGCCCCATAAGCCCCCAAATATTACAATTGTTGGTTACACTCCATAAATTGATAATAAGACCCTATTACCAAAGACACAATACAACATATTTGAATCGTAGAATGTGGAGCTATCAAATTGTTATTGATCTGGAAACTCCATCCCTACTGGCTAGTTTTCATAGTAATGGAAGGTGATTTGTAAGCTACTGGAAAAGAAAAGTAATTAATTATATAAAATTTTACCCATCTATGAACACTACTAACTCCAATGATGACTAGCCTAGCAAGACTTGTTCACTAGCTTAATCATGGCATGAACATTATGGGAGCAACCAACTCAACTACTTTCTGATTGGATTTCAGTACTGCTTCACAAGATGAATACCATACCTGGCACAACTATCAGACTAAGAAGCAGTGATTGGACAGGTCATAGGACCTAGAGGAAAACCTACTAGTATTATTCTGCTATAGTATTAAACCAACTTCTAATGATTTATCATAGATGAATACATCACAACACTTACTGGAGAAAGCTTCTATTAGTAGTAGAAGTTGATTAACACAGAAACTCACTGCTGGTCAAGGTACATATAATAAGAGACTGCAGAATGTTCAGACCTAAATGAGACATCAAAATCTCACCCCTCCTTCTAAGGCTCAGAGATCATTGCAAAACAGTGGTGTAAAGAGTGAAAGAGCCAGAGGGGTGGATAACTACAAGGAAACCGTGTCTTACAAACACATCAGGGAAGTTGCACATCTGAACTCACTGCATTTGTGACAATATTTGCACATCCTGTGCAAGTTCAAGCTAGCCCAAATCGTAACATGGAGATGAAAAATAACCATGAAGTCCCATCCCTAGCTGAGGAGCTATTGGCATGTGATAGTTTCTAGGAGACAGAGAGTCTGTTTCCTTTGAGAGTGCCCTGGTAAGTTGATCATGTTCCAGCGAAAGACCACAACCAAGAATATGTGGGCAACACACATTGAACTTATTGGGTGTAGATAAAAAGGAAACAAAGTACAGAGGTAGGAAAGGGGATTTAGTCTAGAAGTACTATGGGGTAAGGAGTGAATATGATCAAAATACATTGTATAAAATTGTCACAGAACTAATAAAAAATTAAAGTGAACAAAAAAAGATAAATCTTCCCCTATCAATTAATATATCCAGATAACCCCTCACATATATACCCAGAAGCCGACTCCCCAGGTGATCGAGACTCTATCAAATTGACAGTTAATACTAACCATCATACACACACACAAGATCACAGAGTGACAACAAAAAGTCACTGTTGCCTTTTGATTCCAACTATAGGCCCCTCTTCCTATTATCTCCACACGTGTATTTCCTATTCAACTTCTCACTGTCCTCTACATATACATCAGTGGTTCATATTTATTATTGATTTTTAATGAAATTTTGCTATTTTGTATTCATAGAAATACTATGTAAAAACACATTTATAGATCAGCTTCTTACAAAGACCTAAGAAAGCATCTTTTATTTTCTTTTTTGAGACCATTGATGTTGAGAGATATTAATGAGCAGTGTTTCATTTTTTTTAAATAAATCTTTTTCTTACACAATATATCTTGATTACAGTTCTCCCTCCTTCTCCTCCTTCCAGTTCCTCCCCACCTCCCTTCACATCCAGATACACTCCCTTTCTGCCTCTTAATATTTCTGCCTTAAAATATACAGGCTTCTAAGAGATAATGATAAAATAAAATATAATAAGATAAAACAGAAATTTACACATCGAAACTGGACAAACAAAAAACCAGAGGGAAATGAGCCCAAGACAAGGCACAAGAAACAGAGACCTACTCCTTCACACAAATAATAGAGCAAAATATTATTCTCCCTCTTCCCACTACACAAGAATCCATTCAGACTTCTTATAAACCCACCAAAAAGATAAAAGACAACTTTTATTAAATTGTCAAAAAAAAAACCATTAGAACATTGATTCTAATATTAGCATAAATACAGAAAATTAATTCATCCTGAAGTGAATGCATATGTAGCTAGAGTTTTCCTGCCTGGCCCATGGTCAGGACAAACCTCTCTCGCTGGCCAGTCCCGCAGCCGCTCAGACCCAACTAAGCAAACACACAGCGACTTACATTACTTATAAACTTTATGGCCGTGGCAGGATTCTTGCTAACTGTTCTTATTTCTTAAATTAACCCATTTCTATTAATCTATAGGTTGCCACATGGCTTGTGGCTTACTAGTACCTTACATCTCGCTTTTCATGGCAGCGGCTTTCTTATTTCTTAAATTAACCCATTTCTATTAATCTATAGGTTGCCACATGGCTTGCGGCTTACTAGTACCTTACATCTCGCTTTTCATGGCAGTGGCTGAGGCATCTCTCTGCCTCAGTCTTCCACTTCCCAGAATTCTCTTCTATGCTTGTTCTGCCTATACTTCCTGCCTGGCTACTGGCCAATCAGCATTTTATTTATTAACCAATCAGAGCAACACATTTAAGAATCCATTAAAAACCACTCAGCTGGGCTTGGCTCAGCAATGGTCCAGCCCCCTGCCTCGGCAGACCAGCCCCCTGCCTCGGCAGACCAGCTCCCTGCGTGGGCCTAGCTCGGCCTAGGCCCCAGGTCCAACCGACCATAGCTACAAGTGGTTACCCACAGCCGGAGCTACAAACAACTCAGGCCTACCAGACCAACTGGTCAACTGCACTCGACTGTAATTGCAACAGCTACACGCAACTGCAGATAGAGCTACTTTCGGCCAAAACGCCAACGCACATGGTAGAAGCTTAAGGAAGCCAGTGGCTCAAGCTGGAACACCTGACTGGATTTAAGCTTTTAGCCAGAACTCTTGGCTGCTCGCTCTTTCTTTCTTTCTTTCTTTCTTTCTTTCTTTCTTTCTTTCTTTCTTTCTTTCTTTCTTTCTTTCTTTCTTTCTTTCTTTCTTTTCTTTCTCTCTCTCTCTCTCTCTCTCTCTCTCTCTCTCTCTCTCTCTCTCTCTCTCTCTCTCTCTCTCTGGGTTCTCACCTCAGACGCTAGGTAGCTGTTTTGAAATTCCCTCAGATTTCTATTGTTCTATGCAGATTTGGTAAGTCAGTTAAGATATCAGATATTTTAAAGGAAAAAACTATTTAAAAGAGAAAAAAATTTTTCCACATAAAAAAAATGGGTATTATGTATACATTGGGAGAAAATACAGGTATTGAAGAAACTGCATATGGAGTTAACTTTCATTGTGGTAAAAGTTAACAATGAAACTTGTTATACAGCTCTATATTAGTTATAACTTTTTTCCTTTTTTCTTTTTATTAAAATAGAAAAGGGGAAATATGGTGATATTTTATTTGTGCTGAAATGTGATTTTATTTGTATGTTAATAAATAAAGTTGCCTGGGGGTCAGAGCTAATAGCAAGCCATAACAGAAGCTGGGTGGTGGTGGTGCACACCTTTAATCCTGATCACATGACAGGCAGATCTCTGTGTGTTCAAGGATACAGCCAGCATGGAGACACATGCCTTTAATGTCAATACCAACCATAGAGACCTAGAGGTCTGTATAAACAGGCAGTGACGAGGAGGTCATGTGGCTGGGTTTACAACCAATAAGAAGGCAGAACAGAAAGTCAATAAAAAGACAGATACACAGGAAGTAGGCCTCTTTCTGAGGGGAAGGACACCAGTGGCAGAAAGGGTAAGAAGGCAATTTTAAGTCTCAGCTCTTAGCTACTGCTCTGTTTCTTATTTAATAAGACTATTACATCTACATGTAACACACATATTTTATTTAAAATAAAAAATAAAATGCATATTTTATTTAAAACACTTCCTCAGAATGTAGCTAGAAGCCCATCTATGAACAAGGAACAAGATTCTGATGTGGTAACAAAGCCACCTCGCCATGTTTCATTTTATGAGGATGAGCCTTATCATAGGAAGAGCTAGGGCCTTGAGGTCAGTCACAGAGACCTTGAATTCAGCTCAGCCACTGAGTAGCTGTTACCAGTTGCTTTCGATTCCTGTGTCTCAGCTTTGCTACCTTTAAGATGGAGGTAATGATGCCTGGCTTAGAAAAGAGAGACCACTCACCTGAAACCAAGCCCAAATCAACAAGTGTCAGGTTTTTTCCCCAAAGATCACAAGTTGAAATAGATGTATTTCTGTATTTGTTCATATAAAGTGCATTAGGTTTTTCCAAGCTCTTTAATTGCATGTTCTTATCATGGTACTCTTGTAAAGCAAATAGGGTAGATAAAATTAAATTTATTTAATATATAAGAAAAGCAGAAAGGCAGACAGATTAAGCTGGACCTTCCTTCAATCACAGCCCATCAGTGCTTCAGCTTGATTTTAGCTCTCTGATACCTAGCTATCTCAGCCTTAGCATCCTCCAGGGTTTTAATGGCATTGCACATGAATATACTGTTCTAGCTGCATGGACCTCCCTGCCACCAGTACTCAGGTTGCACATACTCTGGCCCTTTCTTTTGTTCATTCACAATAACATTTTTCTTCTTATCCTTGTACCCACAGATAAATGTTGCTCTCACCCCACCCCCATCAAAGAAGCTTCTCTCTACAGTGAATGGAGACCATCTCAGAAAACCACACTGGAAACAATGAAGAGATGAATAGGTAGTGGGGAGGCCAACCCCAAAGGGCACATCTACATTACAGCTCCTGTATCTATGGTGCAGAAAACAGAGAAAGAGGAGTGCAAGGATTTTAAGAGTCTGTGGTGGTTTGAATAAAAATGGTTCCCATAGGCTCATACATTTGAATACATGGTCATAAGGGTGTGGCACCACTTGAGAAAGATTAGATTATGAAGTGTGACCTTGTTGAAAGAAGTGTGTCACTGGAGTGGGCTTTGAGGTATCAAAAGCCCAAGGTAGCTCGCTCGCTCTCTCTCTCTCTCTCTCTCTCTCTCTCTCTCTCTCTCTCTTTCTCTCTCTCTCTGCTTGCAGATCAGGATGCAGCTCTTAGCTACTTCTCCAGTACCACACCTGCCTGCATCCATGTTCCCTGCTACCATGCTCCCCATTATGATAATAATGGACTAAGACTCTGAAACTGTAAGTACCTCAATTAAATGCTCTCCTTTATAAGAGTTGCTATGGTCATGGTGTCTCTTCATAGCAATAGAACAATGACTAAGACAGAGTCAGAATACCAGGAAGTTTGCAGTAAAATGCTTTCTCCTAGAAATGACTGCAAAAACAAGACCAGAACAATGGCAACATCAGTGAACATATTAACATGGTGGGGGAAATTTTTAAGGGCTTCTACCCTTAGGCAACTAATGACTGATGAGAGAAGGAAAGTTAGCCTCTTCCATGGATGAGCCCCTATTGGTTGTCCAATGTAGAGTGTTCAGCCCTACATGATATATACACAAATAACAGAATCAGTAGGTTGTATTTATCTATTTGTGTTCATATGTATACATATGTAACAGGAATAAGGAAAGAAAAAGAGGCTCAACTTGAGAGTGGGGGACATGAGAGGGATTGGAGGGAAGGTACCTGGATTAGATTGGAGGGGAAAAGTGATATGATTTTATTTCAATTAAATCATATTTAAAATAAATTAATAAATAAAATGATACCAATATTTCCATGCCTATTTTGAATATGGGAAACTGAGTCATAGAGAGGTTACATTATTGGCTGAAGATGAGGTTGTCATCTTAAGTAAGTGGTAAAATACAAGTCTGCATTCCACATCTGTCTGGATTTTTTAGTGCATTTTCTTAACTGTACATATTCAATAATTCTGTCCATGAATATTTGCTGAGAGCTTGGAACTGCTGGGTGGAGCTAAACATTCCAGAGAGATAGAACAAACAAGAAAGGTACACTGTCCATCATCTCCAGTATCCCCTTAGGGGCACAAGGAAAGTACGTACATGAACTAATGAGCAAGATCATTCAAATGAAGATCAGTGCTATAAAAAAAAATTAAAAGATAGGGAAGGAATTGCCAGGAGATAAGACTGGGAGAGGCAAGGATACCAACAATCCTACAAACACGAGATAAAGGCCTCACAGCAGATGTGACATTGCAAGAATAAGGTCTCCAAACAAAAAGTGACCTGTCATGAGAGACTGGAGGCAAGACCTGGAAAGCCTTGCCCAGAGAACCTGTAAGGTCAGAAGAACAAAAGGAAGGCTGGCTAGTTGGATCACAATGCAAGAAGTTGTGCTGTCTTTGGAGACTGGAGTGGGATGACAATTTGGAAATGTAAAAATCATGAACACAAAACATCTGACAGATGACTGCCAACACTGCCAACAGTTTTACAGTAAAAACTATTGATCAGCCTCTTTGTAAGGGAAAAATTTATCATGAAGATCAATACAGCATAGTTATTACTTTTCTCATTTTTGATTGGAGAATGATTCCATTTTCAACATGTTAAATTAGTCTATTTGGGTCTATCAGATATGTGGAGGCTAAGAAAATGATAAAGTGAGTGCCTTCTGGCCATTATTATTACCTTTATAATACAAATGGTGATGAATCATTCATTTTAACAACTTTATATATTTATTGAGACAAGATTTTTTTCCCGTACAATACATTCTGTTCAGGTTTTCACCTCCCCCAGTGCCTTCCAGATCCTCCCCACTCACCCAAATCCACACTCTTTCTTTCTTCCTTCCTTTCTTTCTTTCTTTCTTTCTTTCTCTCTTTCTTTCTTTCTTTCTCTTATTCGAATACCATCATCTAAAATAATAATAATAATAATAAAGTTAAAACAAGTATGAATAAGACAAAACATACAAATAAACAGAAAAAAGAAAAAATACAAGAAAAACATATAGATGCTTACACACACACACAGTGAAAACTCAATGTGTTTTATTTATAAAATCAGAAACTACAATATATAAGCAAACAAAAAAATGCCCAATGCCTTGT
Source organism: Peromyscus leucopus (assembly GCF_004664715.2). Taxonomy (NCBI): domain Eukaryota; kingdom Metazoa; phylum Chordata; class Mammalia; order Rodentia; family Cricetidae; genus Peromyscus; species Peromyscus leucopus. The sequence goes on along the minus strand of NC_051071.1, from coordinate 34,672,090 downwards.
GAGATGAAAGATGTTCAAAGATACCATTGAGTTTATTTTGTGTTGATCATCTACTGCTGGGCATAAGCCTGCCCTTACATGTGGTTTGCATACCCAGTGAGATTCCATTGGGGAAAACTAACTTTTCCTTTGGGAGCTAATTGCTCCTAGAATTGGAGATAGCTTCTGGATTAGGGGTGGAGTATGTGTCTTCTTCCCCATTTCTGCACTAAGACTCCATCTTGCTTATACCTGTGCAAGTCCTATGCATGCTGCCACAGTTTCTGTGAGTTCATAGGTGCATCAGTCCTGTTACATCTAGAAGGCCTTGTTTCCTAAGCATCTTCCATCCCCTCTGGCTCTTAAAACTGTTTAGCCTCCTCTTTGCAGAGTTCCCTGAGCCCTAAGAGGAGGGATTTGATGGAGACATCACATTTAGAACTAAGTGTTTCAAGAACTCTCACTCTCTGCATGGGTTTCTATATTTGTTCCCATCTACTGCAGGAGGAAACTTCTCTGATGATGGCTGAGCACGGCCCTGATCTATATGCTATAATAGAATGTCACTAGTAGTAATTGCTATGTTCCTCCAGCAGAACAGTGGTATTTGGTTTTTCCCTAGGTCCATGGCCTGTCTAGTCTCAGATTCTTGGCCTCCTTGGCAGTATTGGACAAGAGTTTCATCTTATGGAGTGGGAGGTTACTAGTGGTTGGTTACTCCCACACCAGCTAGTGATTGGTTACTCCAACACTTTTGTGCCACTATTTCACCAACATCACTTGCAGGCAGGCAGGTCACCTTTGTAGATCGCAGCGTTTGTAGCTGGGTTGATATTTTCCTTTCTCTTCTCGGAATGTGCAAAGTATTTTCCCATGCCATGAACACACTAGTTAGTAGGACTGAAGGTCTAGGTAGGCACCAGCTTGACTTCTCTGTGTTCAGTGAGTTATGTAAGGGTGGTCTGATCATGAGCTGGTAAACTTTCATCTTGTTTCTAACTTGTGGCTATCATACGTGGTGCTGTGGTTGACTTTGCATACAAATGTTCACATGAATGTTTCTGTCTCTCTTGTATACATATCCAGGGGTAGAAGTGCTGGGTCAGATGGTATCTCTGTGTTTCACCTTTTGAAGGCTTGTCCAAATGTTTTTCAAATCGACTGCACCATTACATGTTCCCATAGACACATGTGAAGATTACATTTCCACAATACTACTTTTAGCCACCTTTTAAAAACTGCAGTTTTCTTAGGAGTTGTGATATGATATCTCATTCTTATTTTGACTTGTGTTTAACTAAAGGGGAAAAAAAAGAGGCCGTTAACAAATGCTGTCACAGTGTTTAAACAAATGTTAACAGGGACTTAGGTGAAAGTCGTAAAACTAGAAATGTGCAGATACCACTAGAACTTGCAACAGACTGAATGTGGGGAATATGAGAAAGTGAACGTTATTTACTGTGCCCATGTCTGTTTTAGTACTACTACCCTCACAGACTTGCAGGGGTGCTAAGCAAGGCTTACCTGGGAAGAAATGTAACACATCATCCCACTATTAGAGTTCAGCAGTGTTAGTTCTGCCCTCTACCCCTGCCATCACTGCCATCACTCTCCAGACATGTTGAAATCAACAACTCAATTTCTTTTTCAAATCCAATCACTGTTTAATTATTAGGGATGGTGAGACTAAAGCATGGTAATTTGAGCCACTAGTCAGAAAAAAAAAAAGGTCACCAAATAACCTCACGCTAGACTAACATACTCACTCAATGCTTTCCTCTCCTCTGCCTATGGCTGGTCAAAATGAGGCAACTTAGCATGGAAAAATAATCAGATGAGAGCAGTTCGATGTGCTATGAGGCAACATCCTTACTTGTAATTGTTTCTAACAACTGGAAATTTATGGAAAGAGACATTTGGGTGAGTCGTTTCCAGTAAGTTTTTGATCACCTGACTTCATGAGGAAATTAGACCTCCCTTCTCTTCATCGTAACCACAATTGATTTTTAGAAGAACAAGCAGTTTTTTTTTCTGTAAATATTATTCAGTGTGGAATTCTATTTGCCTGTCTACTGTAGGAACAAGGCAAAAGTTGTACCATGATTTTACCCATGAACTATCCAGTAGTTTAGAAAAAGTTTGGAGCAGTAAGACCACAGCAGTGACCTCAAGGCATCATATTCAACCAGGGTAACAGTGAAAAAGGAATGCTTTCCTAGCACAAAACATTTCAAGGTTCAAAGTCTTGCCGATAAGAGCATTTATTTTTGGAAGCAATCTTTTACAAGTTGCTCAATAATCTAAAGTTGTTTTAACACACCATATGCATTAGAAGAGAAAGGCGCACTTCCCAGTCTTAATATGTGTGTGCAGCCTTTGGAGAGTAAAGATAATTGGGATGAGTGTTTATAGAGTATGGAAGGGTGGATTACCCAGTCTCCTCCAGATGCCTTTCTCTACAGAATACAGTGCAGTCCTGAGGCCTATGACATTATGAAGCCACCTAAGTTTTTACATGCTCATATATCAACTTGAGAGGGAAAAAGGAATCTGTCTATGGAAGATGGGAACTCAGTCTCTGGATAAGAGTTTAACTGAACATGTGCAAAAGATGTTAAGAAAATCTAAGGCAGAGAGCTAGAGCTCCTCATGCTAGCAGTGGAGGGTGAATTTACAAGCAGATACATACCTTTGTGGGGGAAAATAAAGCCAACCCATTTTACATCACCAAACTATAGAAAATACTTCCCTCCCATGAACATCACAAGCATCTCCCGATTCCCCAAACACGTGAATGCATTGAGTGGCAAGCAAGGGGTTCAGATGAGGGTGAAATTTAAGTTGTAGCTGACTTTTTTTAAGTACAAAGCATACACAGGATAGTTAAGGGGGACTCAGGGTAATCACCAGGTTTTTACAAGTGAAAGAACCATACAAATGAAGAAACTAGGGTTTGTATTGTTTCATTTGCCCTAAAATACACAGGTGGTGTGTAGAAAAGCCAGAGATTTTTATATAAATCTGAGATTCCTCTGTTGCAGCTTCATGTCTAGTCTCTTACAGAACCTTGGATTTCTTGTATCTCTCTCCCCTACTGTGTTTAATTCCTGGTTTGAAGTCCTATAACCAAGAATGTGCAATTTTCCTAGCAGATACCCCTGTGGGGATTAACAAAAAAAATACAGTAGAGATCCTTATTCTAAATAAATATCAAAAAAAAGAGTAGAGGGTCCAGATTAAATGGAGCAGAGTGAAGAGCAAAAGCTGCCTAGAAAGGTAACTCTCTGTACATAGAAGCAACCCTTCAAGTACAGGGCATTTTGTTTTGCATCTGAGAATTTCCACCCCTCTCTGCTAAGACAAACCTGAGCTATTCTTTTACTAAGAGATCCAAGCTGATTATTAATACAATGCATGGCAACATCTGTGGTTTGCACACTGTTGAACTAAAAAGGCTCTAATGTATTGGAGCAGAGGCCAAGCAACCGGTATCCATGGCAACCTCGTGTTTAGTTTCAACCGGCAGTCATGGAGAGTATTCAATCAGATTCTTGTATTTGTCTAAATGGCACCCAATAAATATTTCCCATAGCCAACATTTTTGTCTTGGCTTGGAAACAAAGGAAAATGCGACCTGGGAGGAGGAGGGGGGATGGGGAAGAATTATCCCAAAAGGACTAACTCCATGAAAGCTAAAATTAATGCCTCACTTGTCGAATGACAAAGAACTCAGGAAATTGTAATAGGTATGAATATAAGAACGAGTATGGAAGCAGAAGACAGAAGAAGAATCAAAATTCTTCATTCTAATTTTATCATTAATCCGTGATCTCAGAAAAGTCACGAAATTTGCTTGTGTTTACAATCTAACAACCAACTATTGTTCATGGAGTGTGCATTTGGTTATTATGCTGGGAACTTTATAAACATTATCTTTAATCCTCAGCAAGAGATTTAAAAAAAAGAAACATTGTAAGGCAGCTATTATCACCTACATTTCACACCTAAAGAAACTTCAGTGAAGAAAACAAAAACAACTTCTCCACCATTACAGAATTCCTCTTTGCAGAATTTGATTTCAGGTTTAACTGATTTCAAAGTCCCAATGCCTCATGTTCTGAAGAAACCAAGTAAAATCAATTGAAAGAAAAAAATCTGTTTCTTGTTTGAATCACTGTTTCCATTGATTATATTTTCTGGCAAATAACATTTTTTTCTATTTTTTTTTAGTTCCTCCCAGATCCAGCCCTGCCTCCTAATCAATCACCCCCCATTTCATGTCTTTTTTGTTAGTTTTTTTAAATAACCCATGGACTCAATTCATGCTGCATGTATACTTCTAGGGGTGGGGCCACCAATTGAAGCATGGTCAAATCATACTGTCAACTCTGAAAACGTATAACAGTGCAATAGCTTAATTAAAATTAAATGGCTCTATTTGTCCTTGGAAAATAATTCAATGTATGAATATTCTACATTTGCATGCAATTTGCATCCATTCATTCATTCATTTTAGGCCAACAAAGAGTGAAGACGAGGATGGGAGTTCTAGCTAACTAAGATGCTGAAAAACCTGCAAACATGACCACCCAAAGAGTCTTGGGTAGAAATTGGAAAAGAAAAGTGGATTAGAAGAGCTGCATTTCCCAACAGAAGCATCTAAAACCAAACACTCCTCAACTGTTGGGACTCCTTTACCCCTTAATTGAACTACTAATATGATTCTTATGGTCCATTAAAACATCTTTCCACTTTCAGAATGATGCCAAGCATAACTACACACACACACACACACACACACACACACAGAGAGAGAGAGAGAGAGAGAGAGAGAGAGAGAGAGAGAGAGAAACAGTCATCTCCAAGCTACAATTAACAAACAAAAAGCTGTATTTAAAGTATTGTGGGGAAAAAAATCACCATGGTCTTTCAAACATAGACAAACCAAACCTTTTCTCCGAATAAACTCCTCTCTGTCATATGCGGTTCTTGTGGTTTTATTAAGACAAGCTACCTGGATCTGGTCTTCATTGGGATAACACATCTTCTGTTTTCACAATGTGACACACATGTGTGACTGCAAAATGATGTGCCAGCCATGCATCTGGGCTAACATTCATGCTACAAGCAAAACTGAACAATAATGGACAGAAGCTTTTGTCCTTAGCTGCTCAAGTATTAAAGGGTCTGATGGCTTTATTGTGTGGCAGATAGCCACAGTATTGAGGGACCACTAGAGCTAAGCTTCTTCTTGTATAATTCCTATTCCAATTTTGTACTTGCCAAAATGAACCACCTCAAACAGGGCACCTGAAACAATTTTTCTTCCTCAGACTTGCTAGTGGTTGTCTTGGGTTGCCATTTGACCCAAGGAGTAACTGAATGTGATCAGACACTCTGAAATACAGATATAAAAGAATAAAAGATTTTGAAAATAAAAAAAACATAGGTTTGTATGAAAACAGTGTTAATATGCTTAAATATTCTGTTGTTGTTGTTTTTTCAAGACAGGGTTTCTCTGTGTAGCCCTGGATGTCCTGCAACTCTTTCTGTAGACCAAGCTGACCTTAAACTCAGAGATCCACCTGCCTCTGCTTCCCAAGAGCTTCTCAAGTGCTGGGATTAAAGGCGTGCACCACCATACCCAGCTTAAATATTTTTAAAAGATAATTAACTACTTAAATAACCTACAACTATAAATAGACTTTAAACCAAATATCATTTTGAACCACTTAAGCACTGAGCAAGTCTGAGCATTTTCCAGTTACAATTGTCTATGGTAAGAGGCAAATTCCTATAGTAGTCACTCCCTCATGAGAGAAATAGAAAACACTAAAGTTCAACCTTCTAATATTTCAACATGGTGCTGCAGTCAACAGACATGTTAGGTCAAATTCATTGCTATCCTAGGACGATACACACACACCCTGGATTGGATATGTCTACCAGAACTGAGTTTAAACTAGTCTATCAGAAAACAAAACAAGCTTGTCAGATGATATAAGAGAGATCGGACAGTACTTTTCAAATGCACAAGTGTAGAAGTGGGATAACCAGCCCCATGGGTGCAAAGGTGACAGAAAATCCTTTGTGTTATTAGGTAAATCCCCTTAGCCCAATAGTCCTTCAGATTAATATCTTGAAATTTAATGCTTATGTTTGGCCTATTATGTAAAATAATGTACTACCAAAGATGAAAATGTTTTTGCCTTTAGCACTGACTAATCTTGGGAAGCAGTTTTAAGGAGACAATCTAGAATTTACGTCTTGATAAATGTAATTCACATACAGAAAAGTACACAGATCACAAGTAAAATTTAATATACCTTTCACAAGTTGGACACGTATTTCACCAGTACCTAGGATAAGAAACAGTGCACGGTTGAGAAGTAATATACACAGAATCCTGTAGATGTAATCAACAGTCTTATTAAATAAGAAACACAGAAACAATGTAAAAGAGAAAGCCGAGAGGTCAGAGCTCAGAGCTAAAATCTCACCCTTACGCCTGCGGTGTCCCAGCTTCCCGAAAGAGAGCTATATCCTGTCTGTTCGTTTTTTTTTTTTTTTTATAGTATGTTGTTCTGCCTTCTCATTGGTTCCAAACACATGACTGCCTCGTCACTGTCTGAATGTACAGCCCCCTAGGTCTTAAAGGCATATGTCTCCAATGCTGGCTGGATCCCTGAACACACAGAGATCTATGGGATTAAAGGCGTGTGCCACCACCACCACCACCACCACCACCACCACCACCACCACCACCACCACCACCACACTCTGTCTATGGCTCTAATAGCTCTGACCCCCAGGCAACTTTATTTATTAACATACAATCAAAATCATATTTCAGTACAATTAGAATACCACCACAGAATCCTCCATTCAAGATCCCTTAGAACTTTTCCATATCTTTTTGCAATGATATTGACAATCTTGATTTCTAAGAACATGAATTATTTTCCAAATTTTTTACTTTATGAGTGAGTTTATTATATAATGTTTTGTGTTTGTGAGAAGTATCTATACCATTGTGTACAGTTACAGATCCATACTTCATGCTGATTGCTGAGCAATTTTTTTCATTGTGAAAATGCACCTCCAGTTTATGTATCCCTTCCATTACTGATGGACATTTGGATAGTCCCCAAAGAAAGGTTATTGTGAGTAGTATTGCTGTAAATTGTGCCTGTCTTTTGGTAAATATGTGTGTGTGTTTGTTTCTGTTGGACCCAAGTGTTGTTCTTGGATTAAGCACATATCTCACAGCTGTGAGAGACATTGCCAAGCAGTTTTCCAAGGTCTTGTTATAAAAGTCATAGTCAAACCCTGTGATCTGGGTCTAATAGCAAAGGAGCAATTGTAGACTTGTATCTCTGGGATGAAGCAGCTCATTGCCAACAAGTAAAATCAATTTCTATTTCTACAGCTAGTATCCAGTTATCATTTCTTCTAAGGCATTTAAAACCAGTGATAAGACAGAACAATTATTTAATAAGTTAAAAAAATACAATCTTAAACACGAGGGTTGAGGACTGCTACATATTTTTATTATAGGAAAATAATTATTTACTCTTAAGAGTCTTCTGCAAACTCCTCCCACACAAACCTATCAAAGCCAAGACACTGGAGAAACCTGTTTGGGAACAACATGGCTCTGAAGAATCTAGTTTAAAAACACTACTATGGTCTATCTTCTCTCTCAGATGAGGGCATTCAAGCCTGTGATAGGGGAAATGCCTTTTATAAGTCACATAGTTAAGTATTAAGAAGGCAAAGGATGAGACCCTAAGTCTTTCTAACTTCTAGTTTAGCAAACTTGCCTCTTTATTGAACCATATCCAACACTGAAATAATAAAATTCCTGTCCAACTTGGAGCAGTTATAAGATTTCAGAAGACTCATGTCCTTTCGACTCTCATTGATGAATTTTTTCTCCAGTTGCCTGATGGATGCAAAGCAATGTACTCTACTACCAGGAAAATGAACCAACTCCATTGGTTGGGGGATCACAAAAGCCTCAGCGTCAAGGTGATAATTTGAACAAAATGTGGTACTTGAATACTTAAAGTTGACAAAATGTATGAGTCCTTAATACTTGCTCAAAAGGAAGTGAAATATAAACATGCAGTAGTAGTACATGACTCGCCTTCCCACCAGCATCAGAAAAGAACTGAAATCATGAATCTGACGCAAATAATTTTTTCAGAGAATTAGGGGAATTTAGTTTGAACTTTATCCAAGCAGTTGGGTTCAGATCTGATTTCTGAAGACATATAAATCTTACACATCAAATATCTCCTTTAAATTTTTACAAACACTCAAAGCTGAATTTTAAATTTCCCTTAAAAACATATGGACTTTCAAAAAGTCAAGAATGAGGTAGTTGCAAAATATGTTTTCAGCTTTAACACTTAAAACATATAAATAAAAAATTAGAGTTGGGTTTGTTCCAGCCTGTATAATTTGTCATTTTCCTAACACTGGCATAGGACTACTGAAGATTTTTTTAATCATTTCATAGGACATAATAATTTTTTATATTAGTACTCAAGTAGTTGAAGGAGGTGGCAGCTTTGATAAGGCAAAACAGTCTTTCCCAAATCCATGAAATCAATACTTCCTGGTAAATCATCTAAATCAAGGACTATTCCCAGGAACTAAAGACATAATTGTGAATTAAAGAACAATGTTGTAAAGCCAAAATTCTTTTAAAATTATTTTTACATTTGATTTTAGAACAAAGGATGAAGACAAAGGCAGAGAAGAAAGAAAGAATTCTAGAATTATTTCATCAATCAATGAATGCATTATGGAGTAGAAAAGTAGAATAAGTAGAATTTTATTACTGACTTCACAAATTTTGTCAAAGGATATTGACAATTTTTACTAAGGTTTTTCCTTGTTGTTTTGTTGCTTTTTATTTGTTTGTTTGTTTTGTCCAAGACAGGGTTTTTCAATGCAGCCCTGGCTGTCCTGGAACTCCCTCTGTAGACTACACTGACCTTGAACTCAGAGATCGATTGCATCTGCCTCCTGAGTGCTGGGATTAAATGTGTGTGCAACCACCACCCGGCTTCAGCTAGAATTTTTAAACATATGTTTCTTTATGCTTTTAAAACAATTCTTCCCATCTCTGACCTAGCCTTAGCATATATCTAATCATCCTCAATGTTAATAGTCAAATTAAAACATTAGATTAGAACTATGTCCCCAGTCAGCCAACAGAGGGTTGTGCACATGCCATAAAGTTACAGGTGACTAAATTAGTCCATGTTAGTCAAGGAGGAAAGAGCAAATTCTTCCAACTGCCTGAAAGGACAAGACTGAAAGCAGCAACAGCTCATCATGAAAGATCTCTGTAATGTTCCTGTGATGAGACCCCTGCCCTACTCACCCACTCCTTATCCTTGCTATTTATGCTTCCATCAGTGCCCAGCTTAATCTAAGCAACATTCAGCAATGCAGAAACACTGTGTTCTTCTACAGAACTAATCCTCAGAGTCATCTAGAGGATCCTTGTCATATTCTTCCAGCTCTTCTAGTCCTAGACTGAACACATCAGCTCCACTAAGCCATCACAGAGTATTAATCACTCCCTCCTAATACTAACCATAACCAAAACACTTGTCAAACAGTTCCATGTGGCATGTGTTATCCTGAGTATTTCATTTAACTATTAACAAGACTACAAAGAGGATATGCTTATGGTTTTCAGGTTATAGACAAAGAAACCTGTATTGAATAATGTGTGTGAATGAGAGACAGAGAGAGAGAAAAAAAGAGAGAGAGAGAGAGAAGATCAAATGAGGATAGATGTGGGAGGACCTTCATCCTGGTTTAAATTAATCATTCTCAAGCAAGTTTTATCTTAACTATTCCATTATCACAGCCATCTTCTCTGAATGCTTTTCCATCCTTGACTGTCACAATAAAATATAAACATATCAAGTTTGTTGATCAGAGTTCTGAGACAGACAATCTTATGCACTCCTTAGTTTATACATAAAGTTACTAAAAAGATACTGTGTGGCTCTCGGAATATCTAGGAGACCCATATTGTGAAACTTATGCTGTACAAGCCAGGACAGATGGAACTAGGCAAAACACATCAAAATAATTCAAGTCATGTACATCATAGACACCCACCCCACCCCCCCGAACACCACCATGGTGACTACTACATTACACACTTGGGACTTAGAGCTAGAAATACCTGTCCTAGATGCCCATCTACCCCACCACACAAGTTAGAATATTGGTCTCTATGCATGCTGCCATTTACTTCAGCTTCTTTTCATTTCCAAATACGTGGGTCTAGTCGTTGGTAGATCCTAGGTCATGTGACTGCACCTTGTCTATGAAGTAGTGAGAGCAATGGTTATAATGAAGGAAAGCAATTGCCAGGTGGGCTGGTATCTGTGCTGGTGTAACAGTTGGGCTCTCAGTTTGTGGTAGTTATTAAGTAAATGGAGATAAATGCTGAGGAGACCTATTGCTGGGGACTTGGCTGGCTCCAAAGGCAGGCAGAGGTGGATGAGTGACAAGGGTTCCCAAAATGAGGAGGAAAAATCCAAAGGCACTACTATTTAAGACTGAATTCGGTGAGGTATGCTCATTGAAATTTAAACATTACACAGTATTGGGGAAACTATTAAGGCCATTCCACATAGTTAAAAGGGAGGTTTATTTTGTGGGATAACTTATAAGTGAAGGGATAGGCTACAGGGTCTGGGAAAGGTGTGGTGCAGTCCGGCAGTGTTCTCTGGAGAACTCTGCTCAGTCTAGCTCCAGCATCCAGGGTCCAGGAACCAAGAGAGCCCGCCCATCCAGATCTCAGGTCTTCAGTGTCCTCTCTCAGCCTCGCCTTGTAGGCGTGACCATTACTGAAGCCTCAGTGAGGGTTAGAACTTACAGGTCAAAGCTGGAATGGCTACCCACTACAACACAGTGTATCAGATATCACATAATATCTAACAAACACGTACAGTTTTTATGTTTTTTCATCTGCTAGAAATTAATTGTTTTGTTTTGTTTTTGGGGGGGGGGGTTTCGAGACAGGGTTTCTCTGTGTAGCTTTGCGCCTTTCCTGGATCTCACTCTGTAGACCAGGCTGGCATCCAACTCACAAAGATCTGCCTGCCTCATATATAATTTTTTATATAAAGAGAATAACGAAGTTATTCTCTGGTAGTGTTCTGAGAAAAGAGAAACAAACTATTCTGAGGAAAGAATAGCAAGCAGCATGGCAGGAGTTATTTCCAGGCAGAATATCTCTTCTGTCTAATGATATTCATGTTCAAGCTATAGCTGTTCAGCTTGTCTTTCTATGAATTATTTCAAGCCATTTACAGACAAGCTGAAGCGAATAGGAAAATGGAATAGCACAAACAGGGATGTAACTAAGAGAAGTCAAAGACAGTAGACTGGATAGAAAATGCTTGAGAAAACAAGAATCTACTCTGCTATTCATAATATTCTTGACATCAGTGCATTCATAATAGCTAAGATGTACACCATTCAGAAAAGTTACTTCAATAAAATTGTACTGTGTATGAAATGTGTTTGGAGAAACACAAAGTACCATAAAACTAATGGGTAGCCAATTAAAATAAACTTCTGATAAGTGGATATACCAATACAAAAGCCATTCAAATAATTAAATTTATCCAGTTACTTTTGGAAAATTGCTACTAAATTAATTGACCTAAAACCTTTATCCCAAATATCTTCTTTCCAGGCAAGCAAAGAATAATAATTCCCTCCTAGTCTTGAATGACCACATACTTTTTTATATTTACTTCATCGTTCTCAATGAAATTGTGTGTTCATTAATTAATTTGGGGACATTATATGTCTCATCTCATCAGAAGATAAATTCTCTACAAATAATAGCAATGTTTGAACTCATCTTTGTGTTACTATCTCTTGAAACAATTCCAAACACATAACTAGTACTTAGAGTCTGATCTCTAGCATAATAACTGGGAATGCCTTTCCTTAGGGTATTGTCCAGAAGATTACCAGTCTGTTTAAGCCACCTAGAAGAGCACTTGGCATATAATATGGCCTTAGTAAATGCTAGTTGTTATCACTTAGTTTGGAAAGTGCTCATAGTCTCTCTGTATAACCCTAGTAATAAATATTCCTTCTAAAGACTTTTACTTAAGCTACCTAGAATCTAAATCTGGATGTTAGTTGGAAGACCAGAATTGGTCCCCTACCATCAGCATCTTTATGTGATGCTGAGGCTGGTCTTTGCAAGATTAAAGTTTAATGCAATGCAATAATATACATTTTCATCTGCTAGAGATTAATAATTTACATGTGATATTTACTGTGAACCAGAATTCAAATCCTTAGTGCATCTTCAAAGTATTGCCATCTGGCCCGCAAGTCTTGGGAAATACTGTGCCATGAGTAACCAGACATGAAAAGTTTGTAATCCAAGGCATTTTTCTGCCCCTCCTACCAACAGAAACGGTCTTGGGAAAACAGTAATTTATAAGAGTTTGCACTGTAAGGCACAGATGGAACTGGCCCTCTAGATGACTTTGCAAGCATATAATTAAACACTGCCTTACCGTTTGTCCACATGATGCTGCTATCCTAGATATTAGCATTGGAAACGACTCCATAGTGACCAGGACAAACCTACCCTAAGTAGTACAGACAACAAGAGAACTGATCAAGGACACACTAACAAATTTTGGAAGAATTTTTGGAATTTTTTACGGTAATGCAGTTTCTAACTTTGTTAGGTGTTGCTGTGGATGGAACTGCCTGAGGTTTTAAAGAAAGAATTTAGAAATGATTTGGGGGTTTTGTTTCATTTCAACATTTATTCTTTGAAATTTTACAGAATGAGGGCCCTGGTAGTTGGCTCAGTCAGTAAAGTGCTTTCTGACTAAGCATGGAGACCTGTGTTTTGATGTCTGTGCTGTATGAAAACCAGGCATGGCAATGCACATCTGCAGCCCCAACACTGCCAGGTGCAGACAAAAGACCCCAGGGACTTACAGGCAAGCCAGTCTAACTCATTAGTGAGCTCTCTGTTCAATAAGAGATTCTGTCTCAAAAAATGAGGTGAAGAGTGATAGAGGAAAACACCTGACCTTGACCTCCGACCTCTACACTTGCACATGAGTTCCTATCCCTGCACATGTGCCCACACAGGCATATACCATATGCACAAATGTACAGAGACATGCATACATGCATATACAAACACACACACACACACACACACACACACACACGGGGGGGGGAGAGAGAGAGAGAGAGAGAGAGAGAGAGAGAGAGAGAGGATAATTCAAAGAATTCCTGTCATTTAGAAAGAAGCCACAGGACAATTTTTTTCTTTTCTTTTCTTTTACTTATGGTTGCTTGTTTGGGGACTTTTTATTTGCAAATTTTAGGTTTATATTTTTTCTATAATTGACTTGTAATGAATGATGCATATTTATAGGATGAGAAATAATCTTTTGATATATATGTATGTCTGTATATATACATAATATATGTATGTCTGTATATATACATAATATATGTATATGTACTTAATAATTAAATCAGGACATTTATCATATCCACTACCTCAGGAATTTAATATTTCCATGCTGTAAGAACATTCAAAATCCTCTCTTCTAGGTACTGTGAAATATTTAGTATATTATTTTCATGTAGTCATTCTACTGTGCAGCAGAAGTCCAGAACCTGTTCCTGACATCTAAATGTAGCTTTATTTCCATTATTTGGGATTCTGCTTGTTGGCTGATGCAATGTCATTATTCAAACACAAAAATATTTATGAGCGTAGGAGACAAACCTCAGCTTGCCCGAAGCTGAGACTGCACCTAGTTATCAAGTATCTGTGGACTCCAACAAAGTTCTTCACTGATCTGAACCTGAGAACTAATGAGAAAATATGGTTGAAATGATTTCTTATGATGGGTAGGTTTCTCTTTTAATTATCCATTCTGTTCAGTCATGTCAGGAAGACAGGATATGATAGCCATTCAAGTGTTGCTTTCTTTTTAGCATATCTGAGAATAAATTCCTAATCTTCCAAAAGAAACCCATAGATGTTACTAGAAATTTTGAGACATGATTAATATCCAGATAGCAACTGGCAGCCAAGTAGAGAAGCAGTCAGAGGAGCAAAAAAGGAAAAAAAAAAACAAAACAAAGACAGTAAGCAAAACAAGAAAGGAAAACAGGTCACATTTGTTCTGCCCTGTTAAGAAGAAGCACCAGAATGAACAGGCATCACTACATCAAATTAATTTCACCTGGGTATGGAAGACTTAAATACATGTTACATATTCCTAAAAGGAGGTGCATGGAAGAAGAGGTGAAGAAGAAAAAGGAATAGGAGGAAAAGGGAAGGGTGACTGGTAAAGGGAGAGAAGGAGACTCCGTGTGTTCCACATGCAGTGTATCTTGCTCAGTGGATTCCATAAGCCAGCAGGTCTCTCAATGGCCTTCCCACCAGCAGTGCAAGTATCACTGGAGCTGCTCAGATAGGCAACTTCTTAGATTCCACACCAGATCACTGAATCAGAATCTTCTGGATGGTCCCCAGATGGACTACAGGTCAGAATCATGGAGGGTCCTGCCTAACCTACTCCCTGAGTCTGACCTATAGTTGAGAAAGCCTGGGGTGTAAGTGTGTATATGACTGTGCATTTGATAAAAGAAACAATGTACAGAAATTCTCTGGTCCATTCAATTTGTAAATAAATCACACCTGTGCTACATACATGTAAAATAATTTGCAAAATAGAACCCAAAAGGCATTTATTCAAAGCTTAAATAAACTGATAAAGATCTATCTTGATATCACTGTTCTACTCTCTAGGCAAGACATTCTGCATAACCATGGCTATATGCAAATGTAGCCAAGGTGTTTATACACATAGTGAATATTAGCATTTCAGTATTTCTAATTAGATAATTTCTGTCATATCTGCAGATTCCTTATATCATATAAAGAATTGAATTTATTAAAATCCAAACTACATAAGAATTTAATGGACACTTTTATGTATAATTTACAATATAATTATATAAAATAACATGCATATTTATTTACTTATAACTAATCAATATGTAAAAATCCATCAATGTGACTGTTCCCTAAAATGTTTTTTATGGAACAAATGCATTGTGTTTTGGGCCATATATATTTATTCTCTATTCCAAAGACATGCTTGATCTTTCCAACCTCTGCTCCTGAATGAAATTTCCTTCCCATCACATTCAAACATTCAACTACCCTCTTCCAGAAGGCTTGTATAACCAAGTCAAAAATGCAAGTATTGCACCTCAGTTCCCTGAGCAGAACAACTCCAAGAGCTGAGGGCACATCTCAGTTTTATAGAGGCTCAGGAGAGTTGAACCCTAAGAGGAATGTTTATTCACTTAGCCAAATGAGAAACTGCATATCATCTGTAATTGGCCCTTGGGATGTAAGAGATACATCCTTGAAAAAGCATAACGAAGAAAATCCAGGGGTCCACATGCAGAAAGCCTAGGTTACCTACACAAGTAGGAAATCCAGGGATCCATAGGCAGAAAGGCTAGGCACACCCATATAAGTTTACCATGGAGACCAGTGTGACTTTTTGACCCTTGCACAACGGTCCTGTCTGCCATGGAGGTTGGGTGAGAGCTTGCCCATGAAGAACTGAGCCAGAGAAAATTGGTGTACTGGCTTGTCAGTAGTGGCCCTTGGAAGAATGTGGGGCTACAGCCACACAATGTTTCTCAACAGCTATCCTGTGCCGCAAAGAACAGGCAAGGAATAACAATGACACCACCTCCAAGATTCAGAGATGAGACTGAACAGAAAAATGAAGCTGGAACAGAAACTAACAGGTTATAGCAATGTTGATGTCTAGCACAAATAAAGAGCTTTAAAAGTAAAGGGTATATGTAAAATATGCATTCATGCAAAGTACTATAAGGACTGGTACAAGGAAGAAATTATAGTATATGATGGGAATAAAGATGATTTTGCATGGTCCTACTATTATGATCAATCCACATGAGTCTATTAAAATAGTAACAGAATTTATTAAGATATAAATTGAGGAAATGCACTCACAATTACAGGTCTGAGTGGACAGCAGAAGTCGTCCTCTAATTTGACCAGAAGCGAATCCACTTCGCAGGCAGGAGCAGAGAGAATGGGGCATGTGACCCTTCTCAACTCCTTATAAGAGGTCACGTACAATGGCAGGAAGCACAGCCTCCTTTGGGCCATATAGCCCAAGGTCATGGGCAGAGCAAATGCCACGACAGTCCTTCTGAAGCCAGGGTCTGTGTTGATACCTGTGGCCCAGGTTGCCACCAAAGGCCACACAGATGCCTGGGGTCTGGGCTGCCACCTGAAGCCATGTTGGTATCCGATGGTCATGCCTCCACCGGGGCTATGCAGATCTGTGTGGGCTGTGTTGCCACATAGAACCATGGTGTTGACCGGGCCTGGGCTGCTGCTGAGGGCCATGTCTGGGGCCAGGGTCTATGTTGGTGATCATGGTTCCTCTTACCATCGAAGGCTGTGCAGATGCCCAGGGTGTGGGCCACCACCTGGGGCCATATTGGTGCCTGAAGGCCACATTATTGCTGGGACCATACAAATCTGAGTAGCCTGGCTGCCACCTGGGACTGTGGTAACATCCCAGCCTGGGCTGCTGCTGAGGACCATGTCTAGGTCCCTAGTCCTGCTACAGCCGGGGTCTGTACTGATGTCTGTGGCCTGTGTTACCACAGGGGGGCATATGAGCCATACATGTTGAAATCAGAGGGCCATGCTGAGCCAGCTCCGCCCCTCGCTGGCCCTAGGAGATCTGGCCCTGCCACTTGCTGGCCACTGAAGCAGGAGAGCTGGCCCTGATGACCCCGGCCCTGGGAGAGCTGGCCTCACCCCTCACCATGGATATGTGAGAGTTGACCCCAATGGCATGGAAGTAGGAGAGCTGGCTCTGCCCCTAACCTGAGGGGGTGTGGTCCCAGTGCAGCCCTGGATTGACCAACTCAGGCACCACCCAGGCGCACATCCAGTGCTTTGAGTTGGCCCACTCTAACACCTACCTCATCTAGGATCTGCTGGAATACCTGAAGGGACTCTTCCTGTGGAACCATAGCCAAAGGATCTCCATGATTGGAGCAACAGCAGGATATCTTCCAGTGAGGGTCCAGTATTGATGGTGTACCAGAAGGCAGACGGCTTGAACCAGAACAACTCATTACAATGAATATTTGCAAGCAAAGCTGTTGGGACAAAATGTATACTGTGCGATACACCACAGCTCCCAGTGCCACCAGATGAATGAAGAGGTGGTGGAGTGAAGTGGTTTGGGTTTGTTTTGAATTAATGTTTTTATTTTTTTAATTTTCTTTTGGATGGGGCACTTCAAGGGTGGAAGGCAGATTTGAATGGACTGGGAAATGAATGGAATTATGGTGCATGATGTGAAATTCCTGAAGAATCAATTTAAAAAAAATATGTTGAAAAAGACAATTTTGTTCATTAATCAAACTTTTTATTTTTAAAAGTGTTGTATAGGCGATTGTTTCTTTTAGTATGCCAAGTAACAAGAAATCACAGTGGTGCTTATAAAACGGACATTATTTCTCACTGTTCTGGGGGTTAGAAGCCGCTAACCATATATCTACAGGTTTGGTTTCTCATGAAACTGCTTGTCATGCAGATAGGACACCTTCTCACCTTGTCCTCACATGGCCTCAGATGGTGCACATCCATCCCCAGTGTCTCCTCCTCCTCTTTTAAAAACAACAGCCATATTAAATCAGGACCACACACTTGCAATCTCAATAGCCTCTTTTACCTGCTTAAAGCGTCTGTCCTCAAACATGGTCACCATAGAGTTTAAGGTTTTACTATATGAACTTTGCAGAACCTAATTTAGTCTATAGCAGTTTCTAAAAGAAAAAAAAATCTATTTTATGCAAAAATTAAAATTAAATAACGGCACTATATAGTTGGAAGCACCAGGTTTATGCGGCAGACAGAGGAGAAGCAGAGTGGGGAGAACCGGAGGTCTGCCTTCTCTTTGCTCTTCACTGTGTGACACCGCACAGTGCCCCTTCCTCAACACCAAACACAGACAGTTTCCACCGGGTTTCTTAGAGTTTCAAATTACAGTTATTCGAAAAGGAACTAGTTACCAAAAACTACCAAGAAATAATTATAACGATTTAAGTTATTATAGCAATGTAGTTTGCTCCACACACTGAGACACAACATACAACTCCTTCCTTCTTTCTAAATTGTAGTTAATCTGCTTAATGTAAGTTTCCACTCTCCAGGGAAACAAGAAAATCAATTACAGTCACAGCTCCCATTACATTTCCTTTCCCTTTCAGGGGTTCAACAAATGTCTAAGGAATTTGAATGGCCCCCAAAAAATGGGGATGGAGCATCTGGTTTTCAGTCCATACTGCTGTGGTTTGGATACTCAGGACCTACTCTCCCATGCTCTGCTAGAAAAGTCTATGTCCAGTCTTTGCATGTTGTTCCAACTCTTTCACACCATGGCACCTTATTAGCAGCCCATGCTGTGTTTAGTTATGACCCAGAGCTCTAGAGATGGGGCCAGACCCCTGCCTCATTAAAAATCCTGCTAGATCTTCAAATCCTGAGCCTTGGGGAATCCAATACCCTTCTACGGAGCACAGAAATCTTTCAGTTTTTCACCATCTATTCCCCAAATAATTAGCTTCTGTTTCTTTATGTAAACAAAGTTCCATGAAAACTCCCTCAGGCCTTGAGAATCCAGGCTGGTAGAGGGATGGGTGCAAGAGAATAAAATCTTTGTGGGTTTTTTGTCTGGTTGGTTATTGGTGAAATTATTAAGGCCACTCCACATAGTTAAAAGGGAGGTTTATTTTGTGGGGTAACTTACAAGTAAAGGGATAGTTTACAGGGTCCGGGAAGGGTGTAGCGCAGCCCAGCAATGTTCTCTGGAGAACTCGGCTCCTTCTACCTACCGTGTCACGGGTCAAGGAACCAAGAGAGCTGGCGAATCTGGATCTTGGGTCTTCAGGGTCCTCTCTTGGCCCCACCTTGTAAGTGTGACAGTTGCCGAAGCCTCAATGGGGGTTGGAACTTCTAGATTAAAGCTGGAATGGCTACCCACTACAGTTGGTTTTGTTTTTGTTTTGTTTTTGTTTGTTTGTTTGTTTGTTTGTTTGTTTGGTTGGTTGGTTGGTTTGGGGTTTTTTTGCTTTGTTTTGGTGTGTGTGTGTGTGTGTGTGTGTGTGTGTGTGTGTGTGTTGATTTGTCTGGGCCACAGACGCCCAGATATTGTGCCAAATGTCATTCTGGATATTTCTATGGAGATGTTTCTAGAATAATAGTAACACTGAAATTGATGGTCTTCAGGTAAAGGATATTACCTTCCATGGGTAGACTTTTGTAGACTTTTTCTAATCACATGGATCTTCCTTGGGTTGGCTCACTGCAGACATAGGACTGGAAACCATGTGAGCTAAGTTCCCCAAATGTTCATTCTCTCTCTCTCTCTCTCTCTCTCTCTCTCTCTCTCTCTCTCTCTCTCTCTCTCTCTCTCTCACACACACACACACACACACACACACACACACACACACACACACACACGTGCGCGCATGTTTATGCATGGATACACAAGTGTACACACACATACTATGTAGGTCATGATTTTGGGAAATACCAAATAATTCACTACTTTAACCAAAAGATCAAAATACAAATCCCAACATCATATACAAATTCTGTCAGATGGAGAAAATAGAGCCATAGCACTTAAGAGAAGATAGACACTGCCCTCCTGATTCACTGTTCTATCATTTGATTATTCTCATGACTGATCCTACAAATATTTGTTGAGCCCTATCTACATGCATAAAGTCATTCCAAATCATGTGCCTCAAGCTATAAAGAAGTGCACAGCCTGGTTAAAGTGGTAGCCCTTGCCTGTATCCAAGAAGAATTATAAATTTAAAAAAAAGTGGTGTTCATGAAGCATTCCTTGACAGATGCCAACAGTTTGTACTTGGCATTTATTTCTACATGTATAGAATCCAGAGTGACATATGGGTCAAGAGCAGAGGCTGATGTGGGTAAGTGATGTGGCACTTACCAAACAATGCCACTTTGAATAGGTAGCACTTTATGCCTTAGTTTCCCCTCTGTTAAACAGGCTTAGTAATACATAATGGAAATCACAAGGCTTGAAGCACTGTTGGAAGGATTAGCTTAAACAAAAAAGTAGGATGTAACATGGCTCCTAGCACAGTCAGTAGTCAATATGCTTTCTATTAAAATGTTTCTCATTATTATTTTGATAATATCACCACAGAAGCTTTGACATGAGAAAGCTCATTGAGCTAGATTGACCAGAAAGATTTTAAAAGACATGAAGGTTGAGTTGATCCTCTTCAGATTTGAGCTATTTTTAATCTGAAATGGTCAGACAGGCTTTGTTACTGAAAGTAAGATCCTTATTGTACTTTTAAGGCAGTGGTTCTCAATCTCCCTTTAATATAGTTCCCATTGTTGTGGTGATCCCCAACCATAACATTATTTTTGTTGCTGCTTCATAACTGTAATTTTGCTTCTGTTAGAAATCATAATGTAAATATCTGGATATCTGGTATGTAAACCACAAAGGGTCACGACCCACAGGTTGAGAACCACTGTTCTAGGTTCAGCTGCATCTTACCTAGCCCAACTATAATGATGAATACCATAGACATTATGGTGTAAGTAAAAAAAACATTTGTTTCCACAATTCTTGAGGTTAGAAGCCCAAAATCCAATTGTCAATGAAATATTCTTTGTTAGGAGTACCTTGATTCTACACTACCTAAATATCAGAAGTATAAGAAATAATTTTTAAGCGAACCAGTCACCAGTACTTTGTTACAACAGTCTGAATAGGCTAAATAAAATTCTCATAAATGACTTTTACATATTTCAAATAGCTGTGGTGGGTACTATAAGAATGATGGTAGAAAAGGGAGGTAATGTATAACAGTAGATGTCCAATGCAATTCTAGAGAGAATTACTCTAAAAATTGCAAAATTTAAAGCACTGTAATACAAATGAAGAATGCTTTGATGGATTTCACACTGAATCAGAAAGTCCCTCAGAAGAAAATTAATGAGCTTGAACATGGGTCAAGAGAAGTTTCCAAGGCAGAAATGCAAAGAGGATTTTTTGTAGGGGAGGTGGACAAAATAAACAAAGATGAGCTATGAAGAATTTTCAAAAGATACATCATGGAAAGATGGAATGCCAGAAGGAAAAGAGCAAATGGAAAAAAAGAAACCCATAATGTAATTATGGTCAAAAGGCTCCTGAAGTTATTGGCAGACAACAACTGCAGATTCTGAATGCCCAGGGAACACAAAGCAGGATTAATTTTGAAGTTTGCACTGAGGCATCTAATATTCAGATATCAGGAATATAAATACAAACAAAGTTTTAGAAGACAAAAGAGGCACAATAACTTAAAGTGTGTGTCCAATGGGGGGAAAGGAAGGTTTGGTTTTTGTCTTGTTTTGTCAGAAACCATTAAATCAATCACTTATTAAATAATCAGGAAAATGTATTTTTCCTTTTCCTTACTCTTAGTCGAGCCGGCATGTAGATCTGGTAAAGTAGTTCTAAGGACAATCAATTAGGATATCCAGCAGAAGCACACGTGACACAAACAACAACATCACTGGGTTCAGGAGGATGGAGCTGGCAAGGCCACTGTCAGGTACTTCAATGACAACTGAAGCAGTTCAGTGACATTTCAAGGTTCATTTAGCTCATCCAAAAGAAGCACAAAGTATTCTAAGGCAGGAAATAAATGAGAATATGCTAAACTCTTCAAATAACTATGAAGAAATAGAAATGGAAGAATAAACAAAGAACAAATACAATTAATACACAAATATAGATTATTAAATTTCCACTAATAACATAAGTCATCTTAAATATGAAGTATCTAAACATATTAACCCAAAGACAAACCCCAACATCCAATCACATGTTTTGTGTACACATACACAAACACACCACACACTCACAGAAAAAAGCACACACACAAAAAAACCACTTTAAGTAGAATGACTTGGGTCAAAAGAAGAGATGGGGAAAGTCCTACAATACTAACACAAAGCCAACGAAAGCTGGAGCTGCTCCACTGACCTCAGAAAAGCCAGCTGCCATAAAGAGATGCTGCACAATAATAAGAGGACCAGTTCTCCTTTAAGTTGCAACAATCTTAAAAGCAAGGTGTCAAAAGTGGATTGAATTGAAAACAGAGATATACATATCTACTCTGGCAGAGATTTTTTTAAAAACATCTCGTAGTAATTGATGGACCAATGGGCACAAAGCCAGGAAGAAATCTGTTAGACTGAATAACACTATCAATCAGCTTGATCTAATGCCTGCTTTGATGGAAAGAATACTTTATCCTAAAGCTAAAAAATGTCTGTTTCATCATCATATAAAAATTCTCCAAATTAAAAAAATATATAAATCATATAAAGAACATTCCCAGATCAAAATTAAATTAAATTAAGAACATATAACAGAAGGATAGTTGGAAACTCTCTCAAAATATTTGGAAATTTAATAAGATGCTTCTAAAAGAATGTAAGGTGAAACAATAAATCACAATGACATAATAAAATATTTTCAAATGAATAAAATTAACAACACATCATATCTAAGTCCATTAGCAGCAACTGCAACAACATCATTTGTGGTGATATATTGTGTATCAAATAAAGCTTGACTGAGGATCAGAGGACAGAGCCAGCCACTGGATTAAACACAGAGGCCAGGCAGTGGTGGCATACACCTTTAATCCTAGCACTCAGAAGGCAGAGATCTGTCTGAATCTCTTCGAGTTCAAAGCCACCCTGGATTACATGCGATTGATTCAGTCTAGGACAGAAACAGAGCTAGGCAGTGGTGGTACACACCTTTAATCCCACCACTTGAGATCTCATGCCTTTGCTACCAGTATTTGGAAGTACACATGCCATTAATCCCAGCACTAAGAAGGAAGTGAAATGGCTGGGCAGAGAAAGGCATACAAGGCATGAGGAAACAGAAACAAGAAGCCTCTTCAGCTGAGGACTCAGAGGCTTACAGTCTGAGAATTCATGGAGATAGGATCTCACCTTCCATTCATCCTGAGGATTTGGCAGTGGTGAGAAATTTCACTAGTGGCTTGTTCCTTGTCTCTCTGATCTTTCAGCACTTACCCCAATATCTGGCTCCTGGTCTTTATTGTAAGACCATTGAGATTTCATGATACAATTATTAGAGAGGGATTTTTAGAGCATTGAATACATGTGTTAGGAAGGAAGAAAGATCTCAAATATATCCCAAAGTCTTCATCTTAAAAATTAGAAGACAGAATAATTTAAACCTAGGAGAGAGGGCAGAAAAGAAACAACAAAATATTAGAACACAAATCAGTGAAACTCTAATCAGGAAGCAATAAAGTCTATAAGACCAAAAGTTGTTTTCAAGATGTTCTAATAAAATTGATGAAGAAGACAATGAAGGAAACTAAATAAGAAAAAGAGGCAAAGTATATTACTAATATTAGAAATGAAAGGTTGTAACTGTGAAGCCCATGGGCATCTAAAGGATAATAAAGGAAGTCTGTGAACAATTTTGTTTCTACAAAACTGACATCTTAGATAAAAACCCTTTAAAGAAAAATATTATCAAAAATACACAAAGAAGGTGTTATCCAAATTGATAATAAACTTTCATATGAAAAACACATGGCCCAAAAGTTTTTACTTGGTAAGTCAATCTAATATTTGAAGAAGATATTATCAACTCATCACAGTGTCTTAAATAAATAGAAATGACCAATCAAATTCAAGCATGGATGGGGTAGGGTTCATGAGGCCTAACCCCTATCTGAGGAAGTACTGGAAATTCATGACTGTTGGAAAAGAGAGAGTCAGTTTCATTAAGGGATACAGTCCCTGGTGGGTTGTGCATACTCCAATGGATGGCACTGCACCTGTGCATATACGGGAAGCATAGTGGGCCTTAGTGAGCAGTGATTAACAAAAGGGAAGAAGACATGAAGTTGGGAGCATGCAGCGTGAGTTTCTCTAGGAAGAATTGGGAGAAAGGGAGGATGAATATGGGGTGTGTGTAGTGTGTGAAAAATACATTTAAAAGAGAAATCAAAACAAAAAGAGCATTTTTATTTGTTTTATGAGACTATTAATACTGTAATACTAAAACTACATGTAAGACTACAAGAAAGAAAGCCTGTAGACTAATATTTCTCACTGACCATATTGAGCATAAATCAAAAATTCTCAGCACACCATTACCAAACAGAATCCAACAGCATAAAAACTGTTATTCCCCACAAACCAAATGGATTCATTCTAGGCATGCAAACCTAGTTTCACAAGCTAACATAGCCATATCAAGGTGTAGAAGAAAGCTCAACTGATCATGTCAGCTGGTTTTCTTAAAGAAAAAGCGCTTGATAAAATTCAACACACAATTAATAATCAAAGAAATATCTCTCAGAAGCTAAGAGTTCAACCAAGAACATCTTGAGAATTTGACTGGTTACATTATATTAAATAGTAAGAAATTTTCCCCACCCCCTAAAATCAGGAATAAAGCAAGACTGTATTCTAAATTACTATATCTGTTCAACATTCCGTTGAAAGTCTTTGCTATTGCACTAGAACAACCCAGCCACCCCACCCTCACAGCCACAAACAGTAAAATGTACATATATTATAAAAGGACAGGAGAAACTGCCTATCCAAATGACACCGTCAGTCTTTGTGAAACTTCCCCAATGAACTGAAAGAAAAAAAACCCAGAGGCAAAATACTCATACACATAAAAGTAAATAAATTTCAGAAATAATTTTGAGTTAATATATAACAATACCTAAAGCAAATAGGAGCAGCAAGTGGGAGAAGTGAACTGTATATGTCATGAGAGCAGAAGAGGGGATGGTTTGGGGAAGTGAGACTAACAAGAGGGGATACAGAAATGCAGGGAGCAATGGAGGATGAAGATGAATAAGAACAAATATAATGATACGTGTATGAAAATGTTACAAGGAAAGCCATTTCTTTGTATGTCCACCAGATATTTAATACTTTAAACCACACACACACACACACACACACACACACACACACACACACACACACAAAATGCCTTTTGTTACATCATCAAAAATGAGATGCTTAGGTGTATTCATGTGTATGTCTAATAATTACATACATGTAATGATAAAAGACTAATGGCAAAACTAAGAGGTCCATTCTTCCCATCTTGATCTATTAATCCATAGTAATTCCAATAAAACTTTATAAATACTAACAAGTTAATTCTAAAGCTAACAGAGAAAGGGAGGAATCTAATGTAGCCAACACAAGAAGCACAGAGTGGGAGGACTCACATTTATCCATTTTAACACAAAACTACAATTATTAAGTAGTTGTTGCCCTGGTGACAGAATGAATAGGTCCCTGAGCCTAGAGACAGACCTAACAAATACAGTCAAGTGACAGGAGGACATCAACAGTTCCATGGAGAAGGTGTGGGGCACTCTTCTTCAAACCATGCTGGTTAAGCTGGACACCCACATATATTCTTTAAATCCTAGGTATAGATCTTGTATGTCCCATACAAATTGGCAAAAAAAATGATAATAAACTTAAATGTGAAATGAAATTTCTACAAGAAAATAACAAAGGAAAATCTGGTGGATCTCACTTTCAGTGATGCTTTTTTAGACACTCAAGGACTTGCAGGAGGGGGTTTGGGGGGGCAGATATGATCGAAGAACATGCTATAGTTGAAGTAAAGTGCCTTTATGGAACTCAGCACTAGGTACAGTGAATATACACCAATAAAAAGTTTTAGTTAAAAACCTAAAAAATATATAAAATAAAAAATGGACAAAAGAAGTTAAAACTCAACAATTTTTTAAAGGACTTGAAGTGAGACAAAGACCTAAACAGAAGCCTCACCAAAGAAATCACGTAAGTGGCAAAGAAGTATGTGGACGACGCTTCACATCCTACGTCCTCCAAGGAGTTTTAAAGCAGGAATTGCAAAGTACAACCATTTTAAAAGACAATTGGATAGGTTTCCACAACTTAAGCCTCTTGCCACGCCCTGCCGTATAATCCAGCGATGTGCTCACATCACTCCAGTGAGTTGAAGGCATTTTCCCCTCAAAAGTCTGCACTAAAATGTCTTCAGTTGGTGAATGAATAAACAAGCTGACATAACCATTTAATCAAATATTCATCAGCGCTGGAAAATGAGTTTTCAAGTCATAAAAAGACATGGATGAGCTTTAAATGTATATTAAATGAAGGAAGCCAATGGGGGAAAGAACATAGGCTATTTCAGTCAGAGTATATATTACATTTTAGAGAAGAGCAAAGCAGGCGGTTTTCTTAAAAGCTCATGGGTTTTCAGGAAGGGGATGAAAGATGGGAGGGTAGAAGAGCTGAAGTATGAAGCACAGGGCCTTTGGGGACAGAGGAATTCTTTTGCAGACACTGTGATGGTGGATGTGTTACACTTACATCAAGATCCGTAAAGGTTTGACATGGAAACTAATATGTGCATCTTAAAACAAAAAATAAAAATTGTAGGATCCAAGGATACAATTTAGAATGTGATGAAAAACTAATTGTATTACAAGTGTGGGGAACAAGTTCTGTGAAGAAGAGGGAATGGAAAGGGGGGAATCAAAACCACTTTGGAAATGAGCTAGACCTGGAAGATTAAAGATGAAAGAAATGTGCACCGAAGTAAGGTAGTCAAACCCATAAAGTTCCATCCTACAGCAATATTAGTTTATATTTCTGATTCATGGATATTGGAAACAGAAGAAGAGAGCATTCTTTTTTTTAAGACTTTATTTTTATCATGTGTATGTCTGTGGGTCTATGTGCAGGTATGTGCGGTGAGTACAGTGCCAATCCAGGCCAGAGCATCAGGTCATCGAGCTGGAATTACAGGTGGTTGTGAGCCACCACATGTGGGTGTTGGGAACTGAAGTCAGGTCCCCTGCAAGGCTCTTAACTGCTCAGCCATCTCTTCAGCCTGAACTAACATTCTTTTTTTTTTAACTTTCTATTTATTTATACTTTCTGTATTTCACATCATGCCTCCCTATTCCACCCATCTCCCTCCAACCCGAAGTAAACAAAACAAAATTTAAGAGAAAAAAGGGGGAGGGGAAAATCTCGTCATGGAAGCTGCAGTGTGACACGGTGAGTCACACAATAAACCCCTTTATCCATACATTTTTACAAGCAGGTGTTCATCGCAAAGAATCATTGGTCTGGTTCAAAGCCCCTGGTCCCTGCTACACCATCGATGCTGGGCCCTCACTGGGACTCTTCCTAGACATCCCGTTGCTGGCTGCCCTGTTTCGTGGAGATCTTGTAGCCTTGGGTCCGCAGGACCTTCCCCCACCCACCCACATCCCGTGCTCCAGCAGATCACAGACAGATAGGGTGGATGTTGGGGTAGGCCAACACATAACCCTGATTCTGGGCCTGGGTAGTTGCAGGGTTTGTCAGCCCACCCGCTCTTCCCTGTCTTCGTCACCAGGGGGAGCTCTCCAGCATTGCCCTGATGATAATTCACCCTTTGCAGCAATGAGCAATGGGCAGGGCCAGTTCTCCTGCTTTCCAATCTTCAGGGTTGTTCTTGCATATCTACACCTTCGGGGCCACCTCTAATGCGTTGCCCAGGCCACTCTCCACAGCGCTGCACCTGATTGGGGCAGAACCAGCTCTCCTGCTCTTAGGAACTCAGGGCCAGCTCTCCCACCTGCCTCGGGTGTTGATGGGGAAGACGGGGCATCTCTACCCAATCCATGATGCCACATAACAGCTGAATAATGGGGGCAGCTTTCCCATGCTCAAAACATCAGGACTGGCTCACCCACATCGCCAACAAGGTCAACACTACTGTGCTGCCCAGGTGAGATGCAATGTTCATTTTCCCGAGTGCTGCAGCTGGTAAGGTCAGCTCCCTTGCCCACCACAGTTGGCAGAGTCAAGACAGGTTAGGAGGGTGGCATCTTTCTCTCGACCTCACTCTGAGCAATCAAGGGGAAGAGTCTAGAGTAATAAAGATTCCATAATAGAGTGGGATACATCAGTCAAAACACATCTAACTCATTGTGGATTTATCCACACACAAACAGTTATAGAAATGTGTGTATATAGATATATAGATATAGATATAGATAGATATAAATAATATATATAGGTTATTGTGTATACATAAAAATATCCTTGCATTGTCAGACAATAGGATTACAACAGTAATATCTCAGTGGCATGAGAAAATCTAGACTCCAAATCATGAGTTCTAACATCATTCTCCAACATATTTCCTTAGACTAATGTCTAATTTTATGACTAAGGAAAGAAATATACAAAAATGAGCTTTGAATATGCTGCAGTATCAGAAAGAGGGAGAAACTATTTAAATTAATTAACTTTAACTAATAATAAGGATATGGCAAAGGGACACAGGAGCCAGCTGAAAGAACTATCCATAACCAAAGCTAAACCAGTTTGATCAGTAACATATAATAGCAGTGAGTACAGCCCGGTATGGTTTGAATGATTCTTCCTCTAAAACTTGGGCTGAAGTTTTTCATTGTAATAGTAAAGGCAGTACCTCTGGAGGTAATAAAACATGAGTGCTACAACCTCCATTATAAACAAAATAATAATGTTTATATCTCTCTCTCCCACTCCCCACCATGTGAGGGCACAGCAATCAGGCACAAGACAGGTGCTGACACCTTGGCACTGGACTTCCCAGAACTGCCAGACAATAAACTTTTGTCTACTACAAACTTCCCTTAGAGCAGGAAAAAGAAACTAGAACACACTTGTCTTGGGTAGCTGTTCCAGCTTTGACCTGGAAGTACTACCCCCACTGCGGCTCCTTGTAACTGTGATGCCTAAGAGGCGGGGCCGAGAGAGGAGCCCTTAAGACCTGAAATCCGGATGGGCCAGCTCTCTTGGTTCCTGGATCCTGGATGCTGGAGATAGACCGTGCAGAGTTCTCCAGAGAACACCACTGGACTGTACTACACCTTTCCCGGACACCCGAACCTATCCCTTTACTTGTAAGTTACCCCACAAAATAAACCTCCCTTTTAACTATGTAGAGTTGCCTTA
The DNA here is from genome assembly GCF_004664715.2 of Peromyscus leucopus. Classification (NCBI taxonomy): domain Eukaryota; kingdom Metazoa; phylum Chordata; class Mammalia; order Rodentia; family Cricetidae; genus Peromyscus; species Peromyscus leucopus. The sequence continues at coordinate 34,642,860 of NC_051071.1, read as the reverse complement.
ATACTTCCACCAATACACACTCATAAATAAAGGAACTATCTATGAGTCCCCAGTAATACAATTGTTTGAATAAATAATAAAGACACAAATCTCTCAGACATGATTCCTAATAATTTACATAAACACAGCCCCCCTAGGAGGTGGAGTATTATGGGAAATCCCTTATGTGTGGTTTTCACATATTAATATTCTTTCAGAGACTACAGAATGAAAAGTGGAAAGAGATGTTTTATAGCAAAGAAATATAAACAATTGCCTCAATGAGGTGATAAAAGTTAATATCAAAAGTAATGTCACATTGATAGAATATGTCTCTGTTATAATGTAGTAAAAATGCCCTTTTGTCTATGTGGTCTGCCTTCCCCAGAGATAGAGGCTTAGCCTAAACATAAGCTAAATATCAAATTCCAACTGAGGGGATATTTAACAAAATATCTAATGAGACTCCTCAAAACTCAAAATATTAAAAACAAGGGAAGGCTGAAACATTCTCAAAGCCAAAAAACCTGGTAACTGAAGTTCGCAAAGAAAAAGTCACAGCTGTGTTAAATAAAGATTCTTCAAGACTGGTTGACTGATGATAACTAACATGATTGTAGAGAGTTTAGAATGGGGCATGTGCTAAGCGAATCGTCTTGGGCTGTCTTCAGTCTTAATAGCCATTCTTGTATATGTTTGACCTAGTACCCATCTGAGAATCCCAGGTAAACCCTTTGGGAATATTTTGACAAACAACTAACTCCCACCAACCCAGAGACTAGAAAGATCATCAAATAACATCTGATACCTATAGTAGCAATTCCCCTACCTTGGCATAACCCACCTACTTGATGTTTTCACCAATATATTTTAGAATTATCTTGATATATGACTTTCTTCATTATGACTTTCTTTTGTTCTCTAACGATAAAAACTCATGAAACTGTTACCACATTGAAACAAGATATGTAGCATAATCTGGGTCTGTGTTCCTGGTCCATGGTGATTACAGGTTATCTTCTGTCATGAAAGGAAACCAGGGCAGGAGCTCAGGGCAGGAACCAAAGCAGAGACCAAGATAGATGCTTGTTTCCAGTCTCACATTAAATGATGTTTCTTACATAGCCTGCCTGCCTATTTTCCCATATGCCTAAGAATAGTACCACCCACAGTGAGCTGAGCCCTCCAATATCAACAAGCAATTAAGAAAATTTCCCCCACAGATATGCCACAGGTTGATCTAATGAAGTAAATTCCTTCATTGAGGTTATTTCTCGCTAGGTGACTATAGGTTTGTGTCAAGTTGACAGCTGAAGTTAACTATGACACACTCTCTTATTCATGTGTGTGGGGGTGTGAGAGAGAGAGAGAGAGAGAGAGAGAGAGAGAGAGAGAGAGAGAGAGAGAGAGAGAGAGAGATTTCAAGACATGTAGCTTTGAGGTGAGAGCTGTTTTCATGTCAAGAAACCTAAGGAGAGATCACAACTGAATGTAATGTGGGTGGAAAAAGGCATTTTGTAAAGTCTATGGAAATTTGAATGAATTGTAGACTTTAGTTAATAATGCATCAATGTTGGTTCATTAAGTGTGACCAACATACACTGATAAATGGCTAAGAACAGAAGGGCCAGGGTATAAGTTTAAAGGAAATATGTACTATTTTTGTCACTTTTCTATAAATTTAAAAAATGGTTCCAAAATTAACTTGTTTTTAAAGTCACTTAATGGTGATAGACCCAACAGACCATTTTAAAAATCTGTGATATTTAGTCCCTCTAAGAAAGGAGAGAGATATAAGTAATATTCAAACAGCTCTGAAATAAAATACACTGAACTGAAACTGAACTAAAATCTACTTGGAGTCTCTCTGTAGATAGCCTAGAAGAACTGTTTACTTGTTGGTGAACTTTCTTCATTGGGATGGAAAGCAGTATAATTATAGGGATGGGACCTGGTCTCCTTGATCCATTTTGCCATGATTCTATCTCTTTCATTTATGTTCAGAGAATCAAAGCAATCAAGCATCACAGTTCATAGCACATTGGCTATTTGGGAGCACATACCTCCCTTACATTTTATTATTATTTACTTTATTATTTATTTCTATTTACCCACAAAATATATTCTTTATTTTCTACTCACATAATCAGCCATTGCAACTTGTTCTAGGGGAATCTAGACAAAATGTATTATCCCTCTTCCCAAAAGGCAGAGAAGTGATACTGTAAGCAACACATTGTCTTCTAATAGCAAAATCTTCATCTGAGATTAAAAATCACTTAAATGAGAGCTTTGTGGTGGCAAGTGTTACAGAAAGGCTCACTCTTGTGTGGAGCTGTGGTTTAATAGGACATTATTAAACCATTTAATCTCTCCTGCAGAGACATTTCATGCTGCCCCCTCAGGGAACTTTCTCTACGGGTCTTGAAGTCAGCCCTTGGCCAGGCTGGTGACAGTCCAAGTCCATTCTGCTCTAATTTCAGATGAGCAGCAAGCGTTCTATGCACAGCAGGAAATTCAAATTTGAAAAGCTCAAGGAAAAATACACACTGCCTTTCGTTTCCCACCGCCTGGGATATTAAACCCAGATGACCGTAGTGAACACAAGGGAAAGACAAATTGCAGAAATGAAAACAGCTAGTCCCAGTCACTGGGTCACGTAAGTGGCAGTCCTGTTTTATTTCAGGAGAATTCAGTGTTCTCCCTTAAGGGAATAGAAACAAGCCCTAGGAAGCTTTTCTGTCAAGGGAGCTATGACATCCAAGGGAACAGGTTGTTTTACAGAAGTTACGGTTTAGACTTCAGTCCAGCCCTGTTTTCCTATCCAGCCCTGTTAAGTCATTCTAGCACCTGCCAGCAATCAGACTTACAGCCGCACACCTACCAACCTTTGCTCCATAATTTGAATGAGTAAATGAGAAGACAGGGTCACAGCTTTGGAAGAAAGCAGATCAAATCCAAACACAACCCAACTCTGCCCTTCTTTCTGTCTGATCTCAGCAAAGTAGATGAGTCTTTCTGGGGATCAATTTCAGCATTTTAGGAACTGTTTTCATTGCTTTTGTTTTGCTTTTTAAGAGTCCAGACAGAGATATGGCTTAGGGCACAGGGGTGAGGCCATCAGACCTGAGGATTTGAGTTTGATACCCAGGACCTACTTGGTAGAAGGAAAGAACCAATTCTCACGAGTTGTCTTCTGTTCTCCCTGTGTGCCCTAGGGCACCTGTGTGCCCATACATACATATGCACACATACATATGCACACATACATATGCACACATACATACATGATGGATGGGAAGAAAGGAAGGAAGGAAGGAAGAAACGGAGGGAGGGAGGGAGGGAGGGAGGGAGGGCAGAAGGGAAGGAGACAAATGAGTACCACTCATTTGTACATTGTACTAGATCATAGGACAAAAGCCAGGACATTTTTTTAAATCTATATAATTTTAATTAAATCTGGCAGAGCCAGTTTTTCCTCTAGTGTTGAAAAAGTTAGGGAATGTTGTTTATTTGTTCTGGTTTTTTTTTTTCACTTCTGACACTTTTTTTAATTCTAATATTAATTACTAGTATTAATTCTCAACTCACATATTACATATTGCACAATAAATAGAACTTTATGGTAGTATGCACATGACTTACAGAATGGCTACAAAAGGATTTAAAGAAGCAATAATCTAGTTGAATGTGTTCGAAAAAGCCCATCTGGAGGCAAAAGGCTGGTAGAGATGCAAACAGAATCTCTGCAGGAGTTAGAAAAAGGAGCCTTGTTGAACCCACTGCAGAGTCTAGCAAGAGTCAGAGCTGAGCTGATCCTCGGGGTTGGAGCCCAACTGTCAGAGGAGGGAAGTGCAGCGCTACAGAGGCCATAAGGGTGAACTGCAAAACCAAGTCCAGAAGGACAAAGGAGCAGACAGGCCACGTTGGCAGTGAGGACTGAGCCAAGCTGAGGCATCTGGGACATTGGGGATTTATTTGCCTGCCAAACCCTACACACACACACACACACACACACACACACACACACACTCACCCCAGTTGGTCAGATATCAGTAGAACCACCATCATTGTGATGTTAGGTGTCCTCTTTATGGGATCCAGGGGAGGGTGCTGCATACTTTCCTCAGGCAGGTGTGTTTCCTACGTTCTTGGGCCTGGTTTTCCTGATATTATTTTAATATACCCATGTGCTCATATGATTCCAATTTACTCTGATAAAGTATAGAGTGGCATGTCCTTACTTTTAGAAATATGGTATTTACTAGTTTGTGTCTCATGAGGGTGCTGGAGAGGTAGGTGGTGGTGTCTACATTAACAACAAGGTACAGGGTCATTAAGCCCATGTGTTTCTAGTCAGGATGGAGTCAAATGCTTTTTGTAAAAGGGAGTCACCCAGAGTAAGGCACAGCCTCATCTCAACAACATGAAACAGGAACCTTGTAAAGGAATAACAGCTTTGCCAAGAATAAGTGCCATCTTGGGTCATTACAAGTAGAACACAAATTATATGGATGCTAACTATAATTTAATCTATTTTTTAAATGTATTTTGTGAGCAAAATAGTTGAGGAGGAGGGCTCTATTCATATCCCTAAACACGAATAATGATTTCATAGTTATAAAAGTAATTTCATGGTTACTTCAAGGTTCAGGTTGGAAAGGTGAGTAAAGAAGGGGTTTTGTTTGCAGAAGCCAGTCAGTAAATTCATGTGTGTGTGTGTGTGTGTGTGTGTGTGTGTGTGTATGTGTGTGTGTATTCCTTCAAAAACACAAACACCAACACAAGATAGAACAGATAGCAAAGACTCAGGGGCACATGACACCATGAAAGAAAGTAAATCCACCCCAGGGAAAGGTAGATAATTGATACCTAAGAAAATAATTTCAAATAACCAATTTATATAAACCCAGTGAGGCGCAAGAAGACACAGATAAACACCTAAGGAAAATAATATATGGACAAAAAGTTTGATAAGAACTATTTTAAAGAACCATAAATCCAAAACCTAAAGCATACCAGGAAAGAATTAAAAATTAATAGAGAGATTCAGCAGCAGACCCAGTCATAAAAGGACAGAGTTTTACCTGGAAAAGGTAACTATGAAGTCAAATGCAGATACTGGAATATTGTAATGGTGATAGATAAATAATGTTAACTCCAGTGTAATGGCTAAAACCCTAAAGTACAAAAAGAAACTATATAAGCCTCATGCCATATGATAATGCATTAATTCATATACAATATTCACAAACTGTATGAGGGTAAAAATATAAAAACACTCAGGGGTACTGGAGTTTAGATAATAATTACATGTTCTTAGATTAAAAGGATTTTTTTAATTTTTTTATTTATTTTACAATACTATTCAGTTCTACATAATAGCCACAGATTCCCTTGTTCTCTCCCTTCCTGCCCCCCTCCCCTTCCCCCCAGCTCACCCCCTATTCCCACCTCCTCCAGATCAAGGTCTCCCCCGAGGACTGGGATCGACCTGATAGACTCAGTCTAGGCAGGTCCAGTCCCCTCCTCCCAGACTGAGCCAAGCGTCCCTGCATAAGTCCCAGGTTTCAAACAGCTAACTCATGCAACGAACCCAGGACCTGGTACCACTGCCTAGATGCCTCCCAAACAGATCAAGCCAATCAACTGTCTCACCTATTCAGAGGGCCTGATCCAGTTGGGGGCCAAAAGGATGGTTTTTTTGCATTTAAGAAAGGAATGAATAATGAAGACAAGATTAGAGGATGCAATTGCTCCTGGATTGACAATTTGATTGCATGGGGGTAATAAAAGGGTGTATTTTTACCCCTAGCCCCTTCCCTGCTCCTTGTCTTTGCTTTCTGGCTAGCATGTGGCAAGCCAGATGCCTGCCTTACAACAGGCCTGGACAGACTGAGCTAAGAGATGATGGGCTGAAACCTCTAAACCCATGAGCCAAAATAGATCTTTCCTCTGTTTAAGTTGCTTCTGTCAGATCTTTTGTTGCAGAGATAAAATCCTAACTAACATAATATGTAACGAGTTTCAAAGTAGTTTTTATGTGTTAGCGCAGATTTTCACCATCCGATAAGAAAGAGAATCAGCATACATGTTTTATAACCAAGAGGTAAAAATGAAGCAAAGAGGCCTTGTTCTCTCATACTTTGTGGTTATTATCCTTCATTTTAATTTTAAACATAATATCAAGTTCAAGATTCTCTCTCTCTGTGTCTCTATCTGTCTGTCACTCTCTGTGTATCTCTCTGTCTCTCTTTGTCTCTTTATGTCTCTCTGTCTCTCTCTCTCTCCTTTCATTTATCACTCCGTTTCCTGCTCTTCAGTCCCACATGTCCACACTGAACATCTTTAAAAGCTTGATAAACATTTTTGTTTAGATGCTTGCCTGTCTGCTTTTTCTAAAGACCAATCAGTATTTGTTGAGTGCCAACTTCATAAAAGACAGATGCTTAAACAAAGTTAGTGGGTTTTTTTTATTAAATTAACTGCTTGCTATATACCTGTCTATATATTTCAGGCACACTTAGTGCTAGAAATATAAAAGTAAATCAAAAATACCATTATCCTCCTGTAAAGTTTTATGTTCAGGTTCCTATAGGAGCACACACAAAGGGATAAAAGTGTGCTAGAGATGGTAGAAGAGTCTATCTGAAGAAGATGGCAGCTAAACCAAATCATAAGAGAATGGTGTCTAAGTGAAGACATAAAGGATACAGAGCTTTGACAACATATATTCAGTCTCTCCATCTCTAATATATACCTTCTTTTATTTAAAAAATTCTTTGTACAATCCAATCACTTTCTTGAACTATGACTTTTTCAATTTCTCAAAATCAACTACATTTTCTCTACCCATGTCTCTTCATTCAATGATCGCCATGTATGACTTACCTTGTCATTGTTAACATTTCCTATTCTTATTTCAGATTTAAAATCTTTTTTTTTTTTTTTTTTTTTTTTTGGTTTTTCGAGACAGGGTTTCTCTGTGTAGCTTTGCGCCTTTCCTGGAACTCACTTGGTAGCCCAGGCTGGCCTCGAACTCCCAGAGATCCACCTGGCTCTGACTCCAGTGTGCTGGGATTAAAGGCATGCGCCACCAATGCCCAGCCAGACTTGAAATCTTATAAGAATAATTAGGATTAATTTTCCCAGCTGAGCTCTCTTGAAGGACCATCTATCTACTTTATTAAAGAGAAGCTGAATTTCTCTCAACCTGTATCCTTACCAGTCTTTGTCTTGGTTGGGGTTTTATTGCTGTGAAGAGACACTATAATCATAGCAAACTTTTTGTTTTGGTTTGTTTTTTGTTTTGTTTTGTTTTGTTTTGTTTTCCAGACAGAGTTTCTCTGTGTAACAGCCCTTGGTGTCCTAGAACTCAATCTGTAGACCAGGCTGGCCTTGAACTCACAGAGATCCACCTGCTTCTGCCTCCCAAGTGCTGGGATTAAAGGCAAGCTCTACACTCTTTATAAAGCAAAACATTTAACTGATGTTGACTTGCAGTTCAGAAGGTTAGTCCATTATCTTCATGGCAGGAAGCATGGTGGCATGCAGGCAGACATGCTGGAGAGATAGCTGAGAGTTCTACATCTGGATGCACAGGCAGCAGGAAGTAAATGTCACACTATACCTGGCTTGAGCATTTGAGACTTCAAAGCCTGTGCTCTAGCAACAAGGCCACACCTAATCCAACAAGGTCACACCTCCTAATAATGCCACTTACTATGAACCTATGGGAGCCATTTTTATTCAAACCACCAGTCTTCCTAAGACATTTACTACTGAAACCTTACATTACCTGTTTCCTGAGACCTACATCACTGTGACTCTTTTCCTTCCTCTGCAGCTAGTCATTATCTAATACATACTCATCCCTAAATGTATGCATTCCTCCAGACAAATCTGACTCTGTCCCTCATTTCTTCCTCTCTGTATCTGCTCCTCTTGTCCTCTTTATGGCATTGACTTTTTTTTTCTTCATGAGTGATCTGTAAGTCTTTGCAATTGCTGATAGCTTTTTCTAGGCTCATATTCAAATTTATCACATGCAGTTTGGGATTTTAGACATCTCTACCTGGATACCTTGTCAATCTCTTTTTAAAAAATTATTTTATTAGTTGTATATGTATGAGTGTTTTGCCCAAGTGTAAGTGTGGGTGCCATGTGTACACCTGGTGCTTTAGAAGGCCAAAGAAGGTTTCAGTACCCCTGGATTAGAGTTATAGATAGTTATGAGCTGCCAGGCAGATGCTAGAAATTGAACCTGAGTCCCCTGGAAGAAGAGCCAATGCCCTTAACCACTGAGCCATCTCCAGCAACTCTTGCCAACTTTTTTTAAATTTTTTTTACTTTTTATTCTTCTCTCATATATTACATCTCAACTGCAGTTTTCCCTCCCTCCATGCCTCCCGGTCCCTCCCCCTACCTCCCCTCTCCCTCAGATCCACTTCTCCCCTGTTTCCCTTCAAAAAAAAAAGGAAAGAAAAGATAGAAAGAAAAAAAAAAGAGCAAGCCTCCTAGGGACATAAACGAAACAAGGCATAACAAGTTACAATAAGACTAGGCACAAACTCTCATATCAAGGCTGGATAAGGCAACCCAGTAGGAGAAAAAGGGTCTCAAGTGCAGGCAAAAGACTCAGCTCCCTTGGGGAGGAGGTAAGAAGGAGCAGCATCAACAATACAGACACTGGGAGTCAGTTGAAGGCAAACAGCAAACTCCTTTATTCAATAACAGGGAAAGCCTTATATACCCTCCTTCCAGCACCCAAGCTGTCTCCCATCTGGTGGCATTGTGTGGTCATCCCCCATTGGCTAGGCACAATCAGGAACTCTGATAGCTCCTGTTGCTAGGCCCTCGGACAGACTCCAGGTTGACTCATAATGAAGTACATTATGTACATGCCTTGGCAACTTGTTTGAGCCAATTTTCTTGACCCTATGGGCTTGTCCTACTACATCCCTCACCTGAGATTTCCTTCATCCTCCTTGTAATTTCAAATCTTAGTATTCTTCTTTATGTCTTGGCTGAAAACTATTTCCTCCAATTAACCTTTTTACTCTATCTGTTAAACTTAATCTTTCCATGTCTGAAAATGCTTTAATATTCTATCTCTTCTTCTACTAGATCACGGATCTCTGTCTATCAACAAGTATTCTTAAAAGCATGCCACGTGCCTATAACAACCAGCACCTGCACTGTGTATCTGGTCTATGTCTAACTGTGCTATAAACTCATTTTAAACTTTTAAAAAGAACTTACCAAGCAAGAAAAATTGTGAACAGTATAGAATAATAAGCAAAAAATTTTCAAGGTTATAAAAATCAAAATGTATCATAATAAAACCTACAGAATTATCTTAGGGAAAATAATAAACAGCATGCCCATGAACCTATCAGAAATATTTAGGCAGAGCCTTGAGCCATGGGAAAGCTCGAAATACACATGACTGTCATGCCTATTCTATCGAAACATTGGTAAGTTCCCATAATCACAATACTCTGCAAGCAAGTCTTGGAGATGGGGAAACAACATTAGCTCAACACTTGACCACATTGTAGCCTGGAGATGTGAGTCCCACACTTGACTTCCACAGCTCAAATATGGTGTCTCCTACCAGCACTTCTTACATGCCAGCCTTGAGGATGTACTCAGGCACAACATAAGCCAATGTCTTGAGTGGCGCAACTAGCTGATATCAGACTGAAAACGTAGATCTTAGTATTGAAAGCCAGAGTGAAGGAACTTTTGAAGATGTAACATAGCCAGGTAGAATTTGAGAATCCAACAAAGAATTCTGTGTTTCATCATGGGATACCATAATGTCAGGAATCAGCCCTTTTATGCTAATATGCAATCAATTTAGGACAGATACTATACCTTGACAAATGAGATTATAATTAATATCTTGGCATTGTTTTCAGAGCATCAAAACATATTTTCAGGAAAAGTCTGAGCAAGAACTATAAATTTGCCTCCAGGCATGTAAATGTTTTGCATAATTAACTGAGACAGGAATCACAGTGACTCACTTCACAGAACCAGTCCCAATTAGGGAACAGAGTCTTGAAAGGTTGTTGGAGTTTTTTAACCCAAGTACCCACAGAATTTACAGTTGCAGCTCTCCTGTGATATCCAAGGCTCAGGAAATGAAAAAGGCTCAGGAATAAAAAAAAAAAAAAGGATATGAATGAAGAAGGAACTTGAGGTATCTCAAAAAATGCACAATGTAGCCAACCTAAGTCTTCACCATTTCAAGGACATAGCTCATCTATGTCTTGAAAGATGTTTTCCTCTAGCATATTTTAAATTTCTAATTACTATGATAATAATTTAAAGTAAAATAATTGTACACAGTGAGAAATTGCTTCTCTTTCTGATGTCCTAAAGTCAATATAATTTTTTTTCCCTCCACCAGAATTATCTCTTTAACCTCCCAGGTCTAGATAATCTCCTCTTATACCAAAATTGGAGGCATTTTAACACTTAGATGTTTTGCCCATATATTATCTTATTTATAAAGCCTGTGTGTATTCTACATCTTTGCATTCCCCCTTTATGGTTTGGTTTGCAGTGTTATTAAGCTATATTTACCAGAGACAAATATACCTATTTAGTCACACACTTCATATGCCACATCTTACAAGGTACTCTGTCTGAGACATTGTTTTTCATTTTCCCATCAAATTGGTACTTATCACAGACAGATAATGGAAGCGTGCCTACTGAATCTCTCCCTTCAGATCCGTGCTTTTGGTCTCTGTTCTAGGAAAATAAATATCAATTGAGTTGTTCACACAATAAAAAAAATTAAGAAAACTATGAAGAGATGCTGGGTTAGAGAGAAGATAGGAATGGCTGACATCTGTTAGGGTGAGAAGTCTCATTTTGTGTTAACCCTCATATGATGCGAAATGCCAAACTTCTTTAGCATAGTTCTTAAGTTTAACCCTTCACAGTAGACTGAAGTTGAAGGGCAGCTTTATTAAAACCCAAAGGTTTATTATTGTCTTATTTCTAAAATTCTTAGTGAATGATAAAAGTTTATTTTTATTTCTATGCCTATCTCCACTTATCATTGCAGTCCTTCTAGATGAATGTAACTGAAAGAAAGCACTCAAAGTAGCATAAGCAAGCAAGCAAACACACAAACAGGATGAGAATCCACTGGCTCTGACTGCTGGGGGCAGTTTATAATAGCTCAGAGTAGTAGTAACAGCCATAGGTACAGGAGTAAACTACTCACTGCTGCCAGGTCTCTGGATCTCACTCTTTGCTCACCTCTCTCTTTGGCCCTCATCCTCTCCCTTTATAGCTCAGTTCTAACAATTTGGTATCTCCAGGCAACATCAGACCCGAGAAGCAATGCAATCATTCTTTAAAAGAATGATGATCTACTTCTGCTACAGGCCAGAATCTGATTTATCCCTATGTAAAGTCAAACCTCTGCACTTAGATGTGGAGCTGTGATAGGCTCTATGGAGGTAGAAGAGAAAACTGTTTTCAGAAACAAGGAAAAAGGCAGGATCCAAGAACAATAGCTTCCTGTGTCTATTAAAAATAGTAACAATGAGATTTGAGGTCATACAAGGAAGTCTAACCCTTGAGTAATTGTATTTAGTCTTTAATAAACTGTTTCCAATATTTAACATACTGTCCTCTCCTCCTCCCCAATATATTCATATTTCTATGTTTTTTTTTCAAGTAGATGCATCAGGTCGGTTCCCTAAGTAAATGTGTGCAAAGAAAATAATTTATTCACTGTCTAGGTAGGAACTGAGACTGTTCCAATGTGTTTATAGAATCTGCACTCAGTTTGCACAGCAGTTCTTGGTCTTTTGCTCCCTTGCTGAGGTAAAAGTTTAGGAAGGATGGAATTAACAATGAGTATTCAGGTTTAAAACCAGATATGCATCCATCCAGACATAGAGTATAAGCAATATTTCAATTGAAATTGATATTTAAGTACAAGAAGAAAACGAAATACTGGTAAGACTTGGTAAGACAGATCCATTTATTTACAAATATATACTAGTAGAAATGGTTTCTTCAAAAGATCTGATCTATTGCACAAAAACCATGGCCACATGATGCAGCACAGGCTGTCAATTTCACTCACAAGTATCTTCTTATTTAAAACAAAATCAAACAAAACTCCTTCATTTTGAGCAGGATGCAATGCTTTCAGAATAGAAGTCTACTTTCCCAATCTCCTTTGAAGTCCATAAGTATTTTCACTCCCTGAAAGCATGCGTTCTTTCCCATTTCCTCTTTTCTACTACCTGAAATGAAAATGTGAAGGTAAGAACCACAGCAGCCCTTTTGGATCAGGTGTTACCGACAATAGAAGCCAAGGCCCATGATGATAAAGAGGAAGTTAACAGAAGGCACAGTCCCCAGTAAAGATGGTAAGGCCATAAAACCCCCTCTATATGGACATGATGAACAAGCATTTATTATATGAACCCACTATGGAAGGAAAGGTCTGCAGTGTCAGTTGCCAAATAGAATTTTTAACTGATAGAGGACAGAAGATGTCAGTTGACAATACTTGTAATTTGGATGCAAGAAATGACCTAAAAAGTCACTTGTCTTCAGGAGATATGTAGACAATTTAAATAAATAAATAAATAATATGAATATAGGAAAGTCAATGGGAAGATCAAATAGGATCAGAAAGTGAAGAGAATGTCAACTGGCTTGACACAGACAATTGGAGATCAATAATTAAGCTCCTGTCTCCTAGTTTTATTTTCCTTTAAACAGGGTCTTGATATATAACCCAGATTGCCCTTGAACTCACAGTCCTAGTACTGAGTTGAAAGCATGCATCCTCAGACCTAGTTATATCTTTTCATATAAGATGCTCACTCTCTGTCAACTAGTCTTCTCAATCACAAGTAAGACCACACTCCTTCTCCAACTGTTTCCACTAGCTCAAGACAAAACTGAAAGTCCTTAGCACAGGTGTCAAGGCCAATGTTCTCCTGCTTATCTCTTAAACTTGTCTCTGTCTTCCTCCCCACATGCCCTGTACTTCATCCATCTTCTGAAATGTCCCTTTGGCCATTCTGAAACATCCTCTTCACCCCCTGTCCTCAGCCTTGTTTTCCTGACAATCATTTCTCCATCACCTTGGGTGTACCACTTTCCCTGCATACTACAGATGTTCACAGAATGGCAATATTGCTTTTTAGATTGGAGATTAGATGTAGAGTGCAGAGATACTATTTTGGATTGGACTTAAGTGATGAGTAATATTTCAAAGCTCACCCAGTGGCAAACAAATGTGTATATCAGAAACAGAAATATCATGAGCAAAGACAGAGAAGCAAGGAAGCTGCTATGCATTCAAAAAATGCCTTGATTATAACACAGAATACACACATAGGACAACCCTATTACAAACATTTCTAAGTGTTTAACCAATAGTGTGCAGTTAAAAGAACATTTAACAATGCCCTATGTATAGAGCCTTTTACTAGTCCCATTAAAGACAGGTCTTTGGAGGAATTCCAATGGATATATGATAGTTCATATCAATATACTTTTGGCAAATATTACCATTTAGATACATAGTATTAGCTCAAGAGTTTGTGAGCATGATAATTATAAATAGAGGCATTGTTTAAATTAAGATTTAGAGAATATTTTTATTTCAGATAGTTTTATATCCAAATTCAATGATAAGAAAACTTGAGATTCAGATAATTTAAGTAATGCTGCCTGAGGTCACACAGACATGTTGACAACATTCTTTCCACTACATCATGCTAAATATGGTTTACTTAATTTGGTGGGCAATGAGGTGTCATTGAAGGGTTTTAAGCAGAGAAATGACATACTCTGGGCTGTGTCTGAAGAAAATGAATGTATTCGTGTGGTGGTGCAAAGCAAGAAGGGATGGCAGAGGGACCAATTAGAAAACTATTACAAGTCCAAACTTGAAATGTTGCTCTGAGAATTGGCTATTTAAGAAAGCAGGTCTAATTTTGATTGTTGTCTGTGGCAGTCATTAGTTCTTCTCATCAAACAAATTCATCAAATATTTCTGTTTCTCCACCTCCTGGTGCATGATAAAAATGTACTTCCTCTCCCTCTTAGATTTAGCTATGGTCATCAGACTTCATTTACCCACTAAAACGTAAGTAGAAATGACAAGCTTCTCCACACTGTCTGTTTTCCCTTCCGTTATAGCAAAAAAAAGAATGACCCTCATGCTAGTCTGCTAACCTGGGCCCCAGATGCAGAATGATATTGAATGGAGCTCACTCTGACCCAGGATGGGCAAGAAGAATTAGTGAAAAAGAAAACATTGAAGTCAATTGGATGCAGAGCTTGTTGTTATGACAGTATAACCCAGACATCTCTGGGTAATACCACATGTCTTCATGGGTCATTTCAAGCACAGCTTCACAAACTTTAATGTACATGTTATACTTGCAGATGTTATTAAAATATAGAGTTTGGTTCCTCAGGTCAGGGGAGAGGTTCAATACATTGTATTTCTAATAGTCTCCCAATAGTAGATCGTACAACTACTGTGCTTCACACCATAATAATGCAAGAGTCTAAAACCACCCTGTCCAAAATCGTAACAAAATTAAAAATCCAGCTACCCAGCTCCCCTAGCTATATTTCAAGTGCTCAAAACCCACATGCAGCTGAGGGCCACTGCAATTAGTAGCTGGAACATCAAGCACTTTTCCTACCCCAGAAAGCATTCTTTTGCTGAGTTCTCTAGAGTGACACCCAGAAATGCAAAGGGACAGTTAGTTCTGACAGGTTTGGGGAAGAGAATGACAAGAGATACAGGTTAGCCGAGATGCTGCTGACAAGCAGGGTCCCTATAAAGAGCAGACAGTCTTGAGTCCTCAAATCCAAAGCTAAGACAATCAAATGTGACATTCAATCTGTGTACAGGGCAGATTCTTGTCCTGCCTACCCTTTCTCAGATCACCTCAAGAGATCCCATTTTAAGGTAGGCAGCTCCTAGGTACTCCCCGATCGCCTTTGCCCTGATCTTCCCTACCCAATTTGACTAATCTGTTTACTTACCCCCATAAAACACATGATCCCAACTGTAACATTTGTTTTTGACCTCCTTTTCCCAGGACATCAACAGTATCTAGTGAGCATCTAGTGAGTACAGCCAAAACAGCCACAGAATTACACAGCATAGTAGGCCCATGTCTGTGAATGGCTGTCAATGGCTGCCTGCTGCTGGTGGTGTTCTATATACTGGGTACCCACTCACTCGTCTCTCCCTTCCCTTCATTGGCAACTCAAACGACAGGAGTGAACTTTATCCTTACTTCCTTACTGCTTTATACCCTATCAATAGTTTACAATTATGTAGAGCTTGATCATTTAAGATCCACGTGCAACATGGAATTTTATGCATAAGTGTTGTGTATGTTGCATGATCAGAACTGCTTCTAATGCTAAAGGAGAAGTGAGGAAAGGCTAGGGCTTTCCCATTCCAGATTCTAGTGGTCCAGAGCATGTGGAGGGAGGCAGAGAGGAGCAAGATAACTGAAGGACAGAGCATAGAGGAATGACCTGCTAGGCAAAATCCACGGAAGAGCAGATGGAAGCAAGGACAATGCCAAGAAGGATCACACCTCAGACCATATGCTCTGCTAAACAAGAATTCACCTTTTGCTCTTTGTAACACGAATTAGCAAAATCATCAGAATGAAATATCTGAGGCAATTTGTAAAGAGAAAACCTTTATTTTGACTTAGCAGTTCTTAAGTTCCAGTCCAAAATCTGGTTGTCCCATGGCTTTGAGTGTCTGGTGAGAGTGGTAGTTCATTGCAGAAGCCTGTGACTGAACAAACCACACATTTTCAATGATTTGGGAAGCAAACGAGAGACACAAAGAAGGACTAGTCTCTCAAAAATATCACCTTCAGGGACATGATTTGAATGATCTCATGACCTTAGATAAGGCCCTGTCTCCAAAAGGTTCCACATGTCCCAAGAATACCACCTTGGGGATGAAGCTTTATGCATGGTAGTATCCAGGGAGGGCACTACCTATTTAGAAATCATAGCATCACATTTTCCAAGACCCTTGTTACTTTCCCAAAGAATAATACCGAATTGGATGAGATTAAATTCCTTTATCTGGCAAAAAAAAAAAAGATTATAATTAAGTTGAGGTTGTTTTCTTCTATAGAAAAAAATCACAGGTGACATAATTTCTTGAAAAGTCTAAACCCTTTAGCAGGTTCTCAAAAGATCTCTGACTAATAGTCCACAATAGTGGCCCTGCTCAGTCCATCGTTTTCTTTGAGTTGTGGTTATGGTACACATTGCCAAAGCAGTTTAGAAAGGATAGTAGAACATGGAAATCCGCAGCCATGTCTCCTACCTTAGAGAACACAGGCCAGTTAAGGCTACGAGAGACACCAGCTGACTCAAGCCAGGCTCAGTAAAAACTCGACACTCCTGTAGTTCAGAGGTCAGCAGACAGTTTCTGTTGAGGGAATGGCAGAGCAGACTTTGGGTTTTCCCTTACTATAACATATCTGTCCCAACTCTTTAGCACTTTGGTTGCAGTAAGAATGCAGTCATGCAAACAATTGAAGCAAAAAGGCATAATGTGGCTCAATAGAGCTTTATTAACAGAATGCAAAGTGTGACTCTCACCTATTTTTTGTTCACCAAGAAATACCACTCTTTTTAACCACATAAAGGTGTAAAAACTATTTTCACTTGGAAGGCTGTAGAAAAAAACTGGCATTGATTTGTCCTTTTCTACTGGTGAAGCTACTTGGATTCAGCAGCATGGTGGAGGTTAACATATTCTGCTGTGCCTTATTCATACATAGGTTCATGTGGCCATAGTGACTAGATACAACTCAAAGACATGAACATTTGATGTATAAAATACTGCTCTACACCCTGAGCAATTTTTTACAATTATGTAGATTCTTACTCACTGGTAGAAACTAACAGGTGGACCCAGTAGAAGAATTAAGTGGTGTGCGACATGATGGGCACTAGAAAGTGGGGATAGGAAGATGGAACAATGGGAGGGGTAAGGGACAAAAAGAAGGTGAAGAAGGAGCCCAGAATAAAGAGTAGGGGGATTAGTTTTGCTTTTCTATAGCACAGCAGAGTAACTATTGGTTAAAACAATGGTATATATTGAAGAACAAATGAAACAGTAGGAAATTATCAGCACATGAAAGTGAGTAGTGTTTGAAGACATAGAAATGTTTACTTTCCTGATCTGATTATCATGCATCATGTATATGCTCAAATCGATATAATGTACCCCATAAAGACATATAAATATGTCTCAATCAAAAAACTTACTTGAATTTGAGAAGGAAACATGGTTGCTGAGAGGTAAAGGATTTAATATTTTTATTATTTGATTCTAACAAATAGAAAAATTTGCATGATTTTGCCATGATGGGAACAGAGTACAAGAGCAGTGGTTCTCTGGGAGCAGGGGACATAACCTAGAGCAATCAAGGCCTTCCTCTGCACTCTACATATCAAACGTAGCATCATACTGCCAAGGGCTTCATATTCCCTGAGCCCCACACACTGCAGATAATCCATCAATTCCAAAAAAGGATCATCCAACACTGCCTATGTTATGAGCCCTGTGCAGGGCCAGCTGCTCAGGAGTAGGATTTTCTGCTCTCTTTCTCGTTTTTTTAATTAAAATATAATTATGTAACTTTGCCTCTTTCCTCCAACTCCTTGCATGTCCCTGTGCTCCCTCTTAAATTCATGGCCTCTTTTTCTTTAATCTTTAATTATTATTATTATTAAAAATATATAGAAATAAAATACATATACAAATACAAGCTGCTAAGTTTAGTGTTGCTCATATGTAGTTGTTTTTGGAGTTGACCACATGGTATTGAGTAATTATTTTTTTAGGGACTCATCCCTGGAGAAGACTAATTCTTCCTCAGCAGTTAATAATCAGCTGTAGCTCTTCATCGATGGATGGGGCCCCATGAAAATTCTCTCATCTACTTAACATGTCACCTGTTGCTATCATTGATCAGGTTTTGTTTCAGAGGCCATATTGAGATATCACAGGTATAGCTTCCCCATCATGTGTAAAAGACACAACTGTAGCATGAATCTTAAAGTCTTATTAATAAAATCAAACCCGAGGCCAGTTATTGGGGTGAATGCTGGAAGATCAGAGAAGCAGAACGAGCCACAGCTACCTCACCTTGCCAGTTCCTCAGCTGATCCTGTTTCCTCAGACTGGAAGCTTCTGAGTCCTCATTCAGAATGTATCTCAGCTGAACTGTGCTGCCTGAAAGCCTGAAAGCTTAACCAGCCAAATGCTTCTAGTTTCTGGTCTTCATGCCTTATATATCTTTCTTTTTTTTCCATCACTCCCTGGGATTAAAGGCTCACTTCTTGGGATTAAAGGTGTGTGTCACCATGCCTGACTGTTTCCAATGTGGCTTTGAACTCACAGAGATCCAGAGGGATTTCTACCTCTGAAATGCTAGGATTAAAGGTGTGAGGGCCACCATTTTCTAGCCTTTGTATCTAGTGGCTGTTCTGTTTCTGACCCCAGATAAGTTTATTAGGGTGCACAATATTTTGGGGAACACAATGCCACCACACACAACCTCCCAAAAGACTTTCTGCTCCTCTGACTCTTAGAATGTTTGGCTCTCTCCTGCTTCTTCTATGTTCCTTGAGCCTTAGGTGTGTGTAGGCTTTGTGTTGTGGGTCTATCAAATAGAGCTGGGCAAACCATGGTCAGTTGTTCTCTGAATTTTGACAAGTTGTGAATTTCTGTAATGGTCTCTGTCCACTGCCAAAAGAAGATCCTGTGATGGGGATTGAGAGTCGTATTTATCTGTGGGTATACGGATAAGTATTTCAAATGCAATTAGGAATCACACCAACTTTAAAAAGTGACAGTAGTAGATTCTCCTTTGAGATCCATGACTTTGCTTGTTTAGGGTATTTTCGTTGTTGTAGTTGTTGTTGCTTCTGTTTTGTTTTGTTTCTCAATGTTCAAAAATCAGCCTGAGTAGCCACTTGAGCATTTTGTTCAAGAACACAGGATGTGCATTGATCCTCTATATATTTTCTGGAAATCTTGTGCACTTCTCCCACTCCTGCCTATTATTTCTCACACATAACAAACCTTGGGCTACTCCAATCCCATTCAATTTACTTAACATTTGCTGAGAGACTCTTCAATGTCTTATATACAAAGCTAGTTTCTAGACAGAAGGCAATAATCCAAATATATTCAGATTGGACTAGCTGCCTAGTAGACAAAACAAATCTTTGAATCTCAAGCTGTATAAACATTACATTAAGAGACAAATCAAGTGTTGTGAATGCAGCTAGAAGTGGCATTTAACCTACTCCCTGGTGTGTAAAATTCTTTCTTTAGTGAAGTCCCCAAAGTCAGTGAAGGGAAAGAAAGAGGCGAGATTTCCAATAGAGGGAATGGTATATAAAGAAGGTTGAACTAAGAAAGAATGTGATGAATTCATAGACTAATCTATTAAATCTCAGAGCTAGGGGGAAGAAATCAAGGGTGAGGGTTATGTCTTTGTCCAACTTGGGACCTGCTACAGAAATTGGCATGAGTTCAGTGACCATCAAGCACAATCTCAGGTATGACCTTGGTCATTTTCTACCATGCCCTTTCTACATACAACCTTCATCACAGGGGATTTTACATGTGAATTATTTGTTTCCTGTCCGTGTTCTCCTTTGTACCAGAGGATAGATCTTACATACATAGTAATTTAACATTCAGTACTCACTGAAAATAACAAAAATAATAAATAAATAAATAAATAAATAAATAAATAAATAAATAAATGGAGTGGGTGTGATGATTTGATGAGTAAAATCTCTTGCAACATAAGCCAAATGACCCAAGTTTGATTGCTAGAACTCATGGTGAAATGGGAAGAAAAATCCTCCTGAATGTTTTACTCTGACTTTCACACATGTGTGCTGTGGCATGTATGCATGCACAGAAATGCAAATGCACACACACACACACACACACACACACACACACACACACATACACAACTAGTTTTTGTAAATTAAAAAAAATTAATAAAGTAAATGTAGTGTCTTGTCTGTCTTAGGGTTTCTATTGCTGTGAAGAGATACCATGACCATAGCAAATCTTATAAAGGAAAACATTTATTTGGGACTGACTTACAGTTCAGAGGTTTAGTCCATTATCATCATGGTGGGAAGCATGGCAGCATGCAGGCAGACATGGTGCTGGAAAAGAAGCTGAGAGTTCTACATCTGGATTGGCAGGCAGCAAGAATAGAGAGTGATATTGGGCCTGGCTTAAGCATCTGAAACCTCAGAGGCCATCCCCAGTGACATACTTCCTCCAATAAGGCCACACCTACTCCAAAAAGGCCACACCTCCTAATAGTGGCATTCTCTATGGGCTTATGGGAAACATTTTTATTCAAACCACCATAGTATGTGGGAAAGTGGAGGGAGACAGAAAAAAAACTATAAAAATGACATGCATTAAGATTTATGCCTCCAGAATAACCTCTGGGGCTAGGGGAAGAAGAGTCAATCTCTTCTCTACCCTTTGTTTTTTCTTTTCTCTGTTTTGTCACCAATATAATATGTTGGTCATATTCTGCTGATACAATAATACTATCTGACAGACCACCTCAAAATCACTAACATTTATTTCACAGCCACTGATCTTCTGTTCAGCCACAAAGAGAAGAGGAATACCCTGACTGAATGCAGGTGTCAGCTTGATGCTCAGATTCAGATCTCTCTACATTTCCACACTCCCCTTGAGTCAAACCAATGTGCAAGACCTCCTTTCCTCACAGTAGCTCTCAAGAAAACCAGTCATAGCAAGATGAGCAGTCACAATGAAGGCCTCTTTCATCCTCACTCCACTGGGCGAGGCAGCCAGTGAGGCAGGCAAGTACATTCACCCTAATGGTTCTGTGAATGCAACCTCTATAGCCAAAATTGCTCTCATGACCACAGTGACAAAATGCTCTTTGTTACTCTGTTGATGTATCCAACAGTCTTATTAAATAAGAAACACAGAAACAATGTAAAAGAGAAAGCCAAGAGGTCAGAGCTCAGAGCTAAAATCTCACCCTTCCTCCTGCTGTCCCAGCTTCCCGAAAGAGAGCTATTTCCTGTGTGTAAGTCGTTTTTTCTAGTCATTCTGCCTTCTCATTGGTTGTAAACCCAAACACGTGACTGCCTCATCACTGTCTGAATGTACAGCCCCCTAGGTCTTAAAGGCATATGTCTCCAATGCTGGCTGTATCCCTGAACACACAGAGATCTATGGGATTAAAGGCGTGTGACACCACCGCCACACTCTGTCTATGGCTCTAATAGCTCTGACCCCCAGGCAACTTTATTTATTAACATACAATCAAAATCACATTTCAGTACAATTAGAATGCCACCACATTACTCTTACTCTTTCATAGGTGCATTGTGGGGCTTTGGTGTGCTCTTAGAGGAAAATATAAAATACTTCCTTTCTCTCTCAACTAATTTTCTGTGTGAAGTCAGATTTTCTTTACTTCAACCAAAAGTAATATTATCAAACACATTGAATATGGAGGCACTTCTTAGTGTTTAGCTGATTTCTGCTAAGCCAGGCACCAAAGAGCTTTGAAAAACCTCTATTGATGAAATTATTAAGGCCACTCCACGTAGTTAATAGGAAGATTTATTTAGTGGGTAACTTACAAATGAAGGGATAAGTCGTGGGGTCTGAGGAAGGTGTATCACAATCCAGCGGTGTTGTCTGGAGTTCTGCTTGGTCAACCTCCACCGTCTAGGGTCCAGGAACAGAGAGCGCGCTGGCCCATCCAGATCTTGGGTCTCTTGGCGCCTCCCTTGGCCCCTCCTTGTAGGCGTAACAATTGCCGAAGCCTCAATGGGGGTTGGAACTTCCAGATCAAAGCTGGGATGGCTACCCACTACAAACCTCCACACTATTTTACGTTCTGAAAAATACCAGAGATAAAAATATTTGAGAATTACTGGTCTAATTTAGGGACAGGGATTGACAAGTAAATAGTAACTAAATAATTACCCAAACAATGATGAACTGACAAGATCCTTCCATATCTAATCATATGGAAACAAGTTAACTCACTAAGGATTTATGAAAACTGAAAAGCAGATCAGTCTTTTGTGGATATTTACAAGGCAAAGCCAAGTATGGAAAGGAATACAACATGAGGAGACTTCACTGAAGGACACAGAGTGGTGCAGTCAGTTGGGCAATGGACATGAATTCTTCTCCAGTCAGCACTGGTGCTCCCAGACATGCCAGTTAGAGTGGCCTCCCATTGCGTCATGTCATGTGACTCACCAGTGGACATTTGGCAGACATAAAAGAATCAAAGGCTAGAAAGGGGCTTGTATATTACTGCTGTTAAACTGTGGTTGCCCCAGGAAACAGTAGAGAAGCCCAGACCAGCCTGTGAATAATAAGACGTATGACCCAGTCACCCCCATCCTATCTGATTATAAATGCATGCAGACATTTTTATCATACATATTAATCACATACATGTGAGCAGGTTCAGTCTGCCAAGGACAGAATCAGAAGAACCTCTTGATGGACCCAGAATCAAGAGCAAAATGAATGAATACTGTCAAAGCCATTGTGTTTCAGGTGAGGTTGTTAAGTATCAAAACCAACCTGACCAGTGGGCAAGATCTCAGACAGCTATTGCTTGGAGATCAGTTCTATTGCCTTATAATCACAGGTCTTTAAACAATAAAGATCAAATTCTATCTGCCTCCACTTCTACTCACTGACTACTATTCAGAGGTTCTGCAAGTTCTCCATTGGTTGATATTTTGGCAATATGGCCTCAAACACTCGGAGCTTGTGAGATTCCTAACAGCCTTCACCCCACCAGTCTCATGAAACAAGTGAGCATGGCATTGTTCCATTTGCTGCTGACACTCCTGGCTTCACAAAAGTCCACCCCACTCTGCTTCTGTCTCCTGGGACTCTTTCCTTGACCATCTGTGGTCTTCTTAGACAGCCTTAGGCAGAAGTCAGACGAGATCCAAGCTCATTCTCCATGTTCTATGGCTTATGTCTGAAATACTCTTGTGCATCTAAGCCTAAAAACTCCTGAACTCATAAGTACAAGCACAGCAGGCCTTCTCTAAGCCTGCCTGTGTTATCCTCCAGATCAGTGATGGTCAAGAGAAGAAGGCATGCCACAAGTGTGAACTACATGGATGATAGAAAATCTCATAGTATGCTTATTGAAACAGAAAGAAAGAAAACAGATGAAATTTATTTTAATCATATATTTTATTTAGCTCAATATATCTCAATTTATTATTTAAATGTGCAATCAACATAAATACTAAAAGTAGTTGGCATTCTTGCTGTTATGTAAAATCCACTCCACCAGGCCATCAAGTGATGTGCATATGGAATTTGATTTAAAACAGAGAAACACAAGAGCTCCCTGTCCTTCTGCTGGCACTTTCTTTACATATCGGTCAAATGTCACTTAGCCCTTTTTTTTAAGTTCTAGTACAACTCACCTTTGTATTTCAGACCTATCTTCTTTCATCACTCAAAATGTCATCATCTTAGAGAAAGAACAGAGATACTGCAGGTACCACAGAGACATATGAAAATCAGTGTTGGCCAGGCGCCACTGGAGCCCAGCCAGTGATGCAGTGCAAGCTTGCTGGGCTCTTGGTCTGCAGAATGATGGAGCTCTTCTCCATCATGCTGGAATGTCAGGGCAGAAAAGGTTGATGTTTTGGTGGGTGCTGGAAGAGCATGTCAAGGAGTCCAAAGTACAGAGGGCGCTGACAGAGAGTAGTCCCGTTGATGATGGGACACACTAATGAAGTGAGATGTTCAGAGCAATAAAAACAAAATTGAGTCCTTCAGGAATGGGAGCCAAGTCTGGTAGCCAATCCATCTCTTATTTACAGGAATCAATAAATCAACACATTATGTATTTAGTGTTCTTGAGTGTTGTTACAGAGAACACCAATACCACTTTTCCCCTCAAGGAGCTTACCTCCTAGCTAGAGTAATAGAATTAATGAGCAAATCAATACATGTTGCACAAAAAAAAAAAAAATGGTTGTATTCTATGCCATGAATTTCAAATATTTTAGAAGTATAATAAATATAACAGCATGGATAGTATATTCTTATAGCCTAAACAAATAGGCAGGGTGACTGCTATCTGGCTTGTTTCTCTGTACCCCTACCCACAACTACCATATCCTGTCTGATGGCTGTACCAGACAGACATAAAAACAACTGTCAGACAGGATATGATGTTGGCCCTCTGTTCTTGTGGGGATACGGGGGATTCTAATGTTCATCAGATGGTAAGAATGAGGTCAGTAATGAACAAAGACAAGCTCCATTTGCACAATCAAAGGAAAGGTTTCCATACATGTGGCCTGTCCTCACATGGAACAACTAATCTAACTATTAGATAAAATAACACAGAACAGAAAAGGATGCCTTGGCAATATAGACATGAGTGAGTATTAGGGGTATTATATAAAGACAAAATAACTATGCAACAGATAGAAGATAGATAGATAGATAGATAGATAGATAGATAGATAGATAGATAGATGGATTATAGATAGGTAGATAGTAACAAGGATCATATGAGAACATTCAAATTATTTTACTTTGTGGAATTTTTATCTGCAATTTTATTAGACAACCATGAAGATTTTAAACCATATGCAAGACATTTTTAAAAAATAAAATGTGGTACACTGTGTTTTCCTATGAAGATGTATTGTTAACAAAATACTTTAGGCTATTAAGAGGGATAACATGGTACACTGTTAAGGTGTCCCCAGATGGTGTGATCATTACTTATTCATTGTGTTATAGTGGATGTATTTCCTCTAGGAATTGTAGGCATCAGAGTATAAGGACAAGCTCCAGAAGCCTCTCCCATTGAAATGTAAGCCGATTGTGGGGTTGTTCTCAAAGGGGATTTTAATGTAGTTTTGCCACAGTTTTAACAAAGACTTGCACTGGGAGTCTTCAATGTGCATTTAATAGAAATATATAGAGGATATATGGTGATGATGGATAAACACATTGCCACCAGGGAGACATCCTTTGTTCACAGATATGAGAGAGGGGATTTGGGGGATGGTCATTAGTGCCTTCCATGTGAGTCTGAGGAGCTGAATCTTGATTCCCCAGAACCAACACAAGGCTGAATGGGGTAGACCACATCTGTAATCCCAGCACTCCTACAGTGCAATGGAAGGAGGAGATGGGAGAATCCTTGGAAACTCCTGGTTCAGCTGGCCTGACAATATGCAGCAGCAAACGACAAAAGATCTAGGCTCAGACAAGGTGGAAGGTTAGGACTGACATCCACGGTTGTCTTCTAACCTCAATCTACACATGACAGTGTGGGAGCAACTGCACTTTTACACAAAAACAAGTATATGCACACATATGCACAGAGGAGGTGGAGACAGAGAAACAGAGACAGACAGACAGACAAAGCAACGGAGAGAAAGACTGATTATTTTTTAAGCTTATCCCCATAGTCATCAGAGGAACTTGAGTGATCTTGGTTCTGACTTTATTGCACTACAACACAAAGCTCCCTGGGCAGTGGTAGAGCCAGGACTTTCAGGATAGAATGAACATAGACCATAAGGCAGCTCCAGAAGGCACTGACTCACTCCCTAAATAGCATTTTCCAGAATCACCACAAGCACACCCTTACTTCCAGCCATGCCATGGAGGTTCTGGCCATGACCTGGCCCCAGCCAGCAGGAGTGCAATTCCTTCCTAGAGTGAGAAGTGTGCAATAACTGGATCCATGGCATCAGTTCCTCCTTCTACGTCAGAAGAACCCTTCATTTGTCACCTCCTTCTTGCACTCCCCCATTCCCTTTCTCCTACTATGTCACAACTGAAACACATTTAAAAAACAGTACACAACAAAGAACAACAAAGCTAGACTATTATAATAGTTTAATAAAATGTTGATTTTTTTTTCAGACTAGGGGTGCTCTGTGGAATGGATTTAGGATGTCAAATGAACAGTTTTTACTGATTGATTAACTCAGCTGAACGATAATGGGGAGAAAAATCAAAGCTAAATCTTAGGTTTCAATAACAGGTATATATTCTCACTTCATCAAATATTCTATGAGTACCTATATGGATGATACTGTTTTGTGTCTTCAGAAAAGATCTCTGATTTTGTAGTTGATTGGCTATGCTTAAGATATTGAGGAAGAAATCCGGAGGAACAGCAATCTATGCCATGCAACGTATGCCAAGTACTTGGTTATAATTTATATGTGTTGTCTTGTTACTCTTCACATTATTTTATATTCATTTAATGGACCAGACTCTAGGGCCAGCAAAGACTACTTAACTTGTACAAGAACTGCTAATAAACTACCACACAATGATGTAAAATGGGAAATGATTTGTTTGGCCAGATTAATTTTGAGAAGGTTGTAAGATATCCAGGCAAAGTTATCTTGTAGGATACTGGATATTGTGTGTACTTTGCATTACCATAATGAAATAATTGGACTGGTGACAAGGCTCAATGGGTAAAGGTGATTGCCACCAAGCCTGTTGGCCTGAGTTCAATCCCCAGAACCCTTATAGTAGAAGGAGAAAATGGTGCCATATATTTTCCACTGGCCTCCACAAGCATGCACCATGCCATGTATGAATGCCCTCAAAATTATATTAATTAATATAATAATTTTAAAAAGAAGTACATGAAGCTGGGTAACATTATAAGAAAAATATATTTATTTTGTATACATTTTTAGAGACAGAAAGTCCAAATTACATCACTCTTACTGGCTTGGGTCTCTAGTTAAGGAGCTTATGGTAAGTGGCACCTTGGAGAGAACAAATATGAGAAGGGGAAATCATATTTCAAGACAGGAAGCCAGAGAATCTGGTATCCCACACTTTTCTGAGGACAGCATCCCCAATGACAAAAGATTCTATCTCTTAAAATTCCCACCACCTCTCAAGACCACCCCACTAAGTAATAATGTAGGTGGTCAGTCAATCATGGGTAATAGACAAGAAGGGGTTAAAACACAGAATGCTAAGTGTATGTAACATCTTATAGTTGTCCCATAGTCCTGTGACTGTCGGAGTAAGGATGTCTGCCAGGAATTTTTTTCTTTCATGTTTCATGGCTGTCCTGTGGCTCTGTGCCCATTTAAGTAAGAATATTTGTTCAAATGCCTTGCATGGGACAGAAATCAAAATGAAGCCATTTAAAAATCTACATGTAGGGACCAATAAATTGATTGAACCTATAGAACCCAGTCTCGTGACCAACAGAACCAAGAAGTCAATATACCCTCTTTACTGTAACACTTACATTGCAGATTTCTATATCCCTCCTGGCCCTTTCAAGTAAATTCTAGGGGAACCATGTGTGCAGTAAGTAACAGGTTACCCGGCACTTGAAATTGTCAATCAAACCTCAAAAACTCACCCTGGGATTAGAGAAGAAAAGGCTCAGGATAATAGAAGAACCCACCACCCTGAGTAGCTTGCTGACTCTTTTTGACTGGTCCACTTTTCCACCAAATAGTGTCCTGTTCTTCCTTTCAATAAACTTGAACTTGTGCTACTGTTCACGAGACCCTTGAATTCTTTCCTACCATAACATAAGAACTGAGGACTTGCATTTCACTGGAACACTAAAGAGTAAGCTCCTGATATATATGGAGACTAGGGCATGCATGCTGAGCATACCAAACCATAGAAAGTAGCTACATCTAGAACCCATGGAAAAGAGCAAAGTGTGTGATCTAGAGTGGAGTAGCCTCTACATATAGAAATGGGTTGAATAAAATCTCCCATGTGGAATGGCACAGCTGGAAACCCATACCTTGGGAGGGAGCTACCCGATAATGAACCTAGGTTAGAACCAAACACATATGGTAGAAAAAAGTCAATGAAATAACTCCTAATGATATTCTGCTATACTCATAGACTAGGGCCTAACCTAACTGTCATCAGAGAGGTTTAACCCAGCAAGTGATTAAAAACAAAGGAAGAGACCCACAGCCAAACATCAGGTGGAGCTCAGGGAATCCTACAGAAGAGGGGAAGGAAGGATTGTTAGGACCCAGTAGTGTCAAGGACATCACAAGAAAACCCATAGAACCAACTAACCTGGGATCGTGGGGGGCTCACAGAGTCTGAACTGACAACCAGGGACCCTACACGGGACTGACCTAGGCCCTCTGCATATATGTTACAGTTGTGTAGCTTGGTCTTCATGTAGGACTCCTGGCCGTGAGAGTGGGGGATGTATCTGACTCTGTTGCCTGATTTGGGAACCCATTCCTCCTGCCAGATTGCCTCATCCAGCCTGGGTGGAGGAGGGGGTGCCTGGTCTCAGTGCAGCTTGGTAGACCATGGCTGACTGATCCACCGTATGCCTGCATGTATCTGAAGAGAAACCGTGGAGGAGGAATGGATGGGGGTGACCAAACGGGGAATGAGGAGAAGCTTTAGTTAGAATGTAAAAACAAGAAAATAAATTTTAAAAAATTATAAGAACAAAAACTCAAAGAATAAAATAAAAATGATGTTTAAATAAAAAGAAATTTCCTATGTGAAGAGTAACTGAGGACAAGCCAACTAACCTGGTCATCACCCTTCAAAGAGACCCAATATCAAGAAAGCAGGCACAGGAAATAGAATAGTAGAAAAAGAATTTTGGAGAGAGTGACCAGAAGAAAAAGCAAAGATGGAGGATTATGGAATTCCTGAGCAGACAAAATAAAAAGCAAATGCTCTCTGTTAGGAAATCTCATCAGGTGATCAAATACAGATCATGGATCATGGATTCAGAGGTGTTACTCTACCGTGACAGAAAGGACACAGGAGATGAGAGCAATTCATCCCATGGCAGCCAGGAGGAAACACTAAAAGGAATACATGCTAGGCTAGCTTTTTCATTTCCCTCCTTTACTCCCATCTGGACCACCAAGCCAAAGGGTAGTGCTACCCACATGTGGGCTGAGTCCTTCCTCCCTTGGCTAATCCTCCCTGGAAATGCTCTCACAAACACACACCATCTCCTAAGTGATTCTAAACCTAATTGAACTGACAGACAAAACCAATTGTCAGAGGCTGGGGAGACGGCTCAGCTGTTAGGAGCACTTGTTGCTCTTGAAGAGAACCTGGTTTTGATTCCCAGCACCCACATGGCTCACACCCACCTATAACTCCAGTACAGGGGATTCTGAAACCTTCTTCTCATTTCCTCAAATACCAAGCTTACAAGTAGTATGCATGCATACATGCAGGGAAAACACTCACACATGAAAAGTGAATAAATCTAATTAAAAATTTTTAAGCTTAAAAATATTAAGATACACACTGTTTTTTGAAGTCTGTTTTCAAATGCTATTCTATGGTTTTCTGTGAAAACTAAATAAGATAGATAAGTAGAGAGAGAGAGATAGACAGAAGATAGATGAATGGATGGATGGATGGATGGATGGATGGATGGATGGATGGATGAAAGAAATCTTATTTTAGGGAACTGGATCATGAGATCATTATGATTCAGACATGCAAATTGTTGAATGCATGTTCTTGGAAGCTTTACCTTTTGCCTGGTGCCTTCCATTTGCCCTCTAATTCCTGAGTACCACAAAGTAAGAAACTTTGACTTCCCATACATTCCTCCATGATGTTCTGCCTCACAACCAAAGAACAATGAGGCCAGCAGACCATGTACTAAGCCCCCCCAAATTGTAAGCCAAATATATCCACTCTCCTCTTTAATTTGTTTTATATCATGCATTTTGTCAGTGATGTAAAACTAACTAACACAGCAATTATGGGAGTTTCCAAGTAAACAGTCTGCAGAACAAGCCAGTGGGCTAGAGACAATTGAAAACTGATGTGAATGGTCAAGTCTGGAGGATGTCTGCTGTGGAATTCTAAGACCTACCAAGTTATAGTAAGCAATATGATTTACTCAAAGTCCATAGATTTCAATAAAAATGCCTTCCAAAAATGTTCTTGTAGAAGTATCCAGAAATTCTGACCACATATACTATGGTCCAGTCAAGTGGACATAAAATGAACCATTTCAAATGCAATGCAAATCACTTTAAACTCAGTACTCAGTAGTAAACTGCATGCATTGTCTATGGATCAGCCTCATGCTCAGGCTGGGTATGAAATGCTTACAGAAGTTCTGGGCTTCCATTTACAACAACATTCAGAAGAAAGGGGAATTATTTTCTAAAGGAATCCCCCCTCAAAAAAGAACAAAGACTACTACAAGTTCCTACTTGACTTCTGTCACCCAAATTGGTCATGTGTTAATTCTTAGAGCAATAACTGTCAAAGAAGGACGTATGCTTTCCTCATTAAATTCACAGAGCTGGTATCAACAACAGAATAGATAAATGATTTCTCATTTATGTAGAGCACTGGTGGCAGGTCAGACCTGTTGAAAGAACAATGTCTCTATTTGGACACACTATTATGTTTGGGATAATTAAACAAACACATTTGAGCTAGAGAATGCAAAGTAAATAAAATAGTAACATAAAAGTAGCATAAAAGTCTTTATAATATTTTTTCAAAAAAATAAGCTTAAGAAAAACAGTCTGGGATCTGAATCTGTCCCCTGTTCTGGTAAGTAGAAAGTTGAAAATGAGCATCCCTAACTCCTTCACTTTGGGGGAAATACGTTTGTGGACAAAGCAAGGGCTTGATGACTCTATGCACTAGGAACGAGGTAGAAGAAATATCTTCCCAATATAATACATAAATAAAATCAATTATCAAAAACATATCTTATAGCCAAGCTATGCCATGCTTCCAAGACTATCAAAGGAACTCAGAACTAGACCACAGTAACTTTGGATTATACAATAAGAAAGGCATCAAACACACTTGAGTGGCTGCCCAGACTTGGAATATGTTATCTTCTTAATGCCTTAAGCTATTCCAAAAAAAATACATATACAAATCCTTTGGAAGAGTCTGGTAAAGGTGACAGTGAAATCCTCTTTTTATAGTCGAAGATGATGAAAGTTCTGGAGAGAGATGGCAGTGACAGTTGCATAAGCATGCAAATACACTTAACACCACCAAACTGTCAACTTCCCCCAGCTATTACAACCCCAAGCCATGTGCAGCTTGTAGGCTTGTAGGGAAAGCTGAGATAAAGCAAGGATAAGAAGAACTGATGAGTGACAAACTGTGATCTGAAATGAGGCACAAGCAATTATATTCCAAATTCTAGTTATTATAGCCAGTCAGTTTCCAACACCAGCAAATTGCTCATCTGATGTATCCCCTACCACCTACACTTTTAAGGTATATGCATGAAAGCTGGTTCTTAAAAACAATTTTCATTTTGATAGACTAAAAGCTAGTGTTTATGTTTTCCATCAAAGACTGTTAATGGTTTATATCAACCTAGCTAAAGGGTTCTAGAATAGACTTCAGTCATTGATTCTATTCTCTCCAATAATTCAAAGACCTGGAAAGTATTAATCATCTAAGTGAGTATCCCAGAAGTCACACTGCAGTGAAACAACTCACTCAAGGTTCACACCCAATTACCCTTTAAGTGCCGCCATTTTATTTTCCTTGAGTGGATCCTCCTATGCATGCCTAGACCTTCTGTGGCAGCTGAACATCTAGGCTCATCCTTGTCTCTCCTAGTCCTTCAAATTTGTCCTCTATAAGGCCATCAAGATAATCTTCTGTTGGATAAATGGCTAAACACGTAATGCTAGGACAGAAGTTGTAGTAAGAAAAAGGAAAGGATTATTTGAGAAATATTAATACTTCCCTCTGTTTCTGTTTTTGTCTCTATGTCTCTATCTCTGTCTCTGACTCTCTCTCTCTCTCTCTCTCTCTCTCTGTGTGTGTGTGTGTGTGTGTGATGCCAACATGTATATGTGCACAGAGTAGTCTGAAGATGACACTGGTGCCCTACTCTATCCTTCTCTATATTATCCCTTAGAGATAGGGTCTCTCACTGAACCTGGAGGGAGGCTGGCAACCAAGAAGCCCCAGCTTAGCCCATGGAAAAACAGAGTTGGGAATGTGTTCTGCTGTCACATGATTAAGAACTTGCCCATCTTCAAAGAGAGGAGTCAGAGGATGATAGACACCAGTCCCAACTATGAACAAATAATTAAAGAAAATGTACAGTTCCTTTGATCTTCATTTCACCAAAGACAGCACAAAGTAGTGCCTTGGAGACAGAAGAAGAAGAAGAAGAAGAAGAAGAAGAAGAAGAAGAAGAAGAAGAAGAAGAAGAAGAAGAAGAAGAAGAAGAAGAAGAAGAAAAGAAGAGCAGAAGTAAGCAGGTTATACCAATAACAGCAAAAATTGCTACCACCAATTGACTATCAACCATATATCCAGCCACCATGCATGCATTATAGACTTTAATCTTCCAGAAACCCAACAAGGTAGATAAAAAGAACTGAGGGTTGGGTCCTAAAATAGTATGTTTTGGCCCTCATAGTGGATGGGTGATGGTACTGGACCACACGAGAGACTTCCATAGACCCTAATGCTCCATTCATTCCAGGTGACACTGCTAACTCACAAACTACACAGCATAAATAAAACACCCCACACTGAATCAATTACTTATATTGTTCTATTACTAAATAAAACCTGGGGTCAGATATTGGGGTAAAAACCTGGTAGATCCAAAGAGCAATGGAGGAACAATCAGGGGACTGCCTCTCCAAACTTCCAGATCAAAAACAGCACAAGTATCTTTCTAACCCCTCCCTACTACTTCCTGTGCCTTCCTCTCTAGGTCCTCCGAAACCTGTATAGCTAATTCTGGCCAGCTGAACATTAGCTCCACCCTTTGATTTAAGGTTTAACTTTATTGGCAGTCTCGGAGTGTCAGCTCAAACAAATATCCCACAACATCACATAATCCAAATTTCATGGAAATACATCTAGACCAATTTCCTCTTACACTTGCCTTGCAGGCTTTCTCCTGGCAGCTGAGATGATTATCATTCCAAATATCAGAAGATGTACTGTTATAATTCAGGTCTCCCAAAGAACAGAAGGCCTATAATAGCTTCCTTACTCACAGACCCAGAGATGAGCCTTCTTTCCAAAAGACTAAGGAAGCCTTCAGAAGTCCCAAAGGTAAAAAGAAAAGGAGCAGTGTGGGTGGAGATAATCACTGACTGTGGGCCACCATGTCTCCTCCAGCTGGCTGTGTGCAGATCTCAGGAAAATCAGAGGGGTCTGACAGAAGACGTCATTGTACGCTTAGCCGCCAAGTCCTCAGAATGTCTATGAAGTGCAGTGAACAACTGAGATTTGATATTTAATGTGGGCTTGGGTACAAGCTACAAACTATTTCTTAGCCTACCTGTATCTCAGTTCCCTAATCATACCAATATGAATTGGTGAGACATCAAATAGAGCTAAGTAATGTCATCTGTAAAATTAATTAGCCCAGAACTGTGTCCAAGATGGTCACCCTGTTTTAGAACACTGTTTACAAAACTGTTTTATTCAAAGCTAGCTGAGTAACATTCCAGTGGGGAACATAGTTTGTGGAGAAAATTCTATAGCTATGATTTGGGGAAAGAATGAATGCTTTGTACTTGACGTTCACAATGAACCTTGATGAGTTAAAGGTTCTGAGAGTTTTCTCTATAGTCATAAGTACCTCCTAAGTTTATTTGGCCACTGAGATTTTATTTTAGTCTTAAAACATCAAGGTACATCTACCAAGCACATGTGGAGGCAGGTTGCTTTAAAAAATAGTATTTTTAAAGGAGATTTTCATTCTTTTCTACAAATGGCACAAAGTGTCAAAAAGAAATCCATTCTTTCATTATATTTATATTACCTTTATCCAAGGCACCTAAAAATATCCAGAGACAAATTGCCAGCTATTGAGAGAGGCAGGCAGATCTGATCCTCATATTACAAAATCACAACTGCCTAGAGACATGATCAGATCTAGGAAAAGATTGAAAGCAACAATTCAAAAGCCACAAAGAAAAGACACTGACACATATATCATCCTCTCAAGGGACAGTGGCAAGCACAAGCCCTCATTCTCCGAGTCTCCAGACTAAGAGACACCGTAAAATATGAGTGGGAAAGAACACTAGGCCCCAAAAGCACATCTCGGCATTGAAACTGCCTCTGCCACCCACAACACAATGACTCTCTCCAAGGCTTAGGTTTCCTGAAATGAGGCTAACATTATGTTGGCTAGATAAGAACTCAAATGGCAAACAGAATAGGACATAGTCAGAAGTGCTGCACTGAACTGAAACGTTTGGAGGATCCACACTCCAGTTCAGAACTACATGAACCTTTACAATCATCTACCGCAACCTCTCACTTTAAACATGCTGGTTTATCCAAAGTCACAGTCTTGTTTCTGTGGACTATGACCCTAACTGGGTCTCCTGACTTTTAATCCAAATATGTTTTTACTGTTTCTCAAATATCTGCAGCATCTTCCCTTTGTTTAATATCCAGTGAGAATGGAATTAAGATGAATACAGCCCTGGATCTTGAAGGTAAATATGAAACCCTCTTATCTCCTCTATTCAGGTTTAAAGGAAGTTCTAGCTAATCAGAGTATCTTTCTCACGGAAATTAAAAAATTCTCTTCACAAAAAGGTCAGAGAGTCCTGATATATGCCCCACATAGATTAATGACTTCCAAATCACGTGAAAGCAATACAGCTCACCTTTGAAACTGGGCTGGACATAATTTCCTCTGCCTTTAATGACTTTGGATTCCCACATTGCTTCAAGGCAACCATGCTGAATATCAATCATCAACACACTAAGGACATAAACGTACAGCCCCACTCAGAGATTACACTGTGTGTGCAGGGCTGGTTAACAGAGACCTGGGTTAATGGAAATCCAGGCTGCAAATGAATACTGCATAGAGATTTATGACCAGTTTCCAGGAACTCAGTCATTTAGAAGATCTTGCACCTTTGCTTTTTTTAAAGATAGGCTATTGCTTCATATTACACTAATTTCAAAGTCCAAAGTCAGTATCATGAAACAGAAACACAATCTAGATGGTTCTTAGAACAACCTTAGAACCTCAAGACTTGAACAAAGTCTTGATGGCAATGAATTCCAATCCATCCTTGAGACGATAAGAACAGGGAGCATAAAGAGTAAAGAGACCTACCTAACTGGAGGCAGAGTAGAAACATTCCTTCCACAGGATGCAGAATCCCACATTTGGATTTTCACTTGTCATCAGGAAGGCCAGAGGGATGCTACCTAAAATTAAGGATGGAGAGATTGAGAGAAGAATAAATCTTGGTTACAACTGTCATAGAGAGCAAGGAAAGTGTCTGTTCCAGAGAATAAAAAGTCCCCATTGGGTTACACCTCACTGTTTCTTACTGTGTTCCATCCATCCATGCAGGCCCAGGAAGTTCTGACAGTGAATGGAACTGAAGCTGCAAGCTCCTAAGGACTGGGAACCATCCGGCCCTCAACTGCCTGCTGCCATTTCACAGTTTGCTTTCACACTCAATAAAGACAGTATTGAACCTACTGCCTTCCCCTACATGTGAACGGCTTCAATAGTCTCTGTTGCAGATGAAGGCAAAAACATCAATTCCACTATTCAAACTAGAAACTTAGAATTTATCTGTAATTCTTCCATCTTCTGGACCACTCTTTTTCTATCCAGAATACCTACTGATCCCTCTCCTACTGTCCCTTTTAAACTTAATCCTACCTACCACAGCCACGGTTGCAATTCTCATTATCTCAGATAAATTATATCAACAGCATTTCTCCTCCCTTAGCTGCTGTCCACTGCACCCCATTCTCAATAACATCAATGTTTTCATGCAGAATAAAATTTCCTTACTCTATTCCCTTTATCCTTCTACTAGCTCCAACACACACACACACACACACACACACACACACACACACTCCTTTTACACTCCAAGAATATCTAGCTGCTTATGGTGTCATGAGGCACTTCGCTACATCTTATCTCCTTAACTCAATCCTGTAACTCTTTCTTTCCCCTCCTTGGGCATGTGAGGTTTAGGAAGGATATAGGACCTAACAGGTTCTTACCTCTCTTGACTGCTTGCTGGTGTTGACCTGGTGTCCTGATCCCTCAGGTAACCAGATGTTACTAGGGCCCTCAGTGATTTTGACAAATTAGTCCATGGAACTATCTGTCAGTCAACAGATTTCTAGAGTCCTATGGCAAGACTGACACCATCTCACAGGCAAGTCCAGGGCAGAGCACTGGCCAGGTGGGCAGTGCCTCTGCTTCCAACCATCAGGCCTAACTTAAAATGGCAAAAACAAGTCTTTGCCCATAGGTGGAAACCTTGTGGAATACTTCAGAGAGGAGGTTTTATTCGTTCTGTGAGGCTCTGGATTCCATCCTCGGCATAAACAAAAAGAACAGTATTGTTTGGGACATTTGTTTGAGAGCTTAGGTGGTTGACAATAAAAAGGGCAAACGCTTTTGCAGGTAGTTTGGCTGATACTTCTTAACAGGTTCTCCTTTGGTCCAGGAATCCTAAGTTTTGGGGTAAATCATTCTGGATAATGAGTCTGCAGGGGCTATGGGGGGAGATAAATGTGCGTGCACATTATGATGATGGTGATTACAGTGCCAGACAACAAAAACATGCCTGAGCCCTACAGCAACAGGGTATGGGTGAAATGAGGGAGGCATACAGGCTATGTGTCTTGAGGTACCCTTGAATTTTCTTTTGGTCAGTCCCTAATAGATGTGAAAGATGGGCTTCCAAACAGTTGGTAAAATTAATATGAAAACACTTTGTGTGTATGACATGCTTGAAAAACTATTTTAAGTTTTGAAATTATTTTGGTTTTTTTATTTCTTGGTTTTTGTTTTTAATTTTTGTTTTGTTTTTTTATTTTTTATTTTTATTTTTTTGAGAGAAAGGGTTTCTCTGTATAGCTTTGGAGCTTGTTCTAGAACTTGCTCTGTAGATCAGGCTATCCTGAAACTCACAGAAATCCACCTGTCTCTGCCTCCCAGATGCTGGAATTAAAGATGTGTGCCACCAATGCCTGGCTATTGTCTTTACTTTTTAAATATATTTGTGTGTGTGTGTGTATATATGACACCATGTGTATGCAGGAGCTTGTAGAAGTCAACATAAGTGTAACTACAGTCATAGACAGTTTTGACCAGCCATATGTGCTGTGGAATAATCCTCTTCTACACTGTAAAGATTTGTCATTCAAATTGGTTTAATAAAACACAGATTGGCCAGTAGCCAGGCAGGAAGTATAGATGGGGCCACCAAACTAAAAATGCTGGGAAGGAAAAGGACAGAGTCAGGAGTCACCAGCCAGACACAGAGGAAGCAAGATGAGAATGCCGTACTGAGAAAAGGTGCCAAGCCACATGGTTAAACATAGATAAGAATTATGGGTTAATTTA
This sequence comes from Peromyscus leucopus, assembly GCF_004664715.2. Classification (NCBI taxonomy): domain Eukaryota; kingdom Metazoa; phylum Chordata; class Mammalia; order Rodentia; family Cricetidae; genus Peromyscus; species Peromyscus leucopus. The sequence continues at coordinate 34,605,376 of NC_051071.1, read as the reverse complement.
AATATGAGAGCTAGTTAATAACAAGCCTGAGCTACATTAATAATAACAAGCTGGCCAAACATTTATAAGTAATATTAAGCCTCTGAGTCACTTATTTGGGAAATGGCTACTGGATATTTAGGACCAATGTTGGTTAAGCTGTGGTGCTGCTCCTCGTGGCTGGCCACTGCCAGCAGAGGAGAGTGCTGGAGGAGAGTCACGGCCATAGTTACCTTTTTAGAGTTTTAATGAGAGAGAGGGAGAGGGGGGGGGGGGGGGGGGGGGAGGGAGAGGGAGAGAGCGGGGCCGACAGGAGGAAGGAGCGAAAGGAGAGGGGTGCAGAGAGGGCCTACCCACTTTTTAGGCTGAGACACCGTCGAAGGCTGATGATGTAATTAAGGACTGAATTCTTACAGCCGAGACAAAAACTTTGGCCTGCAATTGTCTTCTACTCACTATTCAAGATTCCAAAGGTCATCTCAGTAGGCATATATTATACCTGACCCCCACATTCATACTTCAGTATATGATAAATCCTATTCCTTCACAATGCCAGACTGTCCTGAACTCACATCTTCTACTTTACTGTGTAATTAACCATTTGAGTATCTATTTTCCACTGTGTTCATAGCACTCTGTGAGTAAGATCAAGTCTATATCTTATTTCATTATTGTAGTTACTAAGTCATTACTAAGTTCTTAAAATGTTGAATTAACAAACAATCCAATTAATTAATTAATTAATGGTTAATTCACATCTTTCCTGTTTTTTTCTAGATAAGTTTGCAGGGGAACATCTGTGCCATTCATGGGCCCGTCCTGGGCACAGAATCATGAACACTGAGAAGAGCCATCAGTAACAGGCACTCAATCTTGATGACCACACACAGCATTTCTTCCTCCTTTTGGAAATAGGATGCTATTTTTTTTCCTTTCTTCTTGTTACTGAGAACTTCTTTCAGCTACAGATGTGACTGAAACATAAAGATGTCACAGAAGTAAAAAGGACTTGTAAGTGATTGTACAGCACCTATAGATAACATTCATGGGTGTGACTGCTTTCTATCCTCAACACAATTTTAACAAGGTGTTTGGTGTCAGTGTTATCCCATTTTTACAGATAAGAAAACTGAGACTCAGAAACTACCACATACACTCTAATTCAAAGAGTAGCTAAATTGATGGCTTGAACCCTAGTATTTAGGGATCTTTACATCTCATAAAAATAGTTTTATTTTGTATAGAATCCGAATCAATTTTGTCTTTGAATAGGATCTTGATTGCACTGTTCCAAAGCTCAAGGCATCCCAACAGTGTTCTATGTTTGCTCCCACCCACCCTAAAACCTCAAGCTGGCTGTGTTTCCTTCTCCTCAAAAGAAATAAACACCATCTCCCTTAGACAAGTAGCAGATATTGCCGTGAAAGAACTCAGGTTTCCTGACCCTCTTCCTACTCATCATTGCACAGAAGTAAGAAAGCAAATTACATCTAAGCAGTCTTGTTAAATGGGAGGCATAACATGTGTGACAGGTCAATCCTATCCAACATATGCCCCTGAACAGAAATTTCTGAATGATGAGGAGATTCTCAGGTCTCAACCACAGACCATTAATTAAAAGTGGTCTTGACCTGATAATGTTCCAACTGTGTGCTCATATGCACACACACACACACACACACACACACACACACACACACACACACAAATCTTACCATTTTTATTTACTTGTGCCATGCTCTTTGTAGTATTTTCTAAATGTGTTAAGTCATTATTCCCCATTACTCGACTAAAAGACAGTTTTAATATCTCTAACTTCTCAACAGAAACAGACTTAGAGAGGCAAGTGACTTGAGTTTATATGACTAGTTGTGCACTGATGAGGATGTGATAGCTGAATTACTTAACAGAAGTCTGGTTTTCCCATGGCCTAATTCTGTGATGGGTACTTGATGTTGCCTCAATTTTCTGTAAAATAGTTAAGATACTTAGAACATTATCAAATAATTTTATTGTTTTCTAGGGCTTTCTCTCTGCTTTCAGAGGGGAAAAGAATGAGTGGAGAAGGTATTTGAGTTGTTACCTGTCTATAGATCAGAACTAACTCACAACCCTTATGTTCCCATCCAAGTGTGAGAACTAATTATATATCCAAGTCCTCAAATGGGGGAGGGACAAAAGTGAGGCCTGTGAGTATGTCAAAGAAGAAAAACCAGAATTAAGTCATCCTGGAGAGGCAGGAAGCCCAGCTATACCTTCCGTATAATTTCACAGTGACAATTAAATGAACAGGTTAGTTTGTATAAAATTTATATCTGCATAGCATAAGCACACAACAGTTGTTAATTATAATTACTGTTCTTGCATCCAAAGTAAAATTCAGAATCTTTAACATATCATCTAATTCCTCTTCCTGAACTTTTAGAGCATATTATGTCTTTGAATTTATTACACCAATTGTACATAACACTCAACTTAAAAAAAACCTGACAATATAAACTATCAGTGGATATTAAATTATTCTCATAATTGATGAACTATATAAAAATCAACTTCTCATCACTGGAATAATAAACATTTATTTACTCAGTTAGCAGATGCTTATTAAACATCTGGTCCAAATACCTCTTAGCAGAGTTCATAGAGATAAGTGAGAATGGTATGGTGGTACTCTACTTTAGTTATGGAGTTGATGCCGTAGAGTTGCTAGATTCTTGAAGAGAATACATAGTGTTTGCTGACTGAAAAGGCTGTCTGAAACTGAAGGATCTTGTCAAGCAGAAACAAGACAAACGCATCATGCAAGCCATGGCCATCGCTCTCTAGACGGCTCACAAGAGTGAGAATCATCATGAGGCCTGCACTCTATAATAGAAGTTTCTATTTGGTATGCTTAAATAATGAGAATAATACTGTGTAAGACTGGTGACTCTCTTTGTCACCGTCTTCTGTCCCCTCTGCATTGTGGACTGATTCTTAGGACACTCACACTGGACATTACCTCATGTAGACATCATAGCAGAGCTTAGAAAACAAAAAGAGGAGTGGGAGAGATAGTTTGGAGGTTAAGAATACAACCTGCTTTCCCAGAGAACCTGAGTTTGGTTCCCAGTACCCGCATGAGCTGGCTTACAACCCCTATAACTCCAGTTCCAGAGGATTTGTTGGCTCTGGCCTTCATAGGCATCCATACAAGCATGCACAACCCCAACACCCCCCCACACACACACACAACTATACATAACTAAAAATTAAAAATAAACCCTGAAAGAGGAAGCAGAATATTTACAAAGCAGACTGAGGTCATCACAGAGATTCTTTCCACTTACAGATGAGGAATGTTATCAAATGGGAAACCCTTCTGCTCCACAAATCTACTGCATGCCACCCTTAACATGACAAATTCAAGAAAACATGACTTCTAACTACTAATGAAGATCATGTTTGATCTAGAGATGATATTTTCTGACATCTCAAAGTTTAGTGTAGAAACCTCAAAGGAGCCTTTAAAAGTTTTTATCAATGTGATTGTCCTAGTTAGAAGTGGCCCATGCCGGGCGTTGGTGGCGCACGCCTTTAATCCCAGCACTCGGGAGGCAGAGCCAGGCGGATCTCTGTGAGTTCGAGGCCAGCCTGGGCTACCAAGTGAGCTCCAGGAAAGGCGCAAAGCTACACAGAGAAACCCTGTCTCGAAAAACCAAAAAAAAAAAAAAAAAAAAAAAAAAAAAAAAGAAGTGGCCCTATCCCCAAAATAGCTCCCCTCCCAGTCAATATTCATGAAGTCAATGCTCTAGTGAAAATAGTCCTAACAAAATTCTAGCTACCATTCTCTCCCTCTGTCTACTAGAGGTCCACTCACTGCCTCCTGACATCTCCAGGTCTAGCCTACTTCCTGGAGGGTAGTGATACTCGTTTCACAGCCCTCGGAAATTCCATCTCAGCCTTTCTCCAAAAGTTATTGGAATTTCATCCTCCCCTCTGCGTTTGGCTCACTGGAATATGAAAACAGAACTGGAAATGATACTTTTTAGATCTGTATATTACTCCATGCTGGCCATACTTCCCTTGCTCATCACCTAGATCTGAGGCACCAGGTTTTGATTTCTGGAAGCAGCCCTTCTTGGGGTGACAACAAAAGGTCTTAAGAAGAAGGTCCCTGGCCCTGTCACTGCCCAGTTATGTGATTTCTAAAAGAGAGTCTCTTTGTTCAACAACTTTTTGCCATATTACTAAATCTTCTGAACATGTTAAAATAAATCTGTTCTTTGAACCTCATCCTCCATAGTTCCATCCATACAAGGTTCTTTCTGTATGTATGGGTGAGTGCACTTGTGCACATCTATGCAAGATGCCAGAGGTTGGCTTCAGGTGTGATTCTTCAGGCATCCTACTCGGTATTTTTGTTTGGTTGGTTTGGTTGGGTTTTTTTTGTTGTTGTTGTTGTTGTTGTTTATTTCTTGTTTTTTGCTTTTTGGTTTTGTGTGTGTGTGTGTGTGTGTGTGTGTGTATGTGCATATATTTTTGCACGGGTACATGTGTTTTGTGTATGTGTGTGTGTGTGTAAGAGAGAGAGAGAGAGAGAGAGAGAGAGAGAGAGAGAGAGAGAGAGAGAGAGAGAGAGTCTCACTTGTCCTGGAACTCTCTGATCTGACTAGCTGGTTCCCAGGGACCCGCCTGTCTCCCTCTCTCAGTTCTGGAATAATAAGCACTCACCACACGTAGCTTTCTTAATGTGCATTCAGGGACTGAACTCACATTCTCATGCTTGCACTATAAGCTCTTTACTGACTGAGCCATCTTCTCAGCCCACACAGAGAGATCATGAAGCGTCTCCTTCCAGGTCATTCCTGAGGTGGTATTACTCACAAATTTCTCTATCTTTGTGTAGAAAATCCTCCCACTGGACGCCCCTGATCTAACCACTCCACCATGATTCCATCCTCCTTACACAGTGGCCTAGGGTGCACTTGAAGCAACTCACTCTTAACTTCTTTTGGGGCTGTGAGAATGTACTGCACAAACCAACTAGTGCAGAGGTTTTGATTTCAAAGGATTTATTGGCAGAGCTCTGAAATTCTCGGCAAGGCTTGTGCTGAGTCCATGCTGCGCATGTCCTTTCCCCAGCCAGTAGTCCAACGTAACAGGATATTAAGGTAGACTTACCTAAAGAAACGAAGGATTCTACAGGGTCAGTTTTGTCTCCAAGAAACCTTGATTGCCTTTTCCCAAATTCCTTCATCTGTCCGACATTCCAGGATGCTTCCATTCAATGTCCACATCGTCTCTCTCTTCTGTGCTCATGTACATAGCAGTCATCCAGCCTTACCTGACTCCCACAATATTTTCTCTCACACAACTGTTTTTCCTAATAGATGCCTTTCATATTTAATTTCATGATCATGCCTGTTTGCTCCTTAAAAGACCTGAGTTAAAACACTGACCTTCTTCCTAGTTTGTGTAGAAGAACTAGCTTGGTTGCAAACATCTCCCTTTATGATTGCTATATTGAATGAGCTAAACTCAAAATACATCATGTTTTCTCTTCTCCCACTACTTCAGACCTTCAAACCCACCCCACACACCATGCACACTCCCTGCATATCATCATGAATATATTTTATACAACTTAAAAGTTTTACTAGAAAAAAAAACATTCAAATGAATGGATTAAATAAAAGAGGAACCTGATTATACAACTATAAAACAAAAACAAGTTTTTAATAAAATGTAGAAGAATGGTATTTCTGATTCACTGTTCCTCTGGGTGTTTGGTTTTACCTACCTCATTGCACCTCTGACCTAAAATATGATTAATCTCTGTCCTCATGTTCCAAACGGTTGTAGGAGACTCAGCCATGGAGGAACAGAATAAAAGAAAAAGAATGCTTGAAGACAAGAAACACAGTTCAACACTACAGCTCACAATGTTTCATTTCCTAGAAATTTATGTATTTGGCCACACCAGACTTCAAAGACATCAGTATAAAACATATTTTTGCCCGTCTGATTGTTTTTGCTTTTGTTTTAGGTTGCAGCTAGTGAGCCTTTGTGAAAATTTCCATCTGTTACAAAGAAAAATACTCTCCTACAGCTTCCATAGCTTGTCCAGTGACTTCATTGTTCTCCGGCTTCAGACTAGTAACTAAAGCTTTGCCAGCTGCAACACTCCATTTTCAAATGTCATCTAATTAGTGCCTCCCCACCATGTGCTAGAGACTAGGGCAAGGTTAGCTTCATGTTGTCTCACTCTTCTCCACTGGCCACTCATTAAACTTCTCATGGCTCTCTGAGTTGTGGTGTGTGTGGGATGAGGGTGAGGGACTGAAGACAGAAATGTCTAGCTTTACTAACACTATATTCTCCATGCTTCAAAATTTCAAATGCTGATTTGTTCTCTAGTAAACAGTTTTCTAGACCCTTCACAGAAACCTAAAGTGTGGAACCTGAGGCTGCACTGTAGCAGGTTTATTCACACTGCCATTCCCCTCCACCACCCACTCTTGCCTAGGATATGGTAACCAAACACTGAGCATTAGTGGTCACAAAGCCTTCAGTAAGAACCAGCTGACATCACTAGAATGACAGACACATTATCCACAATGCACTCCACTGTGACACAGAAATAATTAGAAGTCATTCCAAAAAGAAAAAGGTAAACAGGATGAAAATTCACATCTTCATAGGTCCATTACAGAACTGGGGTGATGGGGGAAATAGATGCCTCAAAAAGATAGGACAAACGCAGAGGATGAAAGCTTGCAAAGTACAGAGGCTGCTGAATGCAGAAGTAGGTAAGGACTTTTAAAGCTGTAATTGATAAACTACTACAAGCTGACCATGAAACTTACTTAAGTGAAAATCCTGAGATCTCAGTTGTAGAGATGGGCTTGTGCTTTCATGAATTATACCTGCAGGAGTCTTACTGAGTTCTCATGGGAAATATCACAGCAAATTCCTGTTTGGCTTATAATAGGAAGAGGGAAGAAGTAATCATTTTGAAATATATCCAGGCCTTTATCTTCTTCACAAATGCTTAAGGTAAACTAATAAAATCCTAATTAGTAGAGGAAATGGGAACTATCCAGTCCCACTCTTGCCCTGTCTCACCTCCATAAGAAAGTCAGAAAGCTAAGAAAGGCCATAACTCAGGGCACATGTTAGCTGGAAGAGTGAGAGTAAACCAGCAGACCATGAATGTTTTCCTTGTCTGCCCCTTACCATCCTGTATAACGAGGAGACCACAGACAAGCCCTATAATGAAGATACTCTTTAAGAAGGTGATAGCAGAAAATCAAAACAAGAACATCCACGGGAAATTGAAGCTTCAAGCAACAGCAGCTAGTGTAAGTGGTAAACAGAGTATAATCTCTGAACACATTAAAAAAAAATCTCATACTTAAAACCTATTTACCTCAGTTTCTATTTATCAATACACCATATCTAATGTTCAACAACAAATTACAAGGGATAGAGCAAAGCAAGGAAGAAATACACTACGATGATTCAGAGAAGAAAACCAGTACTTCTCGGGTATATGTCAGGGTTATCAGACCAGTTAAAATAACTGTGATTCAGACACCCACAACTGGACAATCTGTAGAGAGTGAGAGATTTTAGAGCACCCAGTCTTAAATGGAATGTCTTTATCAAATCCCTTGCCTCAAGGCTCTAGCATCTACAAGGAAAAGGAGGCAGAAAAATGAAAAGAGCCAGAGGTGGTAGATAGCTCCACGGAAATAGTGTCTTCTAGATACAACAGGGTTGATACTCATAGGAACTCAGAGAGACTGTGGCATCACACATGGGACCTGCACAGACTCAAACCAACAAAAGCCCAGCACTGAGAAAGAGAAGTGGACACAAAGTCCCAGACTTCACTAAGAAGCTATTTGAAATTTAGATCTGCTGGGAAAGGGAAAAAAATCAGTTTTTCTCCAATGAAATGAAACTGAAAAAAATCACCCAGACTCCAGGGCAGATCCGGGAATGGTTGGCCAACACAAAATGGACTCCATGATTTTGTTTGTGTTTCATTTTGTTTTCACTTGGTTTGCCCATTTTTGTCTTATCAGAGTTTTTTTGTTTTGTTTTGTTTTTCTTTTTGAGAGAGAAAAGATAGGTGAAGTTGGGTGGGTAGGGAGATGGGGAAGATCTTGGAGGAGTTTGGAGAGGGGAAAGAAAATGATACAAATATAATATATGAAAAATTCTAACTTATTAATATGCTAAGATTCATAGCAACAAAAATAGGTACAATGCAAGAAGTGGGCAGTGTGAGCAGACGGAAACTCTAAGAATCAAAGGAAATGCTGGGAATCTTAGTCACTGTGACGAGAACGAAGACTGCATCCACCAGCTTCCGTTTTGGCTAGGAGTAATGATGTGCCTAAGCTCCAATTTACAGTGTGTGAATAGAACTGCTGTGTGCAGCGTCCAGGTCACACCTCCCGAATGCTTTGAAGGACTGTACTCTTTGTGGGGATTGCCATAGTCTCCTACCCATTTCACTGTAGGATCGTACTGACTCCTGGAAGTTATGTGTAGCCATGGGGTGAGTTCTTTCCAACAATAGAGGGCAAGTCACTTAACTGCTGGAGCGAGATTTTCCAGCGTGTCTTTTTCTCACCACAGGCCCCAGAAGCATTCCAAACAGTGAAGATTCATCAGTGGTACTGAACATGAGGAACTTGAAGCATCAGCCCAGGCACTTGCAGAAAGTATATACGACAAGCAAAACAGGAGCCATCACTGCTCTGAAAAATTAGAATTACTGTGGCACTCTGTAGCCTATTATAGCCAGTGTGTTCTGTGTTTCCTCTCTAGCGCCATGCTAGCTGAAGTGCAGACCTGGGGGTGAGCCATGACATGGAAGCAATGAAGTGGAAAGGGCCTGGAACCCTGAGTAATTCTAGGAATGGAGACACAATAACAGCTCAGGTATTTTCATGCATGAGAAATAAACCTCAGTTTATTATCAGCCTATGCAGACAAATCTGAATCTATGTTCTTCTCTACTCTAAAACCAAGTACCAAGGAAATCCTGAAACTCTCCTTTGTTACTGTGACAGCACATGATTTGGATCCGTTTGTCCTACCAGGACCACACCAAATTTGACACACAGATTTAGGTGACTCATTAACAGGAAATGGTGAATAAAGATGCAGTCTCTTATCTCCCACATGGTTCCAATCACTTGGAGAAGATCGATCACTGCTCCACCTTGAACTATGTTTGAAACCCAACATATTAAAAGATCTGACTAAACAGTGAAATGATCAATATTTCCAATAAGGATAAAGTCAAGGAAGTGGCCATCAGGGAACTCAGTGAATGTAATAGGATCTGTCCCAGATGGAGTTTAAAAAGCACAACAGAAACACATATAAAGGCTCTGTGGAACTAGCAGATGTAGCTACAATGCTTTAAATTAAGACGCAGTCCATTGCCCCAAGTAAATCATGCACCAAATAAAGCCACTTAAATAATACACATTCCCAAAGTCTTTGAAAGTGTATATTTAGCATGCTATCTGCAAGATATCTTTCAAGAACAGAACAATCTATTTCAAGATTAATTAAACTGGAAAACAAGATATAGCTTCAGGGAAAGCTTGATCCAACAGCTAAGACAACAATCACAACCTGGTTTTTCTATTTGCATTTTCTAGGCTTAGTTTTCAATGTTGACTTCTCAGAGGCATCCCTTTTCAACCTCCCTTCACCCTGAAGAAGTCTGAAATAGGACCACATATTCCAATGTTTGCCTCCAAAAGGTAAGAACATGCCACACAGCTACCCAACTAAGCCTTACATAGATTAAATGCATTTTTCCATTTGCCAGCTTAACTGTAGAGACTGAAAATTTAGAATTCAATAGAACTATGAAGATAGAAAAAGCATCAACCTATTACTGAGTAAATAAGATCCATCCGTAATGGGACCATCTATCTCATAAGCAGAATATACCTTTTCCTAGGCTCAGATGTTGGATTTTTTATGGTTTTATTACATTTTAATCTATTTCTTTGAGGAAGGGATGAAGAGGCAGGAAGACAACTTTCAACATGTGTCACCTGAGGATCAAACTCAGGTCACTGGGCTTGGTGGCAAGTGCCTTTACCCACTGAGCCATCTCACCGGCACAGAATTGGAAATTTACCACTTCTTTATTTTAGCAGTCATTATTACTTTAACCAATACAGTAATACAAGAAGTATTGTCTAAAAGTAGGACAAATGGGTGCTGGAAAGGCCAAAATAAGCAAAGTCTTTTACAGCAGTGGTTTAAAGACTTGGATTATCTTTAAATGAAACAGAAACAATTATTCTGCCGAAGACATCTGAGTCTATATACTTTCATTTTCTGGAACAGCATTGTTTTAATGACTTAGCCGCAGACCAAGTAAACAAAGCAGCAATTGCCTTTGTACTATAATAAGGCTTTGCAAACATGCCCTGCATTTTCGCATGGTTTCCTTGATAAATGGATGATATTTTCCTATGTTCACAAGCAGCTGTACCCAATAGAAGATGCATTTAAATTTACTCTGCATCTTGGAGAATCCCTCCCTCCACACAACTAGAGTTTTCTGAAATGGAAAATGTGTTTTTCTAAATCCTCTTCATCTTGAGTTTAACATGCAAGCACAAGACTAGGAGAGGAAAATGAAACCAAGGGGCATATAAAAAGCAACAGCCGAAGCTACAAACCATATCCACAGCCAGCAAAGGGGGGCAGGGCCCCTGGTCGAAGTCCAAGACAATAACGTCTTATCTGAAATGAAATATGCCCAGAGTAGAATGAGATTGGTATCAAAATCAAAGCATGAGTAGGTATTAAAAAAATAAAGGTCAGGAATTGATATGCCAGGTGACAGCCTAGTATGTCCCTGTCTAGAGAATCCCTCCCATTTGGGCTGGACAAATTCTACTATCTTTCTGGGATAAATGTCACAGCTATGGGGTGGTTTTTTAATGACAGTTCCTTCCCCACTGCATAGACTATTGTTCCTATTAAAATTACCTCAAAAAGCTTGTCTCTCCTTCCACAGCTCTTCTTTTTACTAAAATTACAGTGTTATCTGAGAAATGATTAGGATGTGAAAGTTCAGCAGGAGCAAAGACTGAGCATGCTGCCTTTTCACCCACATGATTTTAACCCCTGCTGTGGCACCCAACACACAGCAGGGACTCTTTAGGTCTGAAAGCCTTGTGACAAATAGTATGGGTGGCATCAAGCAGTGTTTTTAAAAGATTTGGTACAGGGGCACACCTTAAACTTGTATCTTTCCTTTGCATCGATTCTGATGAGAAACTATAAAAGTCTAAAACTAGGACAATTCTGTCTGTTAAATAATATAAGAAGGTATGTGTGTTTTAAAACACTTGGCAGGATTGTGGGAACTTTTCCTAGATGCTTTTCTTTGAGAAATGAACTAGCATCTCAGAAAATAATGAGACTCAAACTAGTGTTAGCCAATCCCTTAAGCACAGTGCAGAGCCCAAGGCTTCTCTCCCTCAAGGAGCTGTCTTGGTTCTTGAACTTCACTTCAGATTCACTCAAGCTTTGTCATTTTCCCCTCATGTCATGTGCAGCCTCTTCATTTCTCCGAGGGAGCTGCAATTGTCTCATTTGTACAGTGACGTGAGAGCCCACCTCCAAAGGCTGTGTGAACGTGTAATGCAATGATACAGGTAAACAGCCACCTCCAGGCTGTCAGAGGTGCACTGCTCTGCTGGTGTGACTGCTGTCATGATGCTCCAAACAGTGCCACTACCTCTCAGTGTCCCTGCAGTCATTACACCTTCCCGCACGCAATTCTATGTCAAGCTTGTTCACAGAGTAGAGGAACCTGGTCATCTACTTCAGATAAAGGACTCAATACTAGGGTAGATACTGTTTTTCAGATAACATTCATAGGTATAGAATTTATAAAACCTCATCCAATGTTCATAGCAGTCCTTTGGAATGGGCAGTTTTTACCAGCCCACATCTCTGATAGAAACATAATGCTCCTCAAGGGTAAGCTCGTGAAGAGAGAGCTTGAAATTCCAAGTCAGATCTGCTTGACTCTAACTCACGTCCTCCTTCCTACTTTCTTCTCTTCATCTTCTTGCTCTGTTCCAATAGCAGAAGCTTTCCTTGAAATGATGCTTGGTTAAATGTCACGTGTGAGCTAAAACTGTGTTAACACATGGGGACAGTATGAAATAACTATTTCACAAAAGCCCAAATATTCTACTGTCAGACAAATACTGTAACAGACAACTTAGGTAGCTCTGACCTTAGCTGTTGTCATCGGGAGATATTTGTGATGACAGACCTAAGACAAAATACAATGAATGGCATTTTAAATAACAATCCTAAATCAGCAGTCAACCTTAAAATTTTTCTTTATTCCTAACCAAAATCACAGCTATTTCAGAAAGTACAAGAAATATGTAGAAGGATAAGATCAAATAAAGGCATCTTTTTTTTGTTTTTTATAACTGAAAGAAATTTTTTTCATACAATGTATTTTGATCATGTTTTCCCTTTCCTCAATTCCTTCCAGATCCTCCCCCACCTTGTTACCTACTGAATTTCATGTTCTTTTGCTTTCTTGCTCACTCTTTAAAAACAAACAAGACATACAAAAACCCCTTAAAAAAACAAAAATCAAAATAATCAAGCAAAAGACAAGTAATAACCCCCCTGCCAAAAGAAATTCCAAACAAAACAAAACAAAATGAGATTTAAAAGTCTACAAAAATACTGTTGAGTTTACTTTATGTTGGCCAACTACTCCCGGGCATGGAACCTGACCTAAAATGTGGTTAATATACCCAACGAAACTCCATTGGAGAAATTTGCAGATAGCTTCTTGGTTATGGGCAGAAATCCATGTACACTTTCCCATTTCAGTGCCAGGAGTCCATCTGGCTTAAACCTTTGCCAGCCTTTTGCATGCAATCACAGTCTCTGTAAATCATCTGGAAGACACTGTTTTTTTGGAATCACCTATCACCTCTGGCTCTTGCAATCTTTCTGCCTCCTCTTTCTTGAGACTTGAGAGGAGGGCTTTGATAAGACATTTCATTTAGGACTGAGTATTCTAAAGAATTTCACTCTCTCTACATAGTTCAGCTGTAGGTCTCTGTATTAGTTCTCATCTACTGTAGTCAGAAACTTTCTCTGATGATAGATATATATGGCTATGTCATTAGGAATGATTTCATTGCTGTGTTCTTTTAACAGAATAATAGTATTAAATTTTCCTCTAAGCCCATGATCTATCTAATCTCAGATTCTTAGCTACTTTAGCAGTATCAGGTATGGGTAACTATTCATGTAACGGCCCTTAAATCCAACCTGAAAATGACATTTGTGCCACTATTTGCACCAGTATATCTTGCAGGCAGGTCACTATTATAAGTAGCAGGGTTTGTATCTGGGAGATATTGATGATTACCTTTTCTTCTGGTAGCATGCAGAGTACCTTCAAGAACCATGAATACCAGTCAATAGGAGTGAAGTTTCTAGTTAGGCACAAGCTTGACTTATCTGTGTATCTTCAGAAATAGGGCCTTACCATTGGGTTATAGAGAGTAAGCAATAGCCTTGGCAATGACTGTTATGTTTGGGGAAATCCCATGGGGACCCTTTGGCCAGCAATTCAACAAGATGTAACCCATTCCTGGCACTGGCTTTATGTGGTAGCATAAGATATCTAGTTGGGGCATTTTCTCCACTATTATTTGGTGATTCTATTTTAGATTCTTTTCATATATGTATATAGTTTAGGAATCTCCTACAGTAGTAGGTTTCCATATGGTTTTTCAAGTGGCCAAAAGGCATCTATTACAGATAGTAAAACACGGGCTAAATTTAGAAGTGGGTATTGTTAGAGAGAGACAGAGATTGAATGTTGCTGTCAAATTTGCAATAGTAAGATCTATGTCAGCCTATTACTGAACTCCATGTACAGAACTCTGTACAGGGCTAACCCTAGGGAAAAAATAGTTAGGAGTTATTCTCTATATTAAGAATGACAGACACTTGCCATCTTTAAGAATTCTCATCCATTTGTTATTCATGATTTTTGAAAGTGGGAACTACACCAGAATCTCTCCTAATCAGAACTTATTGTCCTCTTGGAAGTAAATTTACCACCAGGAATTGCCTATTGCAAATTCAGTTTAAAAAAAGAAAGAAGGGGGGGGGGGGGACAATGGAAGAAGTCTAACCAGGAAACATGAGCTTGTGAAAGAAAAGAGCCATAGTAAACACAATACCAACATGTGTGGCACTAGGGGAGAGGTCTTGTGAGACATTAAATGCTTTAGAGAAAAGTGTTAGAAAAGTAATGAGTGAAGTTCATTAAACCTATGCTAGGTACACTGTGTCCCATGCACACTTCATAGATGTCATTTGTATTGACCAATTTTGTCTTAAATCCACGCAGTAGGATTTATTTCTATTTGACAAATGAAGAAACCACAAGAGAGAGATGTTAAGCAACTGGCACAAGATCACAAAGTTAATAATTAGGCTAGACAGAAGTGAAACCTAGGTGATATTATGACGATAGAGGGACCCATTTCTCAGTACCTTTGGGGCAGCAGTTAACCTTGATAATTTGAATTGAATGATTATTTAACCTTTAAGTAAAATATTATATTAGGGTCTGGGAAAGCTTGATTCCAAAACCTACAGTTGTTATAGTCATCCCTGATGCTCTGGCTACCCAGAGTAAAGGACTACTAGTCAAGCAGCCAATAGAATTGCCATTGCTGACTACTTTGAACATTTCATGAATTCCTTGGGGGAAAGAACTTGGCTGCTTGCTACTAAAGCAGAACAATTGCTCCAGAGGAGGTTATTCCACCCACAACTTCCAAACAGCTTAAACCCCAGAAGACTCACCCAAGCCAGATTGGGGAGCATTTCTCCTGGTAACCTAGAAGAATGTCTATGATTGATTAAAACAATCGTTTACATAAAGGACTTCCATTATTGGTACAAACACCATTGCCCCATCCACTTTAACAATATGATCAGGTAATTCTGCTCAATTTGGGGGTCAGCCCAAGGGCATGCTCCAATGCTACCTCCTGGTGTCACAACATCAGGACAAATAAAGGATTCCCTTAGAACAATATATTCTTGCCTCCTTTTAAAGTTTATATACGCCTTGCTATATAGTCTGCACTAGCCTGGAACTTATCATGTAGCCTGGGCTGCTAAGGAAATCTCAAGCTATTCTTTCTTGGGACTTGTTTTCCAGTTCTGGGAATTGGACTCAGGACCTTGTACATGCTAGGTACCACTAAACTACCTTCCTAGTCTCTTGTCTGTTTTTGGTCTTTATCATTAGTAGAGACGGCTGAGCTCATAGCAGCATTAGAGTTACAACATTGGCAGAGGTAGCAACAGTGGTAGAACTGAGGACAGAAAGAAGAAAGAATGATAAAAGGAAAGACCAGAATGAAAGGAGGAAGGGGAGAGAGGGAGCCAAGGCTGAAGAAATTGTATCTGGAGAGTTTTCTCTCCAGCTCCTGCCAAGCCCTGGCAGTCTGACAGCCCACTTATAAAATAAACCCACAGACGCTTATATTAATTAAACTGCTTGGCCTAATGGCTCAGGCTTCTAGCTATCTAGATATGGTGGCAGGCTTCTTGCTAACTGTTCTTACATCTTAAATTAACCCATTTCTATAAATCTATACCTTGCCACGTGGCTTGTGGCTTACCGGCGTCTTCACATGCTGCTTGTCATGGCAACGGCTAGCAGTGTCTCCCTCCACCTTCCTGTTCTCTCAATTCTTCTCTCTGTTAGTCCCGCCTATACTTCCTGCCTGGCTACTGGCCAATCAGTGTTCTATTTATTGACCAATCAGAGCAACACATTTAACATACAGACCATCCCACAGCAAGAAATAGAGAAGGCCATAAGGAGCCACAGAAGAGAAAGTGTGAAGTCTCATCAGTGCAAGAGTTTAGAGGGGCCGACAAACTTTCCACAGTCAAGGATCTCATGCATCTTACCTAAGAATTGTAATACTAGCTGCTTTCAGGGCTGTGGATCTGAGATTTTAGACCTAAAAACTAACACCTGTCACTATAAGGATGCTAAGTCTAGTGTCTGAGGCCTAGGGGAGAGCTGTAACATACCGGGAGGTGATAGCTATAGGTACTTGCAGCTGTCTGAAGCCACTGTCTCTCACTACTGAAGGAAGCAGAAATATCACTAATTTATAATTAAGGATAATTAAGCCCAAAGTGAGAGCCTCTAATCTAAGTGCCTAGAGCCGTGTGTATCTGGCTTCTGAACTGTAGAGCTCCTAGCTTTTAGGGCTTAGAGTTTACAACTTTGTGTTCCGTAATTTTTGCCCAGTAAAGTAAAAAGACCCTAGACAGTTGATTGGTGACAAATCCATGCTAAGAATTTCTCTGAAAATCAGCAGCCTAAATATTCCAAGACTGTAGAATCAGAGTAGCAGGGGTCTCATCCTGAAATGCAACTCACTGGGTTCACATGATGTACTTCCTGGAGGGCCAGAAATCAGGAGTCTGCAGCTAATGGAAAGGCAGTCAGCAACATGATTTCCTGGAGCTAAATGAACATGCTTTGAAATCACCAATAAAACTATAGATCCCAGCTGAGCGGTGGTAGAGCACACCTTTAATCTTAGCACTCGGGAGGCAGAGCCAGGCAGATCTCTGTGAGTTCGGGGCCAGCCTGGTCTACAGAGCAAGATCCAGGACAGGCACCAAAACTACACAGAGAAGCCCTGTCTCAAGAAAAAGAAAAAAGTAAAAACAATAGATCTCCTGAAATGAAGGTAATGACAGTCTCTCAACAATTCATAAACTTGTAAAATATCAATTCCAATTATGACTTCCACAGCTCACAAGGCCTAGAACTTTCTGCTTCATGATTCTTCCGTGTCATGTCACAATCTTCATTTGAATTCTTTCAAGATTGAATTTTATTAGTGAGAGTGTCTCCTTTTAACTTCCTTGTGTCAATATTAGCAATGGCATTTGTGTGTTTAGTAGGTAAAAACTGAGTCAGGACAACCACCAGTCAGCTCCAAAGACCTATGAGCTTATTCATCAAGACTTCTCAAGTTCAAGTTTCATTTGCTGACATTGACCCTGGGTGAGGTTATTCATAAAAAAAAAGCCTTTATGAATACAGTGTACAAGTTAATTTTAACAATTATTTTTTAGATGTTTTCATGAAGTTCATGACCTACGGTGGTGAAGATTTCCATTAGATAGCATCAAGAGTCACTTATATTTCTCATTTTTTAATTCCACTTCTATTTTCCCAGAAGCATGAAGGGTCAAATATAAACGAAATGAAAAGTATCTTTCACATTACCCATTTTTTATTTATTCATGGGAGCAGAAATATAAATCTTTCTGAAGCAGAGTGTTGGAAAAACAAACCATCTAAAGGAAGATGAAAAAATTGCCTTCCTACAATTATCACAGAGATGTTTCTCCAATGTTTATAGTGTGATCCATATGATAGTTCTCATTCCTTAGCTTTTATGTTTTTAAAGAGAAAATCAGAAACATTTTTTAAAACCCAGAGATGTCTTAAAAGATACATTCATTTTAGGATTCCAAAATGGATGCCCACAGGCTGAACTCCATTTGTTCTACATAAAGTTTTAGGAAGAAGAATATGTTACAAAAAACCTGGATTTTTAACTTCCACTGAATAGTCAAAAGACCTAACCATACTCAGTCCTCATCTCACCATGTCAGTGCTGAGCTGGAGTCTTCTTGAAGTGGTTAATGCATGCTTCGCCACTAATTTTCTGAGTCTTCTTGAAATAGTTAATGCACGCTTCGACACTAGTTTTAGTGTTCGATTTTGTGTCTCTTACATGATTCTTTTTTTTTTTTTTTTTTTTTTTTTTTGGTTTTTCGAGACAGGGTTTCTCTGTGTAGCTTTGTGCCTTTCCTGGAACTCACTTGGTAGCCCAGGCTGGCCTCGAACTCACAGAGATCCGCCTGCCTCTGCCTCCCGAGTGCTGGGATTAAAGGCATGCGCCGCCGCCGCCCGGCTGATTCCTGAAATCTTTTAACTTGAGACAAAACCCAGATCTTGCATGATTATATCATTTTAAGACAAACTGAGAGTCAGAAAGATATGTTCACAAACCTTGAACAGACTAGGTTTCAAGTCTCCTAACCTAGGCTATATCACCTATTTTCTAACTGTAAATTTGCTCCTAAGAATATCATTGGAACACATGGATGTGTATTGGTTTAATACCCCCATTGAGTGAATAGATAGTATTGTACCTCTGTTCTTGCCAAAGAGAAATTGTTAACAATAACCTCATTTACTGATCCCAATGGGATGCTTTTCTACCTTCAGCTCTGTCACTAGAAAGAAATGCTGTGAGGAATGCCTGGGATAAAATGTAATGCCATATTGCATTGACTTCTGTCTGACACCTACAGTAGAGACTCTGCAGTCCTCTAAACACACATGCCAGTGCCAAGATCGGGAGATGGAACGTGGTCATAAAAGAGGCCAAAGATAAAAGGACTGAGAAACATTTCCTACTGTAGGCAATCAATATGGTGCATGTGATCTTCTGGTATTTGGGCTAGTCACTTGCCTCCTTTGAGTGGGGGTTACACTCTATAACTCTCTTTTAATGGATAGAGCACGGGAAACAGGACAGTAGATCATTTCCAAAGACTAAATTTTAAGATGTGGCAGCTTCTATCTTGGGGCATTCTTAATTGTTCTTGGGTTCCTTGTCTATGAGAAACCAATGGCTATGTGTTGTAAAGCACTCTTGTAAATAAAACTGTGTGGGGAAAGATGGAATCTTGCCAGTAACCACAGGAGTGAACTGAAAGCAAAGTCTTCTCCTTGTTGATCCTCCAGATAAGACCACAACCCTATCCAACAGCTTGACTGCAGCAAAAAGCATCCAGATAAGTTATTACCAGTTTCTGACCCCCCTAGAAATGGTGAAATAATACATGGCTGATATTTGAAGCCATAAATGTTACATACCAATGGTCAAATACTATTATATCCTTAACTGTATAGACAAAGATCAAAGATTCTTACTCAGGATTATCTATGGTGATAAATAAAATGGGTCAATGATAGTTCTGTTTAAAGTCCTCTAGTGATTGTGTAGAAAGCTGTGACTGTTTTTTCCCTGTGGTCAGTCCTTTAAGCTCAATACTGAACAAATTGATCACAATCATTTATAACTTTAAAACTGGCTCATTTTTTTTTGAACCAGACTTCATTATATAGGTTTAATAACTAGGTACCACATTAAGCATAAAGATGCATGATTCTCACCCTTGTGTGCATCATTTTTAGTAGCAGAGACAGATGTTCAAACAGACAATACTGATTTGTTAATAATAGATTCAGCACACTATGATAAAGAAAGCCTTGAAGGATGACTTGAAAGAATCTGACGGGTGGAGAAATGAAAAAGTTGATGACCTCCCAAATCTCATCATAGAAATGAAGAAATATGAAAAAAGCAGGAAAATGTTTGAATAACACTGAATGATTCCAAGTGGATGACACATAAAGCACCAATATGACAATGGAAGACAAAGGTGGAATGGAAAATAAACATAGCTCAGGGGAAAATACAGACATGAAGAAACACATGTATAAACTGGGATAGTGACAGATAACATGAAAAAGAAGCCAACAGACTCAATAATGGAAGACAAGGTAGGAAAGGGTCATCATAACTGGGTATACAGGGACTGTTTTGCTTTGGGGGAAGAGTGAAATAAAATAATAGAAATGGATCATGTGAAAAGATTGAAAAGAAGGGCGAGAACAAGGGGACTTGGCTGGTAGAAGAGACAGAAAAGATGTTTTATTGAGGAGTCAGCAGGACTAACAAGGTTTGAAAACACAGAAAGCTTGAAGGATAATTAGAAAATTGGAAGGAATTAATTATGAGATTTACTTTTTAAACTAAATGCCTTAGAATACTATAGATAGGACTAGGGGTATGAATCTTCAGGCCATGCAGCATTGAGTTTAGGTTTAAAAACTCCTTGCCTTCACATACTACTAGAGAGACAAGCAGCATTTTTCTTTAAGAATAATCAAAATACAATACATAGGCACGACTGTGTTCCATTAAATCTTTATTTATAAATACAGGTATCCACCCTGCAAACAATTATTTGCCAGTTCCTAAAGCAAAATATTTAATGTTCCTGCTTTATTTACGATACACTTATTGAATCTAGTATTGTTTAATGTTTCCACTTTATTCATGATGTACTTACTGAATGTAGTATGTACTAATGATATAAACCACAAAAAAATGATTGACTCACTTACAAGATGCTTACAGTGTATCAGACACACTGATATGCATTTTAACACATACTGAAGTGGGACAGTGTAACTTCTTTAGTAGATGAAGAAGCTGATGACCACAGAGATTAGTTTGCTTAAAGTCAATGATAAAAAGTGCAGCTGAGCTTTGGAAAATAAGACAGGATTTCCCCTTTGGGTATGATCCGATATCAGATATTCTGAAAAGTGTTTTTCCCAAAAATCATGTAGGTACTCAGTATAGTATGGCAAGCCTACTTTAGAAGATACTTCTGAACACATAAAAAAGAAAAAAAAATTCCAAGGACTAAATTCAATCTTATGATGTAGAAATAATGGTAAATAACATATCAACATGGATGGAGAAAGACCATGAGACCTCAATCCTACATAAAAATACATCTATAGGCAACTAAGGAATGCTAAGCATGGGTGAAATGGTCAGGGAAGACCATATTAATTGGTTATTGAATATCCAATGTTCAGCCCTAAAGACATATATACAAATAACATTACATTGACTGAGAAGTTATATTTAGGAATACATATGTATATTTCTATGCATATATGCATGTAACATCAATTAATAAAAAGGGGGAGAGTGAATGGATTTGAAAAAAAGCAAAGAATAAATGAGAGAGTTTGGAGGGAGAACAGAGAAAGGGTAAATTCTATAGCTATATTATAATCTCAAAAATAAAAGAAATTATTTACAAAATAGTATAATAAGTAAAAACAGAGGCTGGGACTTGCCTGCAGGGAAGTTATTTTAAAAAGCTACAAAAAAAAAGCCTGTTGGTCACAGAGAGATGGCATCACAGGCCCATGGATACCCCCTAGGCCCTGACATGAAGCAGGACCTGTGATGGGGTTCTCCACCTTCAACAAAAGGTCAGATCAGGAAAAGAAAACATCCAATTCAGTCAGAGAATGAAAAAGAAATCTGTCTGTGCATTGTAGCTTCAAGCTGACCCTGTATCATGATGAACTGTCCCTTTATCTCTGGCAACATTCTGTGTATCAAATAGACCCTGTGTCATGATGGACTTTTATCTCTGCCAATACTCTGTGTTGAAATGATGCAATCAATATTGACCTGACCACACTCACTTTCATGTGCTTGTGACTTCATCAGTATCCCTTCAACTATTTTACTTTCAATCCTATTTCCATATTTGTAATTTTACAGAATCGTAGCAAATGAATTATTATTTTTTTACAATGCTAAAGATTGAACCTAGGGCATTATATATGTCAGGCAAGCACTCTACCACAGGGTATACTCTCAGCCCATGACATTTCATTTTTCAAAAACAGATTAACTTCAAAAAATTAATTACTGTCCTTAGAGAAATTAAAGAAAAGCAAATCCAAAGGAAAACAGTACAGACAATTCTGTGAAATGAGCAATTAGAAATATATACAAAGGAATCTGAAAGGCAATTACACTCACTCTATCATCTCTCAACAAATAGTCATCTGTGCACCAAACATTCCCTACAGTTCAGCGCCTACAACAAACAAGTTATGCATATATCACATGAAAGAAACACGGGCTGTGAAAATATTTGGCCGAAGAGAACTGAGCCCACACTCATGTGTGCAGAAAATCAACGTAAAAGAAATATAGAGAGGATCGATTCAAACGACTCAACAGTAGTCCAAGAAGAAGCCTAGACAGTGAGAACAGAAAAAGGTGGAAAATGGCTAGAAGCATGTTTAGAGAAGGACACCTATAGAGCTATAGAGAAATGGAAACTTCTAAACTGAAATGGCTCGGGGAGTTACCAGCACAGTACGTGACAAAAAGACATCTCTATGTCAAAAGCTGAAGCATCCAGAGCATAACAGATTAAGAGATTGACTGTACATGCTTTCTTAGGGAAGAAAGTAAAATTCATCCACAACATAAGGGTAATTCAACTGAGCTTCAAATTCTGCAACAAGATACAAGGCAAGAGAATTTATATCCTTCACGTCATGAAGTAAAATACTTCTAACCTAGAGTTCTATAGCAGGTGAAGGAAAATGGCAAAATTAAGACATGTCCATTATGAAACTGCCATAATTTTAAGCTTTACTTTTGATTATAATACATGTATATACTATAGTAACATACATAATGTATATAAAATAAACTTATTTGAGCAAGAAGTTCCAAAAAAGAGAATAAAAGTATTCTGTTCATTCTAAAGTTCATAGAAATACACATCCATGAAAGGCACAGGATACATATAAACAGAGTGATGAAATTGTGAATTACTTAAAGTAATATTCAAATACAGTGGGAAAACTTTCCACTAAACTTTGATGAGAAGAGCTAACACAAAGACATTCGGAATCATAAAATTAATATACAAACGCAGTTTAGTCAACAATAGGAGAAGACCCACTCAGCCACATATTTAGAAGATTCTTTAAGCCACTCTAATCAAAAGGGGATAACAATTGCTAGAAATATAAAATAATCCAAGGGCATGCAAAACATATAAGAGACAGTGAGTACATTCATTTAATTCAGGGTTATGGTAGCTGTGTTTTGACCAAACTGATAAACAACTTAAGAGAAAAAGGCTTGTTTTTGCTCACAATCTCAAGAGCTTTTGATCTACAATGGGGCAGGCACAGTGGAGAAGTAGCTCAGGTATGGACCTGAGAGTATGAAGCAACAGCAGTTTGCACTCAGCGGCAGGCACAAAGCAGAGGACCTGGCAACTTTCGATGGCCTGCCCCTAGTAGCAGGCTTCTGCCAATCAGGCCCCAGTTGCTAAAGGCTCTAATGCCCTCAAATTAAGACCACAAGCTGGGGGCGAGACATTCAAAACGTGAGCCTGTGGGGAATATTTCAGATTCAAACCATGGCAAAGTGATAATACAACTTTATTGAGTTGCTGTTAGTAAAATTAAAATCTCTGCAATCTAGAAATCCCACCCCTGCAGGGATAACTCAAACTACAAATGCATCTCTTCGAACTACAAATGAGTGATATGTATAAAACAGTTGCTTTCTGAGGTTCTATTTGAAAGGGCTAAAACTGAAAGCCACGTAAACAGCCACTCACCATGCAACAGTGGAATAATGAATTCTAATGCACTCATATCATGGACTATGCAGTGCAGCAACCATGAAGAATGAGATGAAACTGCTCCAGTCAATATGGAGAACTGTCAGGAAATATTGTTGCAACTGGACGGTATGCAAGAGGAAGAAAGGAGACTGGAGAAATACGTGCTGCCATCAGACCACAGGGCCTCCAACACCATGCTAACAAGTTTGAGGAATCTCCAAACCACACGACAGCATGAATAACAATTAGAGACATCTCAAGAATGTTTATGCATGCCAATTAATCTGAAGCAGTCCTGACTTCCTTATCTCACCTTCCCATTTTTTCCGTAAACCCTTTCACTTCCTTTTCGATCTCTTACTATCAAGACCCTTACTGTTGGAAAATTAAACACTGGAGACAATGGACAAGCCGTCCTAGAGCTAAGAGATCCCTAAATTGAAATATGGTTTCAAATCTGTGCTTTAGAGGAAACTGTTTTCCAAACATGCTACATTGTTCTTTTGGTAATTTCATTGTGGTGACGGGTCGGTCAGGCTATAATTGGTTTTCATTAGCCTTTCTGCAGCTGCGAGATTCTTTACCTACACGCTGTCAGAAAAGCAGGAAGGGTGGGGGAAGGAAGGGGGGGGTGGCTGGTTCATTTTCCACCTTTTTCAAAATGCCAGATAAATTGTTTTCAACCTGTCTTACAAGCAAATGCCCCACTTTCAGTATAAATGGGGGGAAATATGTCACCATGACAGCTTAGAGAAAAATAGCTGATCTCTTCTGCAGAGCACAATGAACTCAATTCTGTCTTTTATGCAACAATGTTTGGCTTCCAAGACCCAACGGGGAGAAAAATTGCCTGCAGCCCCTTCTCCAGATCCTCTCAGTAAAATATGATTTGGGAGATTTCAAGTAACTAAGAAAAGCTTATGCAAATCAACCAAATATATTTAATAATGCAATTTTTTTTGCATTAGTAGGCAGACAGGGACTGTGCTGTATATGGCACAATGCAAGATTCACATGACAATTTTATCCTGTAAAATAATATACTTATTTAAGTTTTATTCAAACCATGATTTTAAAAGTGTAAACTCTCCTGCCACACTGAGTGACTTTAGGGACCCCAGCCTCTGAGAACCGACTGTCCCTCCCATCAATCAGAAGCCGAAGCTGACAGGTCACTGAAACTTCAGGGTTGCACTTTCTAATATGATCAGAGAAATCAATTAGGGAGAGGAGACGTTTAAGTACCTGTCTGCAAGCTTAAGAGCTGAATTCAGATTCCCAGGACCCATTTAAGAAGCCAGGCACTATAGTGAGTGTCTGTAACTCCAGCACTGGTGGAATGGAAATAGCTAAATCCCTGGAGATTATTGGGCAGCCAGTCTAGCAAAACTGGTGAGCTCCGGGTATGGTGAGAGACCCTGTCCCCAAAAGAAGATAGAGGGATGGTGAAATGGCTCAACTGATAAAGGGTCTTGCCACTAAGCCTAATGACCTAGGCTTAACTCTCAGGGCCCATAGTAGGAGAGAATCAACTCCCGTAACTTATCTTCTGACTTTCACTTGAGCACCATGGGAAAAGTATCCCCACTGACTCCCCATTAAATAAATAAATAAATGTAGGAAGAAGTGAAAAATAAGATGAAGAGCAATCAAGGAAGATATCCAACACCAACCTCTGGCCTACAAATACATGTAATGCAGCACATGTGCACTTATACATATGGAGACATATATACATATATATATATATATACATACATATATATATCACAAGAGAGAAAGAAGGAGGGAGGGGAAGGAAAGGAAGAGAATGGGGAGAGGGAAGGGCAGAGAGAAAGAGAGAGAGAGAGAGAGAGAGAGAGAGAGAGAGAGAGAGAGAGAGAGAGAGAAAGAGATCAGTCTAAACATTACTGGGAATTATCCACTTTAGGTTATCCAGCTCTGTCTTCCTTCCTCTCACACAAAAACAATCACAGCTCACAAGACAGAAATACAAGTGATAAACAGAGACACTATGGGCGCTGTAGTCCCCAGTCCTCCATGATGTCATCAAACCAGGATAAGACAACAGTTGTAGATCATGGAGACAGGATCCACCCCTGTCTCTATGCCCTCAAGCCCAGCTCTGAATAGACTGGTATAATCAGACGATCATCAACATATCTAGTGGTCTTCAGGGAAAAGGGGGACAGCAATCACTTACCACATTGATCCTCTGAGTGCCAAACATAAGCCTGCACTTGTGAAGCTTCAGTAGCTCCACAAAGGAGCAACTATTCCTCCTTTGGACAAATGGGTATTTCGGTGGTTTTCTTTGTACAGGGTAGATTTTGCCCTCTGTTTGCTCCTTACTACAAAGCCATCCCACATCTGTTCAACACTGAGCTTGGAAATCTCTTGACCTCTTCTACTACTTCCAATTATTCTATCAGTACTTCCTACACATGACAGCCTTTGTAGCATAAAATGTGCCTTCCCTAGAAGCAGAGCTGTTCTCCTCAGCAAACACAGTTTCTTCAAAATTTCATCTTTATTAATCATTTCCAATTGCTTCAATGTCCTTGGCACACTCCTGTGTAGAGTGTCAAAACTTCCCAGGTTGTTAATTTATGATACCCCAAACTGAGTAAAGTACTGTAAAAATGAAGCCAGGCAGCCTAGGAAGAGCAGAATATCCCCTTGCTTATTTTAGAGGCTGTATAGCCAATGCCACTACCAAAGACCACATTAACTTTGTAAAAACTACTGTAACATAAAAGGACTGCATAAATACTAACACTTGGTATTCTTCAAGATGGCTTAGAAAATAGAGTTTAAATGTTTTCACTACAAAACGTTCAGATAAGTAGGTGAGGAACTACAAGCATTGTTTAGCTTGACTTAGCCATTCAACAATAGATTTTTAAAACAACAAATTGTACAATAAAGAAATACACAGATTTTATCAATTAAAAATATTGAAAATAAAACTTTTAATGTGTGCATTTTATCCTACACAATGCAGATAAACTCAGAAAGTTAAATGCATAATTCTATACTTATGCCATTTTTATTTCTCATCTCAGATGAGACCCATCCTCTGCACCTTCCTGCAGACCATACCCACAACTAAGAATCCCCGTTGCCAACTGCACCCAGGTTGATACTCACTATTAAAGCTGAATTCACAGACGATGGACAAAGAACCTGTTGTAGCTAGCACACATACTGAATGCATTGATTTTCTTATAGTGTATTTCTCTCTTCTTTTTTTTTTTTTTTTTTTTTTTTTTTTTTTTTTTTTTTTTTTTTTTTTTTTTTTTTTTTTTTTTTTTTGGTTTTTTCGAGACAGGGTTTCTCTGTGTAGCTTTGCGCCTTTCCTGGAGCTCACTTGGTAGCCCAGGCTGGCCTCGAACTCACAGAGATCCGCCTGCCTCTGCCTCCCGAGTGCTGGGATTAAAGGCGTGCGCCACCACGCCCGGCGTATTTCTCTCTTCTTGATCTCAGTGACTGTCACCTCTACTTACATTTTCAGTTTTTTTGAACAACAATTTAGAGGGCTTTCTTGCACCTCAATTCTCCTACACTCCAAGTCTTGTTCAGATATCAGAACTCTGCCTGAGACTTGACTACACGTTCAGCATTGGCTTGGGGCCTTTCCCTTAG
Organism: Peromyscus leucopus; assembly: GCF_004664715.2. Classification (NCBI taxonomy): domain Eukaryota; kingdom Metazoa; phylum Chordata; class Mammalia; order Rodentia; family Cricetidae; genus Peromyscus; species Peromyscus leucopus. Next base: position 34,578,337 of record NC_051071.1, on the reverse strand, counting down.
TGCTCCGTGGGTGCAGCTGACACGTGTATGGAAACACTGTCAGGCCATGCTCCTGTCAGTCATCTCTATTACCAACCCAAATACTCCTTGTTCACTCTTACAAGGACCCGGTGGATACAGTAACGTACCTGAGTAATCCAGATAGTTTTCCTTTTCTCTGTCAAGGTTCATAACCGTGTCTGCAACGTTTCTTTTACGGTGCACGATGCTAAATGATTCACAACTCCTAGGGCTCAGGGCATGGGCATCGTTAGGGGAAGAGGGCATTAGTCAGGCTACCACACGAAGGGAAGGTCGGAAGACAGAGAGGGGAGTGCACTGTAGGCTGAGGACGCAGCATTTATAAAGCCTGTGGTGAGAGGCAGCACGGGGCTCTCCCTTTCAAAAGGAGACTATGTGGGTAGAAGCCAGACCGGAGAAGAGCGGAGGTGCTAAGGAGAAATCAGAATGGACCAAATGGTAGAGACTTGTTGCCATGTTGAAAGACTCTTCTTGCATGCCGAGATCCACAGCCACACATCTGAGCAAGCTCCTGGAGTCTGGTCGAAGAGAAGGGAGAGGAATTATATGAGCATGGGGGCTCAAGATCATGATGGGGAAATCTGCAGAGACAACTGAACCAAGCTCGTAGGAACTCATGGACTTTAGACTTAAACCCACAACTGTGGAACCTGCACGGGACCGGATGAGGCCCTCGGCATACGGGAGAGAGTTGTGTAGCTTGGTCTGTTTGAGGGGCTCCTGGCAATGGGATCAGGATCTATCCCTGGTGCATGAGCTGGCTTTCTGGATCCCATTACCTATGGTCAGAGGCCTTGTGCAAACTTGATGAAGCGGGGAGGGGTTTGGTCCTGCCTCAACTGAATATACCAGGCTTTGCTGACTGCCCATGGGAGCCCTTACCCTTTTGGAGAGTGGAATGGGAGGGTGGGTCAGGGATTGGGGGAAGGCTACAAGGATGGGGCACGGGGCGGGGGGGGGGGGGGGGGGGGGGGCGGGGAGCGCGGGAGAAGGGATGAGAGGGAGATCTGCAGTTGTTATGTAAAATGAACAGAAAAATTTCTTAAATTAAAAAAAGAGACAATAAAATAAAAATTTGAAATTCAAAAAAAGAATCTTCTTTACAGTCAGAACAGTAATAAGAAGCCACTGTATACATGTGTGTGTGTGTGTGTGTGTGTGTGTATACACATATATGCACACAATAACAATTGATGAAAAAAGAGGCCGTGAATTTGAAGGGCAGTGGGGAGGTGTATATGAAGGAAAGAGAAGGGGGAAGTGTTGTAATTAATATACAGTCTCAAAAATAAACAAAACCACAAAGGATTAGGCCCTGAAAGCAAGAGAGAGACTATTAAGCTTCAGTCGTGGTTCATCTAATCACCCCAGTAGACGCAGAGAAAACTAGACCAGGTTTCTCCCTCCCAATGCTATGCTTTTCTGCTTTTGTACATTACTTTCCCCCTAAAAACAAACCTGTTGCCATGCTTAGTGTTCATTACGAAAGTGGGTTTTCATCAACGTGTCTTAAACTGATTGTCATGCTTTCACTTTACAGGCAGAGAAGTAGATATTAATAAAGTGAATTAATCTGATAAAAGGAGTTGATCACCAATACTACCACTGTGCCACTTCAAAACATTCTGGTACAGCATGACTATACTTAGAACTCATGGTTATTGGTTATAGGAAGGAAAGCAGTTCCTCAGAGTCGCCCTTTCATTTGCTGTTAGGAGCATGGCGACAGTTATCAGCTTGTAAATTAGACAATCTGAGCTTTCTCTTCCTGACCCCAGCCCCCATCAGGCTCCCTGCTGCTCACTCTGCGGCATAACAAACCATTAACCATATTGAGTCTAATGTAATGACTCATGTAGCATGTTCACGCCTTCCATCACATTAGTCACCAGTTGCTATAATACCCTGTTTGTTAAAACCGAGCGACAATAAAAACAAATCCTCATAACAGGAACCCTCAATTAAAGAGAATTTGTTTCCCCTGTACCTCAAGATAAAGAGCTGGGGGGGGGGGGGGAGACAAATGACAGAGAAATAAAGCAATGAGAATTTGGAAGGAAGAAATCAGTAATTCCAGTTGCTGACACAGTTCCCAACATAGTGAGTTATGTGAGAATACTAAAGAGACAAAAATCCCAATTCCAATTCCTGAATTTGCCATTAACCACAAGACTGGCTACTTACTACCATAGTACACTTATTTATTTGTCCTCTTAAGCCATACTAGGAGATGTGATGTCAAGACAGCAAAGATTCAGTTCCTGAAGGCAAGGTGCTCCCACTCTGGTGAGAGGAGAAAAGCCTTGTGCTAGCCAGGATGGTGGTCACAAAAAGGTGCCACTTCAATTCAACCTAATCAAAGCAAGAAAAAGAGATGTTTGGATCAGTGAGAGACTCTCCAGACTCAGATATCCAAATACCCAACAGGATCCTATCTCCTCCTCATAGATTCTAGCTTTCTCTATGTTGTTTTATTTTTCTGTAGTTTGAGTGATACTGCAGGCTTAACACCCATTAGCCTGGAAATTTCACTGGGAAGGAAAGAGTCTTTTTTGTTTGCTTGTTTAGGTTTGTTTGTTTGGTTGGTTGGTTTGGTTTGGTTTGGTTGGTTGGTCAGTTCTGGTTTCAATATTTTGGTTTCAATTATTCCAGTGGAAGTATCAAGTTTTACCCATCATTCTTGAATTCCCAGCTTTCTGATATACATATATCTCTGAAACAACCATTTGCCATGGATATAACATTGCAGCAGACCAAGTTACCTGCCCTACAACTCCCACCCCAGGGAAGGGGGTGGCCAGCCCCATTTGAACTGGCAATATAACCTAGGTAAATAAACGAATTTTCTTGTAGCAACACAGGTGGGTTCTGGCAATAAAATAACAGTTGCCCTCTACAGGTATCTATACAACCGGTACTGTGGAGGGTCACAGGTTAGAGAAGTATGTACGATCAGAGGAAAAGAGTAGGTAATTCTGTTTGTGAGAGAGAAAAGCAGGACAGCTTTGTCAAGCTTGACCTGAGTCTTGGAAGGTGAGCGAGTTTTTATCCACAGGCAAGGAGCTTGCTTCCTGGAGCAAAAGCATTGAGCCATAAAATAGCCCTGACTGCTTAGGGGAATTCTGGGTCAGCCCTGCTTCACCTTCTCCCATCTTTGATGTCTCTGGATCTTCACAGATACTCTTACTGACAATCCCTCTATTCAGAGCTCTCTGCCCGCTCTGTGTCCTGAGGTGACTCTCCCCTTTCTCTGCCAGGCAAGCTGGATGTTGTTAGGCTCCCAGCGTTAAAACTCAAAAGCCACAGAAGGAGAGTGGGGCTCAGGGGCTGGCTCCTAAAACACCTTCAATGCCAACGCCACAAGATGACCTTTCTGTCCGGTCGGTCTCTGCTTATTCTGTATCCAATCACAAATATTTGCTGAGGTGCTTCTGGAGGCCAGACCACAGTCCCTACACATATAAAGACTCGCAGAGATTAATTTCTACCTGGACAGGAGCTGTCAGTAAACATATAAATAAATGCATAAGGTCACCTCAGAAAGTGCTAAGTGTTGGAAGGAAAGGGAAGCGCTTGGGTGAAAATAGGAGGGGCAGTTAAGGAAAGGAGACGGCTGCTTTAGGGGTGTGGCCAGAGAAAGGATGTGGATGGAGCGGACTGCTGAACGGAGCTTAAATGACCTGAACTTGCACATACCCGGAGATGAGCATCTTCTCAGACACAAAGTGCACACGGTGCACCAACCGTATGGCTGAGGGCTTCCAGGAGAATCTTTGACATCACTATGTAAAGTCAGAGTTTTAGGCTAACCCCCAGTCCATAACGAGGCCTCCAATGTTTTCCACCTTTGCCTTGACAGTAGGATTCTATCCCCAAGAGCAATCGCTATCATACATAAAACATCCACAGTGTTCTGAGAGCCGTAATTTTTACAAATGTATACACACCAGCTCACAGGATTTCAAAATCTTAAGTTAGATACTATTGTATTCATTTTATATGTAAGGAATCAGAACCTCAAGTCAGTTGATACATTGAGTCTAGCCCATATTTTCAGTGCAGACACCTGAGTCCCTGCATTTCTACCAGTTTTGTCTCTACTGTAATAAACTATGCCCTGGATGGATGGGTAATACACTCTAAATTCTTCCCAAAGTCTAGCTATGGAGATCCTTTTTCTTGGTTCTTTACTCAGCCTAGTTGCTATTAGTGCTATTAAAAAGGTTGGAACTACAGAAGAATCTCCATAATGAAATTCAATCCCAGGACAACCGAAGAATGGATAAAGAAAATGTGGCACATATACACAATGGAGTACTACTCAGCAGTAAAAAATAATGATATCATGAAATTTGCAGGCAAATGGATCAAACTAGAAAATATCATCTTGAGTGAGGTAACACAGACTCAGAAGGACAAACATAGTATGTACTCACTCATAAGTGGATACTAGATGTGAAGGAAGGGATGGCCAGATTGCAACCCACAACTCCAGAGAGGCTAGCTAACAGGGAAAGACCCTAGGGGGGACACATGAATGGCCCTGCGAAGGAGAAGTGGATGAGATCTACATGAGATGACTGGGTGTGGGGGTGTAGCAGAGGGCGAGGAGTGGGGGATGAGAACATAAGGAAATGGGAGGGTCAAGCTGGAACAGGGACAGAGTGGGAGGGCAGGGAGGAAGATACCATGATAGATAAGGACATCATGGGAATAGGAAGAGGCAGGGTGCTGGGGATGTTCTCAGGAATCCACAAGAATGACCCCATCTTGGTCTTCTGGCAGTGGTCCAGAGGGTGCCTTGACTGGTCTACTCTGGTGACCAGTCTAGCAAACAACCTAGCTCTCATCATAGAGCCTTTGTCCAGTGACTAATGGAAGCAGATGCAGAGATCCATGGCCAGGCACCAGGCTGAGCTCTGGGAATCCAATTGATGAGAGAGAGGAGGGATTCTGCAGGCAAGGGACGTCAAGATCATGAAGGGAGGACATGCAGAGATGACAGACCACACTAGTGGAAGCCCATGAACTGTGGACTGGTAACTGTGGAGACCCCATGGGACTGGACTAGGCTCTGGATAAGGAAGATGGTTGTTTGGCTTGAACTGTTTTGGTGGGCACCCAGGCAGGGGAATTGGTATCTGTCCCTGGTGCATGGGCAGGCTTCTGGAAATCCGGTGCCTGTGGTGTGACGCCTTGCACAGCCTTGGTGCAGTGGGAAGGGGCTTGGACCTGCCTAGGCTTAGTGTGCTGGGCTCTGCTGACTCCCCATGGGAGACCTTGATTTGGGGGATGTGGGGATGCGGGGTGGCTTGTGAAAGAGGGCTGGGGGTGGTGTGAGGAGGGAGGAGGGGGATCTGTGGGTGGTATGTGAAGTGAGTAGAAAATTTCTTAACAATGAAAAATAAATAAGTAAAAATGTTGGCCTACACTAAAATAGCACATTCTCTTTTCCTATCCAACTCTGATAGAAGCACACTGAACAAAGACCAGACTTTTCATCTGAGGACTAACCAGCCCAAGCCAACATGCCAACAGACCAAGACATTTAAGTGCTCTCCAGCTGTAACCAGTGAAGGATGGCCCATTGTGCCTCACCTAAGATGTCAACCCACATAACTCATATTAGGATATTTTATTACAAACCAACAGCTAACCCAATGACAGTTTTGCTGCTGTGATCTGGGGAAACCTTACAAAAATGAAAATTTCAAAGCTTCAGTACTTAATATTTCTAGGTCACAATATTGTCTCCCATACGATGTTTTCACAATGAAACCCAATGATAGTTATTACAGAGCCCTTTCTAATAGAAGTAATAATATGCCTGAAACTCGGATTTTTAATTAGTGACATCTCCTGGAATTATTCTGAAAGCTTACAAAGGTACATAGCTGGATCTCATACCATCATGCCTCCATGGGCTGATATGCATCACTTTGTCAAAACAGACACTGCCTCAATTACCATAAACCAGGTAAGTACACGACAATATTTTAAAGTGGCTTTTAACCTTCGCAGATGATTTTGATCTAGGGAACCTTAAAATTAATAAACTGTGAAAGGTGTATCTTCAGTCCTCATTGAATGAAAATGAACATTAATACCCTGCTGATAAATCATTAACATGTCTCAACAGTAAGAAATAAAACAACACTGTTGCTTTCGCCAGGAGAGGCCCAGTTAATTAAGCTGATGCTGAAGGTCAGAATGCTGGGACCGGGGTTTATGAGGAAGTGCAATCCTGCCAAGTTTATTAAATAATAATAATAATACGTCCATCAGACAAAGGACGTGTTTTAAAAGTAATAACAAAGATAACAAAGCAAGAGTTTACGGGGTGGAAAAGGAGAGTCAACTCAAAAGTCACCCCAACCACATCTGCCTTCCCAGTGCACACTGTGAAAACATAATTCCCAGCTCATTAGGGAGCCATGGGGAGAAGTGGAGAGAAATGCTAATTACACATTAGCCTGGTTAGCTAAATTCAGATGGGGTAATATCACATAGATTGATGGAATAAGCCATAAAATTTTAAATTCCAGGCAGGCTACAATAAGTGGCTTTTAAAGGAGCAAGCCAGTTCCTGTTCTCCAAAAGCCACAAGCTGGAAGACAGGGATCATATATACAGGGATCATATATCCAAACAGAAAAACAGGACTAATCCAGAGATTAAATGAAGTAAAGTTGCTCAAAGATGAATAAAATACATGGACCAATGTAATGTCTCCCAGATCTATTATTCTTTTCCTAATACCATGCTGCTTCATGGGTGCCAGATTCTAAACTTCCTAAAATACAGTCCAAATTGTGGGACTTAGCATGAACCTCAGTGGGCCTGTCTTAAGTAAAAGTTCTCATTCTACAAATACTTACTGAATCCTAAATTCTGTTTTTATCTCCTATGGATAGCTGAACCTCAAACTTTAAACCTCTTTTGTCACCACACATAGCATCTTTGTATCTGGAAGGCTGTCTCTCCCCCTCCTTTCTCTTCTCCCCTCAGAAACCATCCTTCAACCACATCTCTATTGTCATCCCTAAAGCAATCTCTCATCTCTCCCAGTTCAGGTAGAGGCTCTTTCACGGTTTATCTGCATCAATTACTACATTGCTAAATTGGTCACAACTACCAGCAGCCTTCCTAGCCCAAAGCAAGGCCCAACAAATATTTGTTGAATTAAACTGAATTTATGCCTTATAAAAATTACAATCAAAGTAAATAGATAAGAAAGTGTCGTATTTACTGTTCTGTTGCTGTGACACCAGGACCACGGCAACTCATGTAAAAGGAAGCATTTCATTGGGAGCTTGCTTAACAAGGTAGTTAGTCCATTATCATCATGGAGGGAAGCAGACAGGCATGGTGTTAGAACCATAGCTGAGAGCTTTCACCCTGGCCCATAGGAAGCAGGCAGAGAGGGAGAGACACTGGACTTGGCATGGGCTTTTTGAAACCTCAAAGCTCACTCCCAGTGACACACCTTCTCCAACAAAGTCACACCTCCTCCAACAAAGTCACACCTTCTAATTCTTCCCAAACAGTTGTTGTATGACATTTTATTTGTATTCTGACAAATAAAGCTTTCCTGGAGCTAAACCACTAGTTAACCATAGAGGTCAGGCTGTGGTAGTACTCACCTTTAATCCCAGTACTTGGGAGGAAGAAGCAGGAAGATCAAGAGTTCAAGGCCACCCTGGACTACATGAGATTGAATCAGTCTAAAAGAAAAACAGAGCCAGGTGGTAATGGCTCACTCCTTTGACCCCAGCACTAGGGAGGTGGATACAGGATCTTGAGACCATTCAGTCTGAGGATTTGTAAAGACAGGATCACCGATTCAGTCAGAGATTTCATAAGAGGTAAATCAGTGGCTGGCTGCTCCACTTCTCTGATCTTTCGGCTTTCACCCTAACATCTGACTCTGGGTTTTTATTGTTAACACAATTAGGATCACGCTTCAAACAGTTCCATGTCTTGGTGACTTAGCATTCAAATATATGAGCCTACGGTGGTCATTCTCATTCAAATCACCACAGAAAGTAGCAATGCCCTGAATTCCATATGCTTGGAAGACTGGAATGGAATAAAAAAACACTTCTGGTATATCTCCAGAATCTCTTCCATTTCCCTTTTACTTGATAACCTCATTGCTCTTCTATTCTCATTCTGATTCTTCTCTACTTGTAATGCTCTTAGTTGATTTGTCTACCTGCTAGCACTCCTTTTCTCCCATCTAGCCTTTTCAAGACTACCAGATTATTCTTCCAATCATGTAATTCCAATCATTCAATCAGAAATCATTTCATCAGCATCATGAAACATTACTTGAGATCTCCTCTCTAATAGTTACTATATTAAAAAGCTTCCACACACAAACACACACACACACACACACACACACACACACACACACACACACCCCGCACGCTCCTAATATACTCCAGGTGATTAGGACCCAGTATACCACTGGCCACTGTGGGTTGACTAAACTATATCTCAATGACTGGTGGAAGAGGCAGGTTATGCAAAAGGCAAAGGAGAAGTTATAAATGCAGAACAGTGCTTGACAGGTGACTTCTAGAAAAAGCAATGATCTGTTAACCCAAGAGGCAACTTGCAGTCAGACCATCTTGACCAGAGAAGTCATCGGGACTCTTGAACATCTTGGCATCAAACCTCTATGGGTGTCATTACCAATTTCCTCATCACCCCAGCCATCTAGTCCCCAAAGTAAATACAGCTGGATACAGAGCTCAAGAGAGTGGAGACTGAGGTTCAGAGTGAAGAGGCCTGGGAACATTCTATTCCTGCAACTAAGGTTCATTTGGTGAGGAGAGATCCCACTACAAGTGCTTACCTCAGTATTAACCTAAGACTCTGTTTCTGTGTCTATAAACTCTAAAGCTCACCCGTAATGATGTATTTCCTCCAGCAAGGCCATACCTCCTAAAACTCCCCAAACAGTGACCCCATTTGGGAGCCAAATGTCCAAATACCTGAAACTGTGGAGGATATTTCTCATTGAAACCACCATGTAGTCTACGACTTCTCCAACCATTATCTCTTCCTTAAAGTCTCATTCTAGTTGTCTCTATCTCATATTCTCACTAAATATATTCCCTTCCTTTATTTTATCCTTCCACTAGAAACTTTAGGAAATTAGAGCTAGACTTAATACAGAAAAACCTCTAAAGACATGGAATATTCCAAGTACCCGGAACTAGTCTCTAGACTAGAAGAAAAAGGTATCAATTCCTACTAAATAGCCATATGATGGGCAATAATTCATCAACTTGTTCTGTATTCAAGACTGTAATTTGCAGTTAAGTCAAATGAAAGGCCTGTCACTGCATAGTTCATACAGATTTTTAAGGACAGAAAAGGTTGTAAATCAAATTTTTCTATAATATTTATACAGAAAAGATAACATATAAAAAAGAGACATTTAGGAATAAAAGATAAATTTCAACAAGCTCAAGGTATTCACAATTCTGTGCAAGAAGAATGCTACCAAGATGTATTTGGATATTGACTGTCTCAAAAGGCCTACATGCTTAAAGAGCAGTCTCCAAAATGGTGCCTGTCTAGAGGCAGTGGTGCCTTTAAGAGGTGGGACCAAGTTAGTGGGCCCTTAGGGCATTACATGCATGATTTCAAAGAGAATTTTGGAATCCTGGCCATGGAAAGAGTAATTTGCTTCATCATATACCTCCATGATTGCCATCTGGTGCCAAAGCAATAGCTGTATATGACTTTAAAGTTGAATCTCCAGAATAATGAGCCAATTCTAAATAATTTCCAAGGTATTTTCTTATGTGAGGGAAAGCTGTCTAACATGGGGTTTTTCATGAGGCAATAATTAAGGCACTGGCAATGGTTGGTGGGCTGTTGGAGTGTAGATGAAGCTGTTTCAGTGTTCCAATTACTTTTAGAGGCTAGACTGAGTTTAACATCATTGTTGATAATCCATCTTGATTTTCTTTTGTTGTGAACTTCAGTATTAGGCAATTAACACAGCATTGGCTGGTACCAATTTTGAAGAAAGAATTTTATGTAATCTACTTACCAAAGTAACAATATCCTCTCATTGTGCCATATTCTACCAGTTAAAAGCAAGACATACATATGGCTAAGAAATGAAACCAACCTAGGTGTCCACTAACAGATGAATGAATAGTGAAAATGTGGTTTGTATTCATAATAGAATTTATTCAACCTTAAAAAATTGTCATCACATTTGAAGAAACATGTATGGAACTGGAAATTGTTATGTTAAGTGAAGTATGTCAGATCTAGGAAGAGGAAAACATGGTTTTTGCTTCATATGTATACCCTAGATTTTAATGTGTGTGTGTGTGTGTGTGTGTGTGTGTGTGTGTGTGTGTGTGTACATAGAGGTCATGGAAGGGAAAAGAGGTCCTAAGCAAAGGTTGAGGAGATGAAAAGAAAGAGGGTAATAGAATACATGTGACATGGAAGCAAAGTGGGGGTTAATGGGGAAAGGAAGGAGGACAACAGTAGGAGGTCAAGAATTTAGGAACTGAGAAGAGGTACAACAAAAGTAATATAGATATGAAAATGCCATAATGAAACCTGATGCTTTATATACTAATGTTAAAAGTCTAATAAAGAAAAATTAACTTTAAAATAATTAAATTTATATATATAATAATTACATATATATATATATATATATATATATATATGTTGCACTTAAGGGGAAGAACTGACACAAATTAATAAATACCAGTCAACCGTGGTGGTACATGCATATTGCCCCAGTGCATAGGAGATTGTTACAAGCTTGAAGCCAGCCAGAATGCACAACGTGTTCAAAGCTAGCTTACACTAGAGCATGAAACCATACATTTTTTAAAAAAAATTAATGGCCGGGCAGTGGTGGCGCACGCCTTTAATCCCAGCACTCAGGAGGCAGAGCCAGGTGGATCTCTGTGAGTTCGAGGCCAGCTTGGGCTACCAAGTGAGTTCCAGGAAAGGCGCAAAGCTACACAGAGAAACCCTGTCTCGAAAAACCAAAAAAAAAAAAAAAAAAAAAAAAAAGTAATGTATAAATTCCAGAAAGAAAGAGTCATTGAAACCTTCCTTCAAGACCATATACCATATTCATCTACAATACAGCATCACAACATAACCCCCAAGTGTTTTTCAAAGTAGTTATGCGTGTTCATGTTCCCACCTCCCAGTAGCTAGAAGCATGAGAGCTTTCATGGTCTTGCCAATCAATTTCTTGCCACACATTTTATTTAGTGCTGTTGTGTGAAGTACATCTTCTACTGGTGGTTTGAACTAGAATTCTCTTTATTCCTAATGAGGTCTAAAGTCTTCTCAGAAGTCTGTGAGCTCTGGTTTCCTTTGCATGAAATTTCTGCTTTCCTGAGCTCTTCCTAATGTGTTGATTTTGCCTATTCGAGACTTTACACAGGTTGGTTTTTGTTTTTGTTGTTGTTGTTGCCTTTTTTTTTTTTAGCATGGTTACTGTCAATCTGGACTCTAATATCTTGCCTGCTTCATGAATTGAAATGTACTTTCCCAATTGGTGGCTTCAAGATTCAACATATGTTTCAAATACTAACTTGATGTTTAAATTGAACAATCTTTACTAGTTGTGGTTGTTGGTTTTGTTTTTATTTTTTTTTTTTTTGCATTTTCTGTATTGTAAAGTTGCACAAGTTAATTTTACTTACCATGAATGTATTGGGACATTGTCCTAGAATTTATTTTTTAAAGTTCTAAAATGTTTTCCTATATATTTCAGTCCTTAAATCATCTGGAACTCATATTTTTGCACTTTTTCTCACGTGAAATTCATTTGTTCCTGTAGCCTATAATTTCAGTGCTAGCTCTGTCCTGACTCTATTTCAGAATTTGTTTTTTTTTTCTTCCACTGTGCTATTTCTCTCAATTTGTGCCAACATCCCACTACCTTACAAATTGCTGTGGAAGTAACACATGATCAAAGCCTTTATTTCTTTTTTGGGATCATCTTAGCTAGTTCTTAAAATATTAAAATAAGTTTGTCAAGCTTGTAACAAAGAAAATCTCCTAGCAAATTTGGTTGAAATCTGATTTAAATTTAAAATCTCATCTTCATATATTGTTTACTATGTGTCAGATACTGTTTTGAATGCTCTACATGAACATATGGTCTTGTTTGTTAATGAAGATTACTCTATAATATAAATCAAAAACTTTCCAAAAATGACTCAAAAAGAAATAGAAATACTAAATAAATATTTTTATGAGAATGGTCTACTAACTAAAACCTTTACCCCTCAAAAATTACTGTTTAAGAAAAATTAATTCTACAAATCAGCAAAATAATTCTAAATTTAACAAACTCAAAGGGTAAGAAAAGAAAGATTTCCCCAGCCCATTTTAAATTTTAAAGCAATGTGTCACATGGCTTCAATTAAGCACATACATTGGTTGTACTTGAGTATTCTCTCCTATTCAAAATGCTTGGCACCAGAAATACTTCTGATTTCATTTTTGCAGAGTTTGAACTGCATGCACGATAGCATTTCTTGTGGATAGGACCCAAGTCTAAGATGAAATTTATGTTCATATGTAACTCATATACATACAATACTTTTAGTGAATTCATACAGGACTTTTAGTGCACCTGAATTTTTACTTCTGAGCCATAAAATAAGGTCAAATGTGAAATTATCCATCTGTAATACTAAGTCAGCACTCAAAAAAAGTTTTGAAAGGGGCGGAAAGATGGCTTAGCATTTAAAAGTACACACTGCTCTTGCAGAGGACAGAAACTAAATTCCTAGTACCCATAGCAAGTGTCTCAACTTGCTTTACCTTGTTTGCTCTTGCCTTCACTCACATACATCCATGCATACACACACACACACACACACACACACACACACACACACACACACACTAAATTAATTTTGTTTTGAGTGTTGGATATTGGAGTGTTTCAGATTTTGGATTTTCATATTAGAGATGTTTAACTTATACAGTAGTGATAAATATGAATATATAATCAATAATATATTTACATCACTATATTATGTATAATTTGATGTTTCATATACATGAACTATAAAAAATCTGTTTTAAAAATGGCTCTCTAAGAATATTGCATTAGTCAATTTTTTTGTTACTATATATACCTGAGGCATGCTAACTATACAAAGGAAAGAGATTCCCTTCACTCCCAATTTTGGAGTTTTAAGGGCTTGGGGCTTGCAAGAGCTCCTTTGTCTATATAACATCATGGTGGAAGTATGTATATGAGGAAGAGCTCATACTGTAGAACAGAAAGCCAGAGAACAATTTAGGGTCACATTCACTCCTAACAACTCACTTTCACCAGAGATTAAAAAGGTCCCCTGAAACATACACAAACATATTCTGAAGGCAAGTCCCTCAAAGACTGAAGAACTTCTTTCCTATTAGGCCTCATTTCTTATAAATCATAATCTCCCAATTGTCACACTGAAAATCAAGTATCCAGCGTGTGAACCTTTGAAGGACAGTCCCAAACTTCTTCCAAACTATAGCAAATGGAAAATATTGGGTTACTTTCACTGCTCTCTATGATTAATGCACACTATTATAACCAGAAAATGCATTATTTTGGTGGATCTAAAATATAGATCTACACACACATGCAGATTACTAGCAGATTCAGTTAACACACCTATTTGTTGAAGTAAATGGTCTAGTGAGTACATTAACTATTCATCTAGTCATGTAAATTTTCTAAGTTCTACTGTCTGTAGATTTGGGTCCTCTGGAGCATGTCACCTTTGCCTTTCCACAAAACAGTTAAACAGTAGTCAGGAGATTTTTCCTTGGTACATAGAACTCCACTTCCTGAGTTCCCATTTCTCTAGCTGTAAAATATAGAAATTGAATTGTGTAGTCCCAGTGTCCTTCGAAGGCCCCAATGTTTGTTATTTTATAAATGTCTTCACAGGGTGTAAATCTAGCAGAAGATCCAACACAAATACTCCATCTGAACAGTGTTGCTGTGTCTCTTATGCACTATATATGGCTGACATGTATATGTACTTAATCACTCAATGTCATGATTTAATTCCAAAAAAGATTTCCCTGAATGGTAAATATGATGCTAAAATATGCACAATTTAATGATGAGTAGCGATTTTCAGATCCTAATAAATTCACTGCTCTATCATAAGGATAGTGAAAAAAAGTAATAACAAAAATATGGTGCTTGTTATTTAAGTTTCCTAGCTTAATAAATATTGATAAGTATATAAATGCCCACAGTACAAATTTCAAAGTATAGAACCAAAACCATGGGATTTCCTTGACATTTGAAGATTTTTCAGTAAATTTTTAACTATTCAAAATCAAGTCTGAAACACTGTATCATAATTTGCCAAGATATTTTTGTTGGCTAATAATCTGAAACACTGATGTCGAATCTCTTTTACAAAACTATCTAAGCCAAGCTGGCATTCTGGAAGCTGGTATTCAACAGATACCAGTTGCCAATGCAATACAGCACATGTTATATCCTTGGTAAGATTTAATGATCAATAAAATATTTAATTATTTAAAATATATTATCTGTGTGTATTTGAATAACTCCCCGTGCAATGAAAGAATTATGTTGCAAAGAATTTCTGTACACCAAAATGGGCCTCCTCTTGCTTTTTTGTAATTAATCTATTTGAGAGCAGACATCTTTGACAAAGTAACAGGATTTACAGCACACTGATTTGTAATATCATATAGCAGGCAATAATGACGATTGTGATTAGTGAAACTTACCGAGTCATTTATTGAGAGATTTATGTGTCCCAGTAACACCTCAAATATACACCCTGGAGTCAGGCTGCCTGACCTTAAGGCCTTCTTCCACCTCTTAGTAACTATTTGTTATTTACTTTCATTCCTTTAGTCATCAAAAACAAGAAACTAAAATGATGCTCTCATCCTAGATCATAATGGGGATTAAATAATGAAATGAAGGTTTAAAGCAGGGTTTGGTATATAGTGACTACTCAATACAGTAGCCATTATCACTATCATTTGTAATGACTAATTTCCACAAATAACATATGGCATGTTTCTTATTACAACATTCATACATAGGTAGGGAAGCTATACACAGACAAACAAAGTAAAGCTTTAAGCCTTTCTTCAACGTTGGAGCCCAAGTTTCTATGTAGGTAGATGAACTCCAGAAGCATAACCCAGGTTTAATAGCCAACATGCATGTATCAAGCATCAAGCATGCATCAGAGTTTGGGTCTAGAAACTTGGCATACAATGGGAAGCAAATCACCTGGGACTCTGATCTGGCAGAATGTATTTTCTTCCAGGGGTCATAGAAGGAGGGATAGGGGTAATAATCAAACAAGCAAACACATGGTCAGAAAATTGTGAATGGTTCTATAAAGATTCTAAAACAAGGTCACAGGAGAACGGAGTGACTGGGATGAAGGACAAGGGAGGATTTGGGAAAGCTCCTTAGAGTGAACTTCTCTAATAAGGTGATATCTGAGCTTAAATCTGAGTGATATCACAGGTCCACCTTGAGACAATCAATAGAGAGAACATTCTAGGCAAAGTGAAAAGCATGTGCAGGCTTTCAGAAGTGAAATAATGTGGGCTAGTCATGAAATAAAAGAAAAGCCAAAGGAATTGAGGATAATGAATAAGAGAGAAAGCTATTATCTATGAAAGATATTCATGAGTGATTGGCAAAAGGAAGGAAGGGAGGGAGGGAGGGAGGGAGGGAGGGAGGGATGGAGGGAGGAAAAAAAGAAGGGGGGAAAGAAGGGGAGGGAGAAAAATCTAGCCGAATGTCAGATTATTTACTCATTGAAATGTTTGTTAGATGTCTTCATATGGCTAGCAAAGTTCGAGACAATGGGGATACAGAAATTAAAAGATAAAAATAAAAAACAACTAAAGGCCCCTGCCCTGATGGAGGTTAACATTTGGGAGAGATGGAAATTCAAATGTTTTTATTATACAAAGTATATGATAGAAAAACCAACTAAATTAAAACCTTGACTACTTTGCTAGGAGCCCTGCTACACTGTTGTCCGAGTTGAACGGCACAGTAAGAATAATGTCTTAGAGAATCTGAGGTGTGGAGCCGGAGGTGTTTGTGGCAATAAGAACTATCGAGAGCTGAAGCACCAAGAAGACCCAGTAGGTGAGGCCAAGTGGGAGAAGAATGATGGGCGACAGCAGCAACCTCAGTCAGGGTCATTCATAGTTGTGTTCCCATCCACCTCTAGTTTAGACTCATATCTGGCTCTCTGGGTTCGGATGGACGGCTCCCCCCCCCCTACTTCAGATCACGCCCCCTTACAGTGTTATTAAATCTGGCTGTCCCTCAAAGCTGCTGCTTGGACGCTAAACTGTGTCACCCGGTCACTGCTTTCTAGGACTAAGCCTGCACATGCTGTTTCCACTTGGCCTAGCTGGCCTCCAGCCAGCCCAACAGTGAGAAAGCTTTTCTGAGCTTCCAAACGAGCCTGGATCCAAAGTTTAGAGCCGAGCTGGAATATGAACTCAGGCCTGAATTCGTGCAACCATAAGAACAGTTCTTGAGGTGACAACCATAGTGTCTGCTTCTCCCCCGCCCCTCCCCCACATTACCTGTAAGCACAGCCAGGTTCCATTGATGGCAGCTTGCCCATCTGCTCCACAGCTCTGCCTGAAACAGAAAATAAATCCTCCGTTCATATGGTTGGCAGGCTGGGTGACTAATTGCAAAGAAGACGAGTAATTTATTGGGAAATAAATTGAGGTCATATCGGCGGGATTTAAATACCTTTCCCTGGGCCAAGTTTTCAGAATGACTTTAAGAAATGTTCTCTTAACAACTTGGAAGTGCATTGATATCCCAATCTGACTGCACTCCATTATTTCCATCATGCTCTGGCACTCCTGTCATTCCTATAAGTTAATTGATACTAGACACTTACACAGCCCCACATTACACAGCATTTTTTGTACTTTTATAGTAATTTCTCTTTGTGATACCCTATTTATGAAGAAAAAATAGCTCAGTCAAAAGTAAGATTCAAAATCCAAAGGTATTAACTAATGTTCAAGCCAGTGGCTTGCTAGCAATGTCCTGAGACTAGCCACCACTCTGCCCTAAATTGTACTATCAATAAGGGTATATTAGTTACTTTCCATTGTTGTGAGAAACTACCATGACCAGAAGCAGCTTAAGGAAGAAAGCTTATTTTAGCGTACGGTTCCAGAGGGTTAGAGTCCATAATGGCAGGGACAGTGCAGCAGCAGACAGCAGGAGGAGGAAGCCAGCTAATCACATTTTGTCACCACACCAGGAAACAGAGAGACCAAATTAGACATGAGAAAAGTCTATAAACCCTCAAAGCCTACCCCTAGCAAGGCTGTATCTCCTAAAAGTTCTATAGCCAAACAGCACCACTGACCTGTGACTAAGTGTTCAAATATCTGGGCCTATAGGGGAGATTGCTTGTCCAAACTACGACAGTGGATTAGCATCCTCTCTATAAATTTCCCAAGAGTATTAGAAAAGTCAAGCGAGGCAGACCATGACATCCCTAAAAATCGTTAAGTCTCTCTACATTGGTTTCTTACTAGACAAGCAGCACCCATGTTTTCTGATCTAAGAACTGAACATGAGAAGTCACTGAACAATTAAACAGTAAAAACCTTTTATTTATTCTGGGGCAAATGTTTCTCTAAGCCTCAGATTCTGCAACCTCATTTTTTAGTCTTCTATTACATGGGGAAAATCTCTCTGAGCCTCAATTTCCCTACCAGTAATAGGCAAGATGGCACCACCAACTGCTAAGTCCATTTTTTTAAGATAAAAGGAAAAGCTGTTTGGTGGTCAGAGACACTTTCCCTCAGAGTGTAACATTTATTTAAGTTGCAAGAGATATTACATCCACTGGTGCAGGCATCAGGATGTGGGAAAACAGGAGGAACCTCCATACATAACCAGACTAAGGGAACCCAAATGTGCCAGGGGGATAAAGGGAACTAAGGATAGTGAGAGAATGGAGGAAGAAGGCTTGGAGGCCATGTTATTAAAGATTTGGAACTTGATCCCAATATCCATGAGAAAGCCTCATACAGCTCCAGAGGTAGCTTCGAGAATACTGGTCAATCCTGAGACTGCTTTGGGTAGGCATCTTCCGTGATTATGTAGACACTAAGACCAAATTCCAATGCCTTACCTATGTGGGTTATTATCCTCGTTAGCAGGGATTAACCTAGACAGTAAGATGCTTCTTCCATTCTTCCCCTGTGTACTTCTTACTTTAGCTAGCTCACATATGCCCTGTGCTATAAAATTCCTATTTAGATCCCACAAACCCCCTTTTTAGTTTTGTTTTAACGTGTATTAATTGTACAAACCAATGTCTCATTCTGAGTTTTTTATACATGCATATAACAGTCTTTGATCATACCCAGTCATTACCCTCTTCCCCATCCCCCAATCATCTTCCTACTCTCTGAGAGTCCCACTTCTACATTATGCCATGTTCCTTCTCATATTCCACATATGAGAGTAAGTGTGTGATGCTTATTTCACTGAGCCTGGCTTATTTTGCTTAACTGGATAATCTTCCGGTCCTTCCATTCTCTTGCAAATGACAAATCTTCATTCTTCTTTGTGACTAAATGGTTATGTACTGTGTGTTGTATATCATATTTTATTTACATACACATCCCTCAATGGGCATCTAAAAAGAGTGCCTCCTTTAGTTACTGTGACTGTGTCTGCAATGACTGTAGACATGCAGGTGTCTCTCCTGTTCATGACTGATTGCTTCAAGTATGCACCCAGGACCTGTGCAGCTGGATCATATGGTGGTTCTACTTTAAGTTGCTGTTGTTGTTGTCTTAAAGTTCATATTGATTTCTACAGTGGCTGGACGGTTTCTTTAGTCTCTTTACTCCATAGTATTACACATAATAACCCTTCTAACTAGGAGATATGAGATAAAAATGTAGTTTTAATCAAAGGTCCTATTTCACAGCTTATTTCACAATTTATCTTATCCCTCCCCAAACCTTTCTCAATATGGCAAAGTCCTACTCATATTTAGTAACATAGTTTTCTAAAGGCTTCAGTATCCAAGAAGCCATTCTAAATCATGTCAAACACAGACAGGCTATGGTACACTGAACCTGCATACAACTTAGCAGCCCTACCAGCATTGCCAATGATACTCTGTCTGGTACTGTGGTCATGTGAGTATTGTTCTCTCCCACTTGACTGGGAGGATCTTGAAGGACAACCCCCACCCCCATAGCATTGTGCTCTGTTTGGTCTACGTCAAGGTGAATGACTACTAAAGAGCATAATAAATAAAGGCAAAAACTTAAACTCATCTCTAAGCCCAGGGTATCTACATTTTTAGTTCTTAATATGATCATCATTGATATTAGAATCTCTATATATAATCTAAATATATAATCTAAGGTTCCCCATCCCTCAGGATCATACTTATTGTATCCTTATGACCATCATTGATATTAGTATCTCTATAAAAATAAAACAGCATCTAAGGAATCAGCATGTTCTACTTGCAGTTAATTTTCAAAATACAATGTATCTAATAAAGACTTTCACATATTTTTGCTGTCACATAAAATGTCACCTACAATATGTTAGAGATTAGCAAGTCGTTGCACAGCTAAGAAATACATTTTCTCTGTGGGGAAGAAAGTCTCTAGCCACTCTTACTGAGTTATTTAAGGAAACCTAAAACACAAATAATCAACGTTCCATAAATTACATAAAATAAGCACTTGTTTTTCTCCCTGCAGTAGGGATAGATAATCACTCATCATTGGGGTTTTTTGAACCTTTGTACGGGTTAATCTTTCAGATCTAATGCTGACACTCATTAGAGGCTTATCTATGCTTTTTAAGCCCTTTTCTCAGCTGTTTCATATGTTATTAGGAACAAAGAAGCTTCAGGTAGTTGCTTGGCTTGGACCACATTTTATAAGCAAAGCTGGGCTTTCTCATGCTCTCAAACATGAGCATCTATAGCACCTTGAAATACATACTGTAGAAAAGATTCTGCAGGTCTTTGTGAAAGTAAAAGTTCTATGTTTAATAATCTGTAAGTAGTATTTTAATGATTTAAGCTAAGAAATTATTATAAAAATCAAGCTTAAATGCATATATATACTATTAAGTTTACAGATATGTTTAGAGTTTGGTGAAACAATACATAAAAGTGATATTTTGTAGAGACATTATCCCAAGGCAAGGTTTTCCAATGTCTTAGAAATGAGAAACAGCTATGACCTAAATAGACCCCTCCCAATCAGACAAGAGCACAGATGTTCATAAGAATTCAAGGATGAGGAAAATTGGACAATATATAGGAGGACACAAAGAATGAGCAGGAAAAAGTAATGTGTCCATTATGTAAGCTGTGAAAAATTATCCACCTGCTTCCTGAAACGCAATCAATAATGGCTGCACTAATTGACGCCCCTACCAACAGTTTATTAGGGTCCTTTTCCTCCAAATTCTTGCTAGCATTTATACACACATATTGTTTTATGTGCAGCACAGCAGCTGCACCTGATGCTATTGCTGTCTCAGCTGCTGACTACACCTCCGCAGCCACTGCCACCTCGATGCTGAGGCCAAGGCCTGGGCCACCAGCCGCCTCTGCTGCTCTCTCAGCCATCTCCACATAACTAAGTCTCTATCTTTCTATTTTACCAATAAAGGCTTGGGAGCCAGATACTGGGGTGAAAACCTGCTAGCTCAGAGAGGCAGAGAAAGAAGCTAGCTGGCTGACCTTCCTCCTCCTATGCTGCTGTCTGAAACAAAACTCCAATCGGATGTCACACCCTTCTACTTTCTCTCTCTCTCTCTCTCTCTCTCTCTCTCTCTCTCTCTCTCTCTCTCTCTCTCTCTCTGAACTACTGACTTCCCCTCACTCTCTATGGTTATCTGGTGCTAGACTCTTGTATCCACAAGTAGAAACCCTTCTATCTCATTTCTACCACATCTACATTTATTTATTTGGTTCACTCAGATGTTAAGTTCTCAAGGACCAGGCTCTGCTCTTCACTGTTTTGATACTCTGGTGAAAAGGATGCAGTTACTTTGTAAACCACACCCCATCCACAGTTTAATCAACCATAATCAAAAGTAGCAAATAGAAAATTTGCTATTTTAAATTTATATTGTTATTGTCTATTGGTCTATTCGATTATTAATTATCATGGTAAATCAAGCTTAATCATAGACACGTTTGTACAGAATGGGTCAACAGAGTCCCTACAGTTAGGGACATATAAACTAAGACAAGGCAGGCTAGAGTCAGTCAGAAAGGGACAATGAGGAAAAGAAAGAATGTTTTAGACGGAAAGAGGCTTCACCTCTGCAGATGTGGGAGGGTTAATGATGCCACAAAACCAAAAGAAGTTCTTCATGGTGGCACTAGAAGCTATTCTGGATCATGCTTTCATCACCCTACTGTAGAGTTTAAGCACTGTTTTTCTAGTGCATGGTGGCCCCATCCTATTGCTCACGTCTGCAACTCTTCAACCTAGGAGTTTTCTCTGAGCCCTAAGAGGAGATAGTTCAAAGTCCTGTGGATTTAGTTAACCAGAGACAGCCCTTGACTTATGACAAATGGGAATGGGAGGATAAATATATAATCTAAGGTTCCCCATCCCTCAGGATCATTCTTATTGTGTCCTACCCTCTTTCCCAGAATGCCCTGCTGAACTGAAAACCAGTCAATCAGTAGACTCCATTTAAAACTGCCTATGAATTCCCCTAATTCTTCTTGGAGTCACATCTAAAACAAGCTATTTGTGTTCACAGCCATGCTCAGGGTCTGCTTCTGGGAAGGCTAGGGTAAACAAGAGAATGTTAAGCCATTGACTGGTGTATTATGTTCTTTGGGTACAAACAACAGATGGTGACTCTAGCTCTATAAATAGAAAAGTCAATGGCCTGATTGGAAAAATACAAGGAAGTTCACAGGAGTGACAGTTGGTGATACCACAAATCTTAGGAAATGCAGGCAGGCAGGGAGCACTGGGAATCTCAGCCAGAAATACAGGGCCATTGTACTTTAATGACTCACTGACCTACTTCCTGGAGTTTTCCTCCCACCATCAGGGTTGGGAGTGTTTAAGGAAATGCAAACACTAATTACCCTGATTTGATCATTGCAGGTTTTACACATATATTTGTCACACAATTCTATGAAAGTCACTTGCAAGCTGAGAGTAATCTTCCAAAGAAGAAAGTAAGACACTGTAAATGAAAGAAGACAGCAAGGAGGCTGGACAGGCAGAAAAGATAAGTAATAGTTATGGGATCAAATTACAAATATCCTGATTTATTACACTGACGTATTAACTTCTCTGAACACACTTTAATTTGGAACCAAACTAAATTTGTGATAATTTTTGTATTTGAGATGAAGTATGTTTAGTTCATTAGCAGCTATTATATGTCTCCTCTTTCAATTGATATATAATCCCAATACCATAATATGTGCAATATTTTTGTGTATAGTTGTGCTTTAAAAGTGGACATACCCATGCATTCACTACTCCAATCAATATGAAGACACAAATATACTCTTTGTATTCAACAATACCTTCTCCACAACTACTACTCCCATTTTTAATACCAGAGCTTAGTTTGGGCTATTTTAAAACATAATATAAATTGAGCCATACAGAATGTATACTCTTCTTTGGCTGATGTCACCCACTGAACATTATTTTGTCACAGTGACAGGGATTTAATCCTTTGCACATGTTGGGCAAGAGCTCTACACCTGAGCCAAACTCCCAGACTAACATAATATTTTTGAGGTTGTTCTATATAATTATATTAATAATTGTTCTATTTTCCTCTTCCCTCTTAATTAACACATAATAATTGCAGATGTTTATCAAAATACTGAAATACTTCCCTAAAAGTACACAAGATGCAATGATCAAACCAGAGTAATTAGCATTACATCCCCTTACAGAGTTTACATTGGAAACCTTCAAACATCTCTCTTCTAGTTATTTATAAACAGACAATAACAGAATATAGTTATAAACTTTAGTCATCCAACTAAACTATAACTTCTTCCTATGTTTTCCTTAGTTTCTATTAAGCATTCCTCTGTATTAATATCTCTGTTTGCTTATTCACCTACCACTGTTCACTGGGCTGTTTTCAATTTGGGTATGGTGAAAAAAATCTCTAACTTTCTTGCTTGAATCCTTTTCTGAACCTGTTTTCATTTCTTATTGAGAGAATTTAAGAAAAGCATTAGTGGGTTAAATACTGATCCATTATTGAATGAATTGAGTATAATAATAGAAATGAGGAGACAGGTATTTATATACTTAACCAGGTGACTTGAGCTGAGATAATAGTGTTGGCCAGTCCAAGCTGCCATAGGAAATAATAGAGACATAAGGTTATTTCCTCACAATTCTGGAAACTGGAAAGTTCAGGGTCAGAATGTCAGCCTGATGGAATTCTGATGAGGACTCTCCCTTGACTGCGAACAGCAATATTTTTCTGCAAGGCTCCACATAGAGTGAGCTCCTGGGTGTATCTTCTTGCTATAAGGAATCCAGTTCCACTGTATCAGAGCCCCACTCTTATGGCCTCATTTAATGTACCCCTTAAAGGCCCTAAAGCTTCAACACAAGGATGTGGGGTTAAAGCTTCCACACATGAATCTCAGAGGACACAATTCACTCCATGGCAGTAGTAGATGACAGAGTCAGGTGCTGAAGAAGGACATGGAAGAATCCAAGCATATTTACAAAGCAGATGTAGCTCTGGAAGACTCCTAGGGAAATTATCTGGTATAGATGGTAAGCCAAAGTACAAAATTTATATTCAGGTTTGAAGCAGGAGCCCCTGCTGCAGGATAGGGAGTAAAGGTGCTTTGTAAGACAAAGAAAAGAAATGATTGAGAGGCCTAAATCACCAACAGCACAAGAGAAGCCAAGTTCCCTTCTCAGGTCTCATTATGGAGCTCCCTCAGTCTGACCCCTTGAGTTAGCTAATGATTCAGCACCTGCTCCCCAAACAACTATTTGGCAGAAGCATGCAAAATTAATTTAACCAATAACTTATATAAAAATATAATCATATTTGTGTAACATAAAATAATTATAGAAACAGATTTATTTATTAGTTTACAACCACAGCCACATTACAGTTAATCATTCCAAGAAGGGTAGGAGATGGGAAAGCAGACATTGAACATCCCAAACTTTTCCTGAAATCATCTCCTCATTTTATTTCTTTATTCCTTCCTTCCTTTTCTTCTTGGTTTAATTTGTGAGAAGGCAGAAAACTTCTGACGATGCATATTGGAGGGTTTGAAATTTAGATAACATAGAACCCTGGCTCTAGGCAATAACATTCATTGTCAATGCATTTTCAGTCTCAGACTGTTTTGCTTTAGTTTAGATGTAAACTAAAGCAATACAATTGTACAAACATCTGAAAAGATGGGCTGCTGAGCACATGGAAATGGGCATGAACATCTACACAAACACACTGGCATAATGAGTTTATCATCTGTTTGGAAAAAGTAAGACAATATTATGTTCTACTGATTTAGCACAGATGTGTCTATCTCTTCAGATCAACCCTCCTGGCAGGTCCTACTAGTGGCTCCTTTGTGTAATACAGCTCCTGACCTCTGCTGATGTCTCCACCCAACTCAGAAGAGCTGGGGACAAGGGGGGTTTGGGGGGAGGCCTATGTCCTCTGGTCTCAGATTGGCAAAGCTGTAGGAATGCATAGGTTCTTCAGATAAAGTCAGGTGGGCTGTCAAAGGGGACATCATATGCAGAGAGGATATTGGCCTCAATCCCTGTATACTGAGAAATATTGGGGTTTGTTAGAAGTCAAATAGACCTTGGCAGATTCACCCTACATCCAGTGCTGAATGCAATCTTGAGCAAGTATAGAATCCCCCTGAGCCTCAGATCTTTGTGTGCAAACTGAGAGAACCTCACTTTCACTGGAGGAAGATGTGTGGACAGGTTTTCGCCTTAGACAGTAAATCTATTTGTGGTTAGGTCCTATGCAGAAATATGTGTAGTTGGTGAGCAGTATATTAAATTCCACAAATTATGCCATCCCTGGATGACAATCTTACTTTTACAATGATTCCACTATTCTCTTTGCATTTTAGTCTTACTAATCAGCATGTCAAATACTAACTAAAGGAGTCAAGAAGGCAGCAGTTTTGGAAAAATTTGCTTTTCCACTAAGCTAAATCTACTGTGTGGGAATGTGAGGGGCAAAATGAACTGACATCTAATTCTTTTAAATGCTGCATATACTGCACCCTAATCAGAATGGCTATTATCAAGAAATCTGATAAAAATGTTAGAGAGGATGTGGAGAAAGAGAAACATTTATACACTGCTGGGGGGATACAAATTAATACAGCCATTATTATATCAGTTTGAAGATTCCTCAAAAGTTAAAAATAGAACTTTCATAGGATAGAGGTATTGCACACCTGGATATACACCCAGGGAACTCCATACCCTCTGCCTTAGATAGGGTTTTTATTGCTGTGAAGAGGCACCATGACCACATGACCACGGCAACTCTTATAAAGGAAAACACTTAATGGGGTAGCTTGCAGTTTCAGAGGTTCAATCCACTATCATTATAGTGGCACATGGTAGCATGCAGGCAGACATGGTGCTGGAGAAGGAGCTGAGAGTTTTACATCTTGATATGCAAACGACAGGAAGTGGTCTGAGACACTAGGCATGGCTTGAGCCATAGGAAACTTCAAAGCCCACCCCCACAGTGACACATTTCCTCCAAAACCACACCTACTTCAACAAGGCCACACTTCCTAATAGTTTCACTTCCTCTGAGCTTATGGGGGCCAACTACCATACCCTCCCACAGAGAATTTGTACCCCCATGTTTATTGCTGCTTTATTCAAATAAAGCAAGGGAATGAAACCAATCTAGTTGTCCATTAACTGATAAATGAACAATGAAAATCTGGTATATAAATAAAATGGGATTTACTATTCATCTCTGAAGAAAAATGAAAAAATCAAAAAAATTGCAGGAAAATGAACAAACTTACAATGTATACTATTAAGCAATGTTACAAAATCTCAGAGAAAACCCCACATGCTTTCTTCTCTTCCACATGCAGATGTTACCCTCTAACATATATGTATATGTGTAAGCATGGTGCAACATATATAAAGGAGAACAAGAAAGGGTAACTATTAGATGATAAGGAAGAACAGAATGCAGGTAATGGGCACATGAGTCTTGAAACAGTGTATAAAGCTAATTGTGCTGCTAATTTTAACTCTGTAATGAGTTTTCATGTGTAGACAAGTGCATAAAATACAATAACTGATAGTAAAGGTATAAAACCCAATGTGAAGCTCCAGTTTCAGAATGGCAATTCTAACAGCATAGAAGTTGATTGAAATGTATAGACTTTGGGTCTGACTAATCTCACTGCATGATATTATATATATATATATATACATTTTGCTGGTTCTTTGCAATAAAGTTTTAATAATTGAAAATAAAATGCTTCATGTTATACATTTTATTGTGCTTAAAAATAATAAAATTTACCATCTTAACCATATTTTAAATGTAGACATCAATAGTGGTAAGTATATTTCCATTGTAAAAGTGGAAAATAAGATCTCTAGACATTTTCATCTTGCAAATTTGAAACTCTCTGTCCATTTTATTATTTCCCTCTTCTCCTAGCTCAAGCTCCTGGCAACAACCATTCTACTTAGTGCTTCTATGAATTCTACTACTTCATGGAGCTCATATAAGCAGGCTCACATTGTCTTTGTTTTGGATTGCATGTCTTGTTTCAATTAGCAGAAAATCTTAGAGTTTCACCCAAGTTAAAGTATGCATAGATATTTTAAAGTTGTTTTTTAAACACTTATTTAATAAGATGAAGCATACGGAGGTCAGAAGACAACTTGCAGGTGTTGATTCTCCCCTTCCACCATGTGAATTCCAGGGATCAAACTCAAGTCGTTAGTCTTGATAACAAACACCCCTGTCCACTAAGCAAATCTACCACCACAAATTTTGCTGTCAGATGTCCTTCTGTACAATGTGAATGTGTGTTGCTCTCATTGGTTGATAATAAAAAACTGATTTGGCCTATAGTCAGGCAGAATAAGGCTGGGCAGGAAAACCAAACAGAAATACAAGGAGGAGGAAGGGAAGAGAGATGGAGATGCCAGCCAGCCTCCAAGAAAGCAGGATGTGTAGAAAATGAGGTAATAAGCCAAGAGCCATGTGACTAAACATAGATAAGGATTTGGGTTAATTTAAATGTAAGAGTTAATAACAAACTTGAGCTAATGGCCAAACATTTATAATTAATATAAGCCTCTGTGTGGTAATTTGGGAAGTGGCTGCAGGGTGGGGTGGGACAGAGAAAAGCCTCTGTTTATAAAATTTCCTTCCTATTAAAGACTGACTAATGTTCATAGATGCACAATATTGTGTCATCTGTAGATGGATAGTTGAGTTGCTTCTACTTCTTGGTTATTTAAAATAATGCTATAGTGAATGTGGGAGTACTGCTATTATCAACACACTGACTAAGTATTTTTTGAATAAATATCCTGAAGTGGGAATGTTTTATCTTATGCTAATCCTGTTTATAATTTGTGGGGAACCCTTCCTACTGTAGCTAGAGTTTTTCTCTCTGGGTCCCGCCAAGCCCCGGCAGTCTCTTAGCCCACTTATAAAACAAACAGACATTTATATTATTTAAACTGCTTGGCCATTAGCTCAGGCCTACCATTGTCTAGCTCTTACTCTTATACTCACCCCATTTCTATTAATCTTTACTTTGCCATGTGGCACCAGTACCTTACATCTTCCTTGTCCTGGCACCTGCTGGCAATGTCTCCCTCTACCTTCCTGTTCTCTCAATTCTCCTCTCTGTTAGTCCCACCTATACTTCCTGCCTGGCTACTGGCCAATCAGTGTTTTATTTATCAATCAATCATCCACAGCACTTCCCCTTTTCCTTTTTTTTTGTTTTCAAAAAGGAAGGTTTTAACTTAAACATAGTAAAATTACATATAACAAAACAATTATCAAGCAAGATTACAATTACAATATTAAAGAAGATATCCTATCTATCTTTTATTGGTGAGTCTAAAGTTTTATTTTTTATATCTAACTTATCTTTTATCATAACTAAGGGAAATTATAACTATCTCTAGTCTTCAACTACATCAAAGACCTCAGAAGGATATACTACTACCTGAGAAATGGGAAAAGGATGTAAGCCTTGTGGGGTAGACAGAGACAGCTGGCAGCCTGGACAGTCACCTAATGTTCCTTTGTAAAGTTGGGGCATCTGTCTTCAGTCCACTGGCCTGGAGTCTCTTAGTCATTTCTCTCTGTGTCCTATAGAATGTGTGTCAGTTTCCTCTGCGAAGCAGGAACCTGAAGGACCATTTCACCAAGCAAAGTTCAGTGGTTACCTTCCTATGGGTCCTGCATGTCCAGTCGATACATTTTTTTCAAGCAGTCCAGGCAAGAATAGTTTCTTGCCCAAATGGCTATTTTTGCCAAGGTGAAGATAAACTCCATATAGAGTGTCTTCGATGCCCATCCTCCTCTCTTAAGTAAATGGGTGCTGCCAGGAGCAGACATGTCTCATTGCCCAGAAAGTCTAAATTTTTAAAACATTTTAAATACCATATTCCATAGGTCTTTGACGTGTTTGAAGATTACCTACCTAACTGAAATATATCTATGTATACCTAGAAGACTAAACTAACATGACTATAAGTTTGATTATCATAGAAGATTAATTATACTTATCCATTACAATTTAAATGAGTTACATAAACATAATACCTCAAACAAGAGTAGAAATATATATATACAGTATAACAAAATTAACTTCAAATTTGTGTCAATAAACTAAAATCTATACCAATGTAAAACATTTCATACAAGTTGTTGCTCTTTAAAAGTAGGTCCATTAATCTACCCTTTCACCCTATCATATTTATATCATATCCTCTTTTTTTCTTTAAAAAGAGATTGCACTTATAATCAACCTGTTTTAAATAAAAATATTGGTTTTTCTCTGTCCCACACCAGAGGGTTCTTATGATATGGGACACAAGAATCTCTTAACCTTTTGTTTTTTAGCACTATGCCTGGGTTTAGAGAAGAAGTGAGCCAATTCCATCTCCAAAGCCAGCTTGGTATATTTGGGAATTTGGAAACCACTTTTTATGTTGTGCAGCTTACAGAACCGTCTGTGTAACTCAGCAGGAATAGGTCAAGCCCACATGTTGAGAACCCACCATAGAGTAGCTCAAGCCTGCATGTTGTGGCATCTAGCCACCCCTATAAGACATGAAGCAGGAACCTGGTTTGGGCTCCATTTAGAATTGCTTATTAAATATTCTCAGGTATAAGATGGAAACTCAAGCCATTGGGTGCCATTTGTAGCTAGAGTTTTTCTCTCTGGGTCCTGCCAAGCCCCAGTAGTCCCTTAGCCCACTTATAAAATAAACACACAGAAGCTTATATTATTTAAACTGCTTGGCCATTAGCTCAGGCCTACCATTGTCTAGCTCTTACTCTTATACTCAGCCTATTTCTATTAATCTATACTTTGCCACATGGCTTGTGGCTTACCGGTACCTTACATCTTCCTTGTCCTGGCAGCAGCTGGTCTCCCTCTACCTTCCTGTTCTCTCAATTCTCCTCTCTGTTAATCCCACCTATACTTCCTGCCTGGCTACTAGTCAATCAGTGTTTTATTTATCAATCAGTCGTCCACAGCACCGTACTGTTTTCTTAGCAGTTGTATTATTTCCATTCCCACCAAGAATCCACAAATGCTTCAGTGTCTTCACATCCTTGGACAAATTCATGGAATTGTGAATAGAATATATGTATGTGTGTTCATATTGAAAGAGAAATTACCTAATGTATATGAAGTAATGTGTCATTGTGTTAGTTTTAATGATTATTATTTTATTGTGTGTGTATGGTGTTTGTCTGCTTGGATATCTGTGTACCATGTGCATGCCTGATATCCACAGAGGCCAAAGGAAGGCATCAGATCCCCTGGAACTAGTTGTGGATACTTGTGAGCCACCATGTGAGTGCTAGGATTTGAACATGGTCTTCAGGAAGAACAGCCAGCATTCATAGTCATGTAGCCATCTCTTCACCCCACTCATAGTTGTTTTGCTCCCATTGGTTATCTCATGGTTATTGCTATTGAGCATCTTTTCAGATGATTGGTCAATTTTTATTATCTTCAGAGATGTCTATTCATATACTTTACAAATTTCAATAAAGCTATCTGTTTTCTCATTTTTGAATTATGACTTAACCCTTAATAAATATGTGAATTGCGTATTTTCTTATTCTCTAGATTGTGTGTTCATTCAGTTTGTTGTGATCATTGATGCACAAGTTTTTAACTTTTTCATAATTACATCTACTCTTTCTCCTGATTCCTGTTCTCTTGAGAATCATTGCTGAATCCATATTGAATATTTTAAGTAATTTTTATATATAATGTAAAAGTCCAATTTCATTATTTTAAATGGAAATATCTAGTTTCCTGTTGCTGGTGCTTTTTAGTCTTTGGGGGACCCACCACCCAGCTCCCAAATAAGTCACACACAGAGGCTTATTCTTAATTATAAATGCCAGGCCTTGACGTGGCTTGTTTCTTGCCAGCTTTTCTTAAATTATCCCTGTCTATCTTTTACCTCTGGGCTTTTACTTTTCTCTGTTTCTGGATACCTTTCCTTTCCTTCTTACTCACGTCTGGCTGTGTAGCTGGGTGGCTGGCCCCTAACATCATCCTCTCCTTGTTCTCTTGACCTTCCTTCTTTTCCTCTCAGACTTCTCTTTCTATATATTCTCCCTGCCTGCCAGCCCTGCTTATCCTTTCTCCTGCCTTGCTATTGGCCATTCAGCTCTTTGTTAGACCATCAGGTGTTTTAGACAGGCAAAGTAACACAGCCTCACAGAGTTAAACAAATGCAACATGAACAAAATAACATTCTACAACAGTTTCTCAATACTCTTGGTTGAACACAATTGATCTTTCATTTATTAAGTAACCCACACACTTGCCAAAGATCATCTGATCATATACATGAGGATATATTTCTGAAATTTCCTTTTCCATTGGTCTATTGTTAATCTGTCTTTACATCATGCTACTTTTTATATTGTCTTTTTGTAGGACTTTGAAATCAGGACAAATCATAGCTCCTATTCTTTCCTAAAATTGTTTCTCGCTATTTAGAGTCCATGGAGTTTCAGATGAATTTTATAAGATTTTTTTTAAAGTGTCATTGAGCTGTCAATGATATTTAATGCTTCACTTATTTATTCAAGAAGACTTCACTGAGTTCTTGCTGTGACCACAGATATACAAAGTGTCAAGGATGTGGAAATAAACAATATGTGAAATTTACCTTCTGGAGTAGAAGATTTGGGATCCAATCATTGCAACACATTTATAATAACAGAGCCTACATGAAAGTGAATTCAGAGTGTTGGAGGGAATAGAATGAGGAAATGTTCCCAGAAAAAGACATCTGAGTAGAAATGTGAAGTGCGAGGAGAGTAAGGCAAGGAAGTACATGTCACAGGAGTCACTCTTAACTTGCCTTGGACTGATGAAGGGAAAAGCAGTGCAATGATTTCATTAACTCGACCCAAAAGTCACCCAGACTCCACAGTGTAATGTATAAGCTGTATATGAATATACTCTGAGAATGCTCATACTTAAATGCATAAACTATATATAAATATTCTTTGACAATGCTAATAATTAAAACTGTGTTGATCTCTTGTTATATATGAAGCACTAGGAATGTGAGTACTTGTGTGTATTGCCTGATTAACCCTTACACTAATATTATGAGGTGAGCAATACCACTATTCTCCAGCTACATATAAGAAGACAAAGGCTTGGATAGACAGTAACATGCCTAAGATCGTGCAGCTAATTAGGGTAGAGCTTCTCCAACGAGCAAATGTATTTGTTAACTTATTCTGTTCTATCTGAAGAAGTGCTTCTGAAAAGTCTAAAATCTACATGCTGAAAGGAAACCCACAGCTTACTCAGGCAGAATATGTCTGATGTGTTTCATGCAAGTAAAATTACTAGTATTGGTTTATGTGTTATTATGTGAATCCTCCTTGGTGTCAGGGTTTTTCTATAACGACTAAGGACTGTAACACAACTGACCCTGACATCCTGATCAAATCTGCAGAGGTTATGGAAAGGCTAAAATCTAGGCGCACTGGCTTACTTCCTTAATTACTGAGCAAAGTACAAGTGGTCACCAGAGGAAAATAAAATGCCTCCCTTTATTAACTAGACAAATACAATGGAAAAATTATGGTTTCTAAGCAATGTTTATCTTGCAGTAACTCCTGAGCAAATTTACTCCTGCTAGATGGGAATGGATGATAATACTTTTTAAAAGGGGGGAGATAAATTAAAAATTAAAAATACCAAGGATTAAATATTGCCTATAACATGAAGCTAAGGCTAATTAGTCACGGTAAACAATCAGGGGAATTTATATTGTACAATGTATGGTTTCTATTGAGCAAGCTTAGTGTACATGATCAGTATAGAAATAATTTTGTGCTTGTGGGCTTCTATTAGAGTCCTCTAACTTTGTTTATACTCCAGAGAGCTCTTTGGCAATTTAATCGAATTGGGGGAGGGGTGGGCCAGGGTTTCTTTTTCCTTGGCCCTGCACGTCTCAGCACCTCCCGTACATGCCCTGCTGTTTCAAATGTTTCAAAAACTAGACATAATAAATGTAAAGCTTTAAATGGGAAAAATCTCACTACCAAAGGGATTTTGCTTCTGTTTTTTTGTTTGTTTGTTTCAATTCTCATTGCCATTTAAATTCCATAGTGAAATACAGAGGCAGATGCTTGTGACATCACAAAGACAGTCTGTTTCTGTTCTTTTGCATGCATGCATCTTTCATTTCTAGGATGCAGGTAGAGTAGGCAATCAAAAATTAACCCTCTGGGTCCCACAGATGTGCACTGCTGAGGTTAACCATAGTTCAAATGCCTACATTAACGTCAGATTTTGCTGTGCAAAAGCCATATTTTCAACATATACATTCTTATTTTTTCAGTACAGGAATGGAAGCCATTCTCTGGGAACTTGGATGCAGACACATAATGAGATTTCAGAGAGCACAAACCACTTTAGTGTTGAGAAATAAGAAAATATATCTACATACATAAACCAACATGTGCGTGCACATTTAGATGTTTGGGGAAATGTTATGACATTTGGTAAGCTTGTACCTTTTATTTGTCAAAGACATGACAGAATTCTTCACTCCTTTCCCCTCACAAGAAATGAAGAATATTTAGGCAAATTCCTGGTCAGAAATCTGTTGCTAGTGAATATAGTGTGTAAAAGAATAGGACAAAATGTTAAAATAATATTCCTTTGCTTTCTCTGCATTTTAGCCCCAAATTGACTAAACAACATTGTCAGCAACTGAAAGGAAGCTGGGACAGCCTAAGAATACATCATGTGGAAAAAAATTGCATTAAGTCAAGAGAGCAATATGCTGTAAGCAGTGCTGAGGCTGGTACATTAAGAAATAAAATTTAAACAAGGACAGGGAAAGAAATGAACCTGGGACTGGCTGCAAGACTCCTCTGCCATTGCTAAACTTAAACAGGTATTCAAATATGGGTGATATAGTAGTAAGAATATATACATGCATACATATATTCACTTATGAATATACTGTGACCCATGGAGTTTAGTCTTTTCCAGGACAGATGAACTCTTGCACAAAAGAATATAATATTCTCAGTGCAATACCAGGTTAAATTATACTCATGCAGTGTCCTTCATGAAAATCAGCAGAGGTGCATTAGGATAGAATTGCTGGAATTAACCTTTCCTTGCTCTGGTTTTTAAGACGGCAAGATCAAAGACAGGTCCCATAAAATCTATTAAAATAAAAACAGAAATTTCTTGGGGCTGGGGAGGAACTCCAAGAAAAATTACCTCTTCCCTTTTAGTACAAATCACTGTCAGAAATCCCTTTTATCTAGATCTGTTTTAATATATTACCTATAATTCAAGTGAGAAGTGGGTTGGTTGATTTAGTGGGGGGCGGAGGGAGTCTTTACATATAGGAAAAATAAAACAGAAGCAGAGTTTGAGAGCTGGTAGATTAAAGCTACCCAGTGTTATATGTACCATTTTCAAATGCTGGACCGACCCCAATCCCCGGCTGTCTTAGAGGAGACCTATCATTGTGCTTATTTATTCCTGTGCATTATCCTGTAATGGTCCCACAGAGATGATCATCTTTCAGCACCATCTGCTACTAGGAAAAACAAGAACATACACTACACCTGTTACAAGCTTCCCTGCAATCTAAGCCATTTCTCTGGGCAAAATGGTTAATGATGTAAGCAATAAGTAGGAACCTACCAGGTCCTCCGGAGAAGTAGGTCCAGATTCTGGCAAATTTTAAATATGTTCTTAACTGGTATTGATAGCAAATAATTTGTCCACCTAAAGTAATGTGGCATACATGTCAGGGCTTAATAACAAAATCATGGCTGACAGGTTAACTAAAGACCATCTTGGGCTTGCATTTTGCTGATATAACTCCTTCCAGAAAGACTGGCAGCTGTATGTGTGACCTACTGACTGAAAACCACAGAGGTTGCTTGACATGGGTATTTGTGAAACACATCTACATTTGTAGAATAACAAATACCAAGTATCATTCTAGAAGTGAGAGAAAGCAGTCTTCTCATTTTACCAGGCAAAGCAAACAATGTTCTCCTTTATGTTCAGGGTTCCAGCTCTCACATAATCCAGCTTTTTACATTCATCATGTTCTCATGGCTGAGGACAGCCCAGGGGCAACACTGACTTTAAGCCAACTTTCTGGGTGCTCCTCGGTGACATATTTTTCCCCTAAACACCCCCAAGTGCTATTCTTGTGCACAGAGCTTTATAAAAACTATATTAAAGAAAAACTTCTTATTCCTAGAAAAAAAATATCTGGTGCAGAACATGTTCTACTGTTTTATGCATATTGCTTTATTATAAGATGTTGTGTTTACTTAATTAGAAATGAATCACACAAAGAGTCACTTATTGATATCAATTACAGTCTTAGTGTCATATTAGACGATTATGAAGGATATTAGAAGTAATTAACTTTTTTGGAAACCTGTTCTATCCCCAATCTTCTCTGGACAGCAGAGTTAGTCAGGTGATAACTGTAATTTCAAATTGTGCTTCATTACTGTAGTCAGTAGCTCACCAGTCTCAAATGATATGCTATAGACTATGAATCCTATGTAAGTAGAAACAGAGGAAAGAGCAAAACCTACAAGGTCAGGGTTTGTGGAAAGGGTCAATTTGAACTCAGAGATAGAAGATGGAAGGACATTCCAAAGAGAAGTGAAAACAGTGGACCAGGAAGAGTGATGTGGATGAATCAGGGAAAGCCTGACAGCAGGGTCAACAGCATTGTGTGAGCACATGTGTGCATGTATATGAACAAGTGTGTGTTGTAACTCAGGGCATGTGCATGTATTAAGATGTGCTAGAGTCGATAATAAAACAGTAGTAGCAGAGGCTGGGGAAGAGACTGATGAACATAGGAGGGCTACTCAGTACAGAGGTGTCTCTGGTTAGAAATGATAAATTTTAATATTCCATGGCACAGTAGGACAATGGTGGTTGACAACAATTGACTGAATATTTTTAAAGAACTAGTAGAGGCTTATAAATTTCCAATACAAAGAGTTGACATGTCTGTAATAACAATGTGTACCAATTAATTCTGATCTAACCAGTGCATACACATTGAATACATCCATCATACCTTATGCAATTACTATGTCAATTAAAAATAAAATATATTAAAAATAAAGCAAATGTATGTATGAGAGAGACAAAGACAGACTGTCTAATTCATTCATGATATACATTCACAATAGATCTTGACATAATTGCTTTGTGGAAAAATATCAAATTGCTATACCGTGCTTTCATACATTACAAGCAAATTTCAGTAAAATCCTCAAACCAAAACTATAATATAATTTTGTGGAAAGTTGATTATTTCTGAATAGACAGCTTTAGGAACAATTGAGTATGTTGTCTATTAATTAAATTTGTTAATCTTTCACATTTCTGTTTCTTATGAGAACTCTATAGAAACGCTGTAGGATATTCTAAATGTACTTAATATATTGGTAAATCTAAATGAATTAATAACAATAATA
Source organism: Peromyscus leucopus (assembly GCF_004664715.2). Lineage (NCBI taxonomy): Eukaryota > Metazoa > Chordata > Mammalia > Rodentia > Cricetidae > Peromyscus > Peromyscus leucopus. The sequence goes on along the minus strand of NC_051071.1, from coordinate 34,541,955 downwards.
CCCTCACAGGCAACATATTTAGGCATTGTTAGGGAAAGCCCAATAAAGGCAGCTGATGAGTGCATGGCAACAGCCAGAAACTGCATATATTATACCATATCATGAAGTGAATATACAATATGAAAACCTCCATAAAGATGTAACATTAGCCAGTGATGAATCTGCACTTTGATGTATAATGCATCATGTGCTCATGTAACAAGCCTTTTAAAGACAGATATTTGAAGAGGCAGGAGGAAATGCAAAACAGTTCCATTGTGGTCATCATGAAGGCCAACAAGGTCTGAGGCTCATGTGTATATCAGGAATAAAGAGAATATCCCCACAATATTAAGAAAAATGACTTTACTCGGAGAGGGGAGACAAATCTATATCTTTCAGACTGCAGGATTTCATACAGAGATGCACATTGTATGATATCATTGTAGAGGCACAAAATTATCACTGGAAGAAGTCTGCAGCTGAAAAGGCAACAAGATGCATGCTCTGTTCACACTCATGTCAATCAGTCCAGTTTCCTTCATTAACTGAACACCAGTGCCTTTGAAACTGAATACCTCAGTGTGTCTATTCCTCAAAAAGAGAAGAAAGGTCATAGGGAAGTCATAATTTTTAAAAATGCTAAAGTCAGGGCTGGAGAAATGGCTCAGTGGTTAAGAGCACTCAGCGGTTAAGAGTGCGTATCACACCATCTGTAATTCTGGTTTCAAGCAATTCAATGCCCTCTTCAGGTCTCTGTAGGCACCAGGCACATACATGATACACAGCTACATACATGCAGGCAAAACACCCACACACATAAAATTTTTTTAAAAGCTGAAGTCATGCTCATTCATTTGCTTTCACAAAACTTCCAGACTGAAAAAGGAAATGGTGTCAATGATCCAAAGTAACCTTAACTGAATCAGGGCAGCACTTTAATGAAAAAGAAAGCAGACTTAGGACCCACATGGACCATGTTCAAAGCCTGACTTGGACACATGTTAGCTGTGTGATCTTGAACAAGTTAGGTGTATCTTAATGTCTATATCAATGAAATAAATGTGGTAACAATATTCCCTATCTGCCAGTTCCAATATGCTTAGAACGGTGTTTGGAAGCAGTCTTGACCATCACTCACATAGTCACTATTTATGAGCTCTTTAGAGAGAATTTTTCTGGAAGGTTCCTATAGGGCTGGCACTCTAAATCCTCACAACTCCCAAGTGTCAGTAGAGATGCCTCCACTTTGCAAGCAAGAAGTCCAAGGCTGAGTGGAGTTACATAATTTTCCAACATGACCCCACTGGTAAGTGACAGGTCCTGGATATGAGCACAGAGTGTCTATTGAGATTGCTGTCTTCCATCAGCAATCTCAATAATTAGCTCTCCAAATCCCATTCTCTTTCCTTTGCTTTCCTTGGTTTCTTTTGTTGATGGGCAAAGGAGATAGTTGGTATCTGGGCATAGACGATCCAAAGAAGAGAACCCCTATCTGCTTTACTGACAGCCTAAAGCTGAACTTGGCACATAGTAGACACTCATGATGCCTTCACCAGGCATCACGAAAGCATTATTAAAAGCATTATTCAGTGTGTGCTCATATGGGTATGTGGAACAAGTGGGCAATAAGCTTATACAGGACAGACAAAAAATGTGTGCCATTGGAAAGGTGAAAAAATAAAAACAGCTATTTCATGAGAGTCTCCAAAATGTTGCAAGTTAATACGAATTGTCTTAATCAGAAAAGAAGGAGGAGGAGGAGGAGGAGGACCCTCCCCAAACACAAATCTGCAGACTTCTGGACCTGGGGCCTTCCAGCTTTCAGGACTGATACAACAAATGTAGCTTAAATCTACATTAATTAACGGCACATTAATATTGTTGTAGTAGATTGTAATGCAATAGTCTCACGTTAAATCCCTGAGCCACTAGTGGAACACTAGGAACCTGGGGCTTTTACTGCCTATCTGGCATCAGCAGAGCTGTTAAACCTGCTCTGACTGGCTGCATAAAAAGAGTTTCTCCAATCAGACACAGAATCACTGACCTGAGGAACCCTTTCTCCTCTCAAGAGCTCCAGAAGCATGCTAGGGGATAGGATAGCAGTGATCCAGCTGGCCTCTCCCAGCTTAACCTCTGCTTGTCTAACCCTCTCCTGATATCATCTGGCCTCTTTTCTGATAGGCAAACATCTGTGAAAATAAGGGAAAACTAGCGTTTATGGAGGCTCTACTAAATGTTGACATAGAAACAAGCATGGAACAACTCTATGAAGGGATGTTATTATCCTTTTCGTATAGTTGAAGCCAAGAAGCATTATAAAATTTGTACACAGTTACAAACATAGATGTTACAGACCTAAAATGGTTCCATTCCCAGCAAGGGGAAAACAAAATACCTGAGCTTACTATCCTGTTGCAGCCCAACTAGAAAGAACAGTATCTCTTGATGTCACTGGTGGGCATCAGCCTCTCAGACAGTAAAAAGAATAGAGATGAGAAAACCAATGAGAGATAGCCAGTAAAGTACTGAGATTTGGGGACTGATCTTTTATTAAATGATATTTTGAAAGATATCCACTGCTTATAAATGTTTTGTTGAGAGAAGAAAGGAAAAGAAAGAAGGAGGGAGGGAGAGAGGGAGAGAGGGGGAGGGAGGGAGGGAGGAAGGGAGGGAGGGAGGGAGGGAGGGAGGGAGGGAGGGAGGGAGGGAGGGAGGGAAGGGAGGAAAGGGATTTAAATGCTGTATCTTACCTCCCCAACAATGTGTTCTAGAAATTCATTGTGTCTCTGCTTTAAAAAAGGTTTTTCTCTGTGATAGAAAGTTGGTAGCATTTCTCCAAATGCTTCTTGTTCTTCTCTTCTAGAAAAGATAGAGAAAGCCCCGCTGCTGGATATCATTGTCTTATCTGTTATCCCAGGTTTTCCTAAGACCAACCCAGTTTCTCAGCATCACCTAATATTGTGTTTCTAGGACCCTTTGGAGAACTGTGTAGGTGGTCATTCGCCCATTGCCTGCTCACTATAGTATGAGAAGAGGATCCAGTCCAAGAGCACTCTGATCCGTGTGATCACCCATCACTGAAGGCAGGAGTGTGGAAGAAAAAGAACACACAGGGAATGTGGCTGCTGATGAATTTCATGCAGCCTCCAGTCCGAGGTGGTGGTCCAGCCCAGGAAATAGCAATTTCAGGAATACATCACAGCATCTTGAGCAAAGGAGAAAATAGCCCTCAGGCTGACTCAGAAATGTCAAGATAGATTCAAATTGTTAACCTTTTTACTTCTGCATTTTAAAATGTTTTTGTCAAGACATTTAAATGCAGTCTACCTGCCTTCCTGACAATGCGTTCTAGAGATTCATTATGTCTGTACTAAAAGCTTTTTCTCTTGTGATAGGAAGTTGGTAGCATTTCCCCAAATGTTTCATGTTCTTCCTGTCTAGAAAAGATAGAGAAAGCTTCGCTGCTGGTTGTCATTGTCCCCTCTGTCACCCAGTTGTTCTGTTCATCTATTCATCCACCCAAAATTTTATCAGATGCCTGCTAGATATGACAAAAAAAATCACAAGTGCTTCACAAATTCTTATGTTTTGTCTTGACTGATAATCTTAAAATGCCTCATAAAAACAGTTTGGCAAATACCCATATCTCCCTTTTACAGACAATGAAAAATTTTTATAAAACATTTTATGATCTAGGACAGAACAGCCCACCAAGGCATCACAGGCTTTGCAGGGCCCAGCTGAAGTTATTTTTCCAGGGTCTCTCGGACCACTCACCCCACACACACTGTTCTCTAGCTCTGGCTCAGGTTTCTTCATGCCGTTCAGTATCATCATATGCCTTTAATTGTGTGTTTCTTGTCTACTGTTTTCTATCATACCTGAAAAACAAGCTACAGGAGAGAGAACTTCTCTCTCTAGTTCACTCCTATATTCCAGAGCCTTAGGTATATAGTTACCAAAATTTCTAATTGCACATTTATGTAATTGTTAAAAATACTCTTCTCCCCTTTATTCTGTTAGTTCTGTAAGAAATGAATCAAATATTTGTTCACTGTTTTCAACACAGATCAGGTATTTAGAAGTGTTTTATTGGATGAAGAAAGGAAGGAGAGAAGAGTTTATTTTATTTTACCTTTAATATAAGCCAGATACTCCACTAAGGTGTTTAAATTCTTGCTTCATTTGCTTCTCACAGCATTGGCCCTCATTTTACAACTGAAAAACCTGAGGTAACAGAAGATCAAATAGTTTAAGTATTTATCAGACAGAGCAATCATTGATATAAGAAAAACATATTTCCATTTTCTAGGCCACTCTTCTCTCAACTATATCACATCACCTCTAGCAGAGGGGGCAAGAAGAGGGAGATAGAATGATTTGGCTTTAGGTAGATATAAGAAATAACCTTCTCTTGGTAAGAACTTTTCTGAGCTACAAGGAGCTTCCCCAAGAAGTTACAAATGGATCTCCAGGTAGGACAGAAGCTGGAGCCAGCAGACAAAGTTCAGCATCCCACAAAGATGGTGTCAAAGGGAAAATAGACAGATCAGGAAATCATTCACCTGCAAAGGGAATGAGCAGCTATGTTGTTGAGAGAATGCTGGAGCCAGGGTTTTCCACCAGCACAGAAGGAGTTTCAAATATAAATAGGGAAGGATGAAAAGAGTTCTGTGGTCCTGAGCACACCTAAAACAATGGCTTTTAATTCCTAAATGCCATCCTCTCCTGAAAGGAATCAAGGTTCATTACAGTACTGACACACCCCTGGAAGGAAGAGAGTTTCAATCTCAATGGGTATGCATGCGTGTTCTTCGGACTTCAAAGTGCAGAGCAATCTCACCTGAGACTTGTTAAAATATAGTTCTGATTCAGTGGCTCTTCCAGTCCAAGACACTGCACTTCTAACTCACCCAGAAAACTGGCTGGTGGGGTGAAATAGCCACAGGACTACTAATAACCACCTCATGGCCACTTGGAAAGCAGCATATTGACAGGCATTGCATTTGTGCTCAATGTGATCCTTCCTCATATTTGACAGCTATGACTCAGATGGCACTGAGAATAGGAATAGCTTGCTAAAAGTCAGAGAGACCAGAAGAGCAACGCATATCAGGCACAAGAGTCAGATAAATTTTGCTTCCAGACCAGTTTCTTGTTCTTTGTAAAACACTAGCATGTACTTAATCTTTCTAAGCTTCACTTTTCTCTTGTTGGATTTCTATAGAAAATAAATGAAAAAGTGACTGTAAATAACTTAACATAGGGCCTAGGGCATACAGTAACTGTAAGTGGAGAGCACGCTGCAAAGGCTGTCCTTTCCTTCATAGTGTGCAATAATTACTGAGTTCTGGTAGATCTTTGAAAACCCCACACCGCACTGAGGAAGAGATCTGGTCACCTAGAAGGTATCTTGTAGGATGTGCATCCAAGAGGAGGTCCTCCCCAAAAAAATAACATACACTGAGGTGAATGAAAAGGATTTTTAGATGAGAGAAAGTACATCAGTTGAGACACATTGCCCCAAATTGGGCAGACAGGTGGGCAGGAGACTGGCCTGCTTAGAGCCAAGGACCCAGGGAGCTAAAAGAAAGCAGTCATGCTTATGCAGCTCCAGGCCCGCACAGCTAGTTGCCAGAGTGCTGTAAAGGCCAGTCTGAGAAGCAGGGCTTGCTTTCTTCTGCAAGTGGACCAGACAGTCTTGTTGTAAGACAAATCTCTACTTATTGAACAAATCCTCTTAAACTGTCTGAACATCAACAGACTGCAGCTATGAAATCCAGATTACAAACCATAACACTTACTGGGAGTCTCTGTGATGACTGAGTTCATCTGTGACCATAATTTCCTTATGGGAAATGACTTGATGTGGCTAACTAGGGTTGTGTCACCAAACAGGAAAAGGCCTGTTGAATATGCCTGGCCAACGTAAGTTGCTCAACTTCTTCCACTCCATGAATTTTAATTTCTCTCTTGTCCATATCATAATGGAACACATTGTCTTTCAAGGCAGCCACATTTGCTCCTGCACTCCTGAGAATGGAGGGATTTATTATGAGTAGTAGGGGTTTGGGGGTGTATGCATACCCCTTACATTTTTTGCTCTTTGGAATGCTTTTTCTTGTCCCATTCAGGATTATTTAATTTCTACATTCTTTCTCTTTGCTACCATTTTCCAAAATTTAAGTATGTGGTGTGATGTGTGTGTGTCTGTGTGTGTGTGTATGTATGTGTGTATGTATGTGTGTGTGTGTGTGTGTGTGTGTGTGTGTGTGTGTGTGTGTTCATGTATTGTATCTCCCTACCTGCTGCCTTGAGCATAAATTGGCTGAACATTGACAGAAAAAACTGTTCTTTGTTACTGTGGTTCATTCTTCAGTGAACATACCCCAAGAACACTTGCTCCCAAACTATTTCTGTTTGCCAACCATCAGCCAGCCAGCAACCCACCCACCCACCTGATGGTTGAGGAAAGATGACAGAAGGGAAAAGAAAAGAAACTGGGGAGGGAAGAGAGAAAATCCAATGACCAATATCCTGGCCCTGTTCCAACCGGAGTAATTAGAGCCTGCCTCTATTTCAAACATTTTTTTCCCATTTGCAGCATCTATGTCTGTGTGTGTATGTTGGATGGGGGAAGGGCACTCCATGGGAAATGATTTTTTTTTCCTTCTTTCTTCTCAGCCATAGCTCATTAGAAATAACCTTAAAATTATAAATGAAATCCTGGGGAGATGAGCAATGTCTCAGGGTCATACCTCAAAAGGGTTTAGAGATAAATAACCATGCATTTTCTAAAGGTCTCACATGGGATTTTACAGTCTCAGAAAACAGCCATTAAAGGCACAGAAAAGGAAAGTTAAAGTGAGCACCCCTCCCCATTATCAGAACAATATGAGAAGACAAGGGATTGCCCTCCCTCACTGCTCATAGCTCCTGCCTGACTCATCCATGTTTTTGTCCTTGACTTGACCTGCTTTATTGTTCCACAAACTATATCTCCAGGTGACATCCAGGACACAGATGGGACCCCGGAGGATGGGAACATGATTTCTTGCAGCACAGCCAGCTCTCTCACACGGCTTGGGCTTTAGCCATTTGATAAAGATTGAAGCTTCCATTCACGAGAATCTAAGGAATTAAGTCAATACACAGCCAAATAGTTTTCTTGCCCAAAATGTCTGACGAGAATCAGTAGGTACCCTCTAAGAGAGGTGTAAATACTACACCCTAGTATTTTAATTAGGGGTTCTATATTGAAATTTCAAGAAAGTTTAGTCATATATTTATATAAAACATTTGCAATAACATATTATCACAATCATATGTTTTTAATTGCTTACCAATTAGTCAAAACTGATTGTCGCCTTGCATGCTATCTTTATTCTTTTCCTCCTACACTTTGTGCTGCTTTTCCTTCAGCCCAAGGGGTATCATTGTCACTCTTGGAGAAAGTTACTTAGCCCCGTGCCCAGTTTTCTCCTTTCCCTTTGCCTCATATCCAGCTCTGTCCTATACCTTAGCCCCTTTTATGTGTGAAGGGATGAAATTTTAGAAGAATGAGTAAGATTTGTTTTTCTCCTCACCTCCCTGTTATCTTGATGTATTAATCACATTTTGCATCACAATGACAATGTCATATAATTGAGGAAACAGTCACTGGGTTTACCATTTCAGAGGCTTCATGGGGTCACTCAGCTTGTGTTTTCTGGGATTGGGGTGACTTGGAGCATCTTAACAGAAGACAGAGAAAAGCTGCTCATATCACAGCATATGGGAAGCAAGAGAAAGGAAGGGTCCAGGGACTAGCTACATTCATTTAGCTATGAACCAATCAACAGCCAAATCCATCAATGAGGTCATCACCTGCCTTACCCTATCACCTGTCAATGACTTGACCCACCAGTAGAAACTAAGCCTTCAGTGCATGAGCCTTTTGGAAGGGATAGTTCATATCCAAATCATAAATACCCGATGACTCCAACATTTCACAGAGAGGGCAAACACAGCAAAACACAGAAATGCCTCTCTGAGTGAATTGTGCTTTCTTTCGCTTTGCTTTTCAACTCAGGCTCAGAAAATAGTTTTGAAGGCTAAAGTTTCAAAGAATTAAAATGGAGTTCGACTCCAAAAAGTATTGCCTTGGGTGACTCAAGAAAAAAAGTGGTGTCAGCCCTAGAATAGGGAAGAAAAGCATATATCATACAATCCAAGTCTTATTTGTCTTTCAATAAGAAGCCATTATATTTCAAAAAGCTTACAGAGGAAAGAAGATGGAAAGGAAATAGAGTCATCCTTAGGAGGCAGAGAAGCCTCTGCCCATGCTCTACCAGGGCTCTCACCCAGGAAAGCTGATAAAACTTCCATGGAGGTTTAGATGTTTCTGGAGCAAAGGCAGCCGATCAGTCTCTTCGAGATGAAGCCTTGCTCCTAAGCTATCTTATGATCCAACATCTTATTGCCATGGAGAACTCAAAAAGCCATCTTACACAAAGAAAAGTAGAGGAATTCCAATTGCTCCTGCACAAAAATCCTCCACAACCTCAAAATAGCATATGAAAGAGGTGTCAGAACAATAGGATTAGACTCACTCCTTAGCTATAAATGTGCCTGGTTCTGGGCACCTAGCCACTGTCTAAGTTTATTATTAAATCCCAAGAGTACAGAGAGGTACAGCCCAGGTAAACTGAAAAGAAGCAAAAACAAACTGCAGTAAGAGAACTGAATAACAGGGCATTAAACTTAGTGATACCTTTAAAGTAAACTAATGCTTAAGCATACCAAAGATCCCATTAAGAAAGTCAATGAGCTGGGTGGCCGTGGCACATGCCTTTAATCCCAGCACTTGGAAGACAGAGCCAGGCAGATCTCTGAGTTCGAAGCCAGCCTGGTCTACAGGGTGAGATCCAGGACAGGCACCAAAACTACACAGAGAAGCCCTATCTCGAAAAAACAAAACAAGAAAGAAAGAAAGAAAGGAAGGAAGGAAGGAAGGAAGGAAGGAAGGAAGGAAGGAAGGAAGGAAGAAAGAAAGAAAGAAAGAAAGAAAGAAAGAAAGAAAGAAAGAAAGAAAGAAAGAAAGAAAGAAAGAAAGAAAGAAAGAAAGAGAGAAAGAGAGAAAGAAAGAAAGAAAATCAATGAAACCACCATTCAACACTAGGAAAAATTTTGCTTAGGTCCAAAGTCTGACATCTTTAGAACACAGTGTATTCTGTGTGTATCTCCAGTGCTCTGATACAATATCATATGGGCATTTTCACTTACTCTTAAAAGCTTAGACAGTACTAGGGAGTATTCTGAAGCATTTCTACTATGTCACAAAAGATTGTTGTAATGTTTATCTGCTCAAAAATTCCCATTACTCCTTATGAAGGTTTCTTGTTAGTATTAATGAGTATTATGATAGAGTTACAGATATTGGTTCTAGTGCTAATGCAGTACTTGTTATGCAGGAGACATTTGATATTGCTTGAATAATCACATAGAAAAATGAATAACATGGGGCTGGAGATTTGGTTCAGCAGATAAAAGCAATTGTTGGTCTTGCAAGGACCTGGGTTCCACTCCCAAGACCCACATGACAATTCACAACTATCTATAACTCCGGTTCTAGAGGATCAAACATCTTCTTCTGACCTCTGTGAGCACTTTATGCATGTGATCCACAGACATACATATACATAACTATATATATATATATATACATATATATATACATATATGTATTTATACATGCATACTCATAAAATAATATACCTATTTTTTAATGAATAAAATACATCATTAAAAAATTTGGGGTTTTCTGAGAATGTATGTTAACTTGTAGAGCTCATCCACTGGGCAGAAAGGATGCCAAAAGGCCTTCCAAGACTTGGCAAGCCGATGGACAGGGAACTATCAACACTCCCCCTCTGTAGATACACCCTACAGAGACATTGACAAGAACACATGTGCAAACTGCACTAGCATTTCTAACCTTCACAGGAATGAGTTACAAAGTCAAGGATGAGAAGCAAAGGTGACTTCATAGATAAGGAGGCAAGAGGACAACAGAATCTTTAATTGGATGAACTTTATCCAAAGAACGACTAAGAGAAATGTGCCTGGGTTTATTTGGTAATATTTGGTAATATTGCATTTTCTGCTCCCAGAGAAGTGAGGATTCTTTAAAAATACAATCTCTGTTCAATTATAAAGAAAAATGAGTTCTCATAGTGGCACATTTGGCCATAAAATTACCCATAACACATACATATGAGGGAATTAGGACTTCTATGGCACATCCATTTGGGAAGCAATAGAATGAATTTTCAACATCATTGGATGGCTCCAGGGTGTGCAATCTTCCCATCACACCATGTCATCTCTGTTTGAAAAAACGAAACAAAAAAAAACTCATCTTAGCTTGTCAAAGGATTTAATGCATCATTCACATTTTCTAGTATTCTTTTTAAAACTAAAACTGTGTTGTTGCTCTTATTGTTGTTGTTGTTGGTGGTGGTGGTGGTGGTGGTGGTGGTGTTTTGTGGTGAGTGTCAAAATTCCTCGTGGACGACTCTTTTTTTTTTTCTCAGCTGACAGTGTTATTTAATTAACCAACCCTCAGCAGACCACTGGAAACCTGAAAGTCTGCTAAGCTTCGTGTGGGTGTACTAAACAGTGTACTGACATTGGTGACCACAGGTCTGGCTGCTAGCCACCTTACCTATGCTATCTAGTGCTTTGTGTCTCAGACTGTGGTCTGCAAACCTACAACATCAGCATCGCCTGGGTGTGCACCAGTTATTTTGGCATCACAGGGACAAAATACCTTAAGGAAGCAGCTTAAGTGAGGAAGGAAGGGTTTATTTTGGTTCACTGTTTCATGACAAGGAAAACAGAGTGGCAGGACCAGCCCCTGCCGCAGCTGGTGCCAGCACAATTCACAGCTTGATGACAGCTCAGTGACCCAGGAAGAAAAATTCCGCCTGGAACCACAGCTGAGCTATAACCCATAAAGCCTGCTCCCGCTGTGATCCACTTTCTCCAACTGGGCCATAACTCCTAAAGATTTCACATCCCAAACACTACCACCATTTGGGGACGAAGTGCTCAGTTACATGAGCCTGTGGAAGATATTGCACATGTAATCCATAACAGGGAGTTTGCTTGAACTACAGACTCTCTGGATATGCTGACCAACTGGATTAGACACTGCACTTTGACAGGATTCTTTGTGGTTCTTTGCACACTGAAGCTTGGCAAACACTGCTGTAACCTGACTCTGAGGATTGCTCCTGGGACTTAAAAGACTGCTTAGAACCACACCCAAACAAAGTTTTCAAATCGAGTTTGCATTTCTTAGAACTCTTGAGATTGAAAGTGACAACTCAGAATTGCTTACGTTAAAAAGGGAATTGTATCCGAAGCAAAGGTAACAAGGAAAACAAGAACATGGCAGTCTCCTGAGAGAAGCAGAGATAAAATGCTACCATTCCTCACTCCCCTCCATTATCAGGTTGGTGTGTTTTCGTCTTCATTCTTACAAGATGCCACCACAGAGCAAGGAACGCAGCAGCTACCAACACATCTCAAGCCCCACCCTGATGCTCCCCACCTCTCTGCCCTACCTTGGAGTTGTCACATTCAAGTAATGGCGGCTGACTCCTACATTAGCAAATTATGAACAAACTATCATTGCTCATTCTCATTTAGGTGGTCTGTGTTCGTGGGAAAATAAGCTTCAGTAGTTAGTAGCATGGCAGGTATGCAGTAGGTGCTTAGTAAACTTTTAGTGGGCTTAGGCTGAACTAATCTACAACTGAGTAATAGTAATAATTAACACGATACCAATTAATAAAGATTAAATTAAACCATCCAAGTAAAAACATTTTGAGAGCTGTGGTGTGCTGTATAGCCAAAGGTATTATTAAGTTAAAAACAGTATATAATCAGGATCAGATTAAATAGTAGTAGTATAATGCTATTTATTCTGTTGGTTCTTAATGATGAGACTCTTGGAATTACTAGATAATAACATGAATTAAGAAACCAAGCCACAAGAAGTCTTTTCTTTCAGGACAAAATCAACTACATAAGACCTTAGTGAAGAATGCTGGCATCCCTAGACTTCTCTCACTGCCTATACCAGATCCTAGCCATGCCTTCTCAATTCTCTTTCTTATTATGGCTAATAGTCTACACCTTTGGATGTCTCTGCTTATGTCCGAGCAGAACACAAAAGATAATAGAAACAGCCAGTGGGGATTCAGCTTTATTGTCCCCAAACTGACAGGTACTTTCCCAAAGGTTTTGATTGGTTTATTTTTCTGTTGCTGTGACAAAATACCTTAACAACAGCAATTTAAGGAAGAAAATCTTTAGTGTGGTTCACAGTTCAAGGTATAGTCCATCATGGCAGGGAAGTCAAGACAGAAGGGCTAGAGAAGTTATGCCTGCCACAGAATCAGAAACAAAGGGCAATGAATGCCAGGGGCTCAGTTCTCCTTCTCATCAATACTGCCCAGGATCCCACCCAGAGAATGACACCACACACAGTGAGCAAGTTCTTCCACTTCAATTAGTGTAATTAAAGTAACTCCACAGGCATATTCATCCCAGGTAATTCCATATTCTGCCAAGCTGATAATTAACACTAACCATCACAAGTAGACTCACTATCACAAGAAGGGTTTAATGTAAGGACTTTTTACAAATATGTAGATTAGAGAAAGTGTGTAACCTTGAGCTATCACTAACCCATATATCTCAAGAGACAAGGCGGAGATGAAGACTGGGAACCAGAAAACATGTTTATACAAAGGGCTGACTTAAGAAAAGGTATGGTCTGTGATCAAGGGCAGTGTTGCCTTTGAATGATCCCACAAGGAAGAATCTGAGGAAGAATATTTTTAGTTTTCTTCCTTTCAACTCCTCCAGTCTCCTGTCATAATCCCACAGCCCAAACCCACTTGGAAGTCAAAGGCCTGGGGACTCGATGATGCAAGACAGAATGGTCAGACTCCAGGGAAAGGATAAAGAAAGCAAGATCAAGGGCAACAAAATTTTTTCAAAATAGCTCACTTTATATGTTCCCCAATGCCATTATCCTCTTCTTCTTTTTTTTTCTCTTTCTTTCTTTTTTATTTTATTTTATAATACCATTCAGTTCTACATATCAGCCATGGGTTCCCCTATTCTCCCCCCTCCCACACCCTCCCCTTACCCCCAGCCTACCCCCCCATTTCCACCTCCTCCAGGGCAAATCCTCCCCCGAGGACTGCAATCAACCTGGTAGACTCAGTCCAGGCAGGTCCAGTCCCTTCCTCTCAGACTGAGCCAAGTGTCCCTGTATAAGCTCCAGGTTTCAAACAGCCAAATCATGCAATGAGCACAGGACTTGGTCCCACTGCCTAGTTGCCTCCGAAACTGATCAAGCCAATCAACTGTCTCACCTATTCAGAGGGCCTGATCCAGCTGGGGGCCCCTCAGCCTTCGGTTCATAGTTCATGTGTTTCCATTCATTTGGCTATTTTTTTTTCAATAATTGAGTAGAACCGAAATTTATTATAAGCCACAGTCGTCCTCAGGACCTCCATACTATATATATAGCCTCTATGGTTCTATGGGCTGTGGTCTGATTGTTCTTTATTTTATATCTAGAATCCACTTATGAGTGAGTACATACCATGACTGTCTTACTGGGTTTGGGTTACCTCACTCAGGATGATTTTTTCTAGTTCCATCCATTTGCCTGCAAATTTCATGCTTTCATTGTTTTTCTCTGCTGAGTAGTACTCCATTGTGTATATGCACCACATTTTTTCCATCCATTCTTCCGTTGACGGGCATCTAGATTGTTTCCAGGTTCTGGCTATTACAAATAGTGCTGCTATGAACATAGCTGAGCATGAATCTTTATGATATGAATCAGCATTCCTTGGGTATATGCCCAAGAGTGGGATGGCTGGGTCTTGAGGTAGTTCGATTCCTAATTTTCTGAGAAACCGCCATACTGATTTCCACAGTGGTTGTACAAGTTTACATTCCCACCAACAGTGGAGGAGTGTTCCCTTTGCTCCACATCCTCTCCAACATTGGCTGTCGTTGGTGTTTTTGATCATAGCCATTCTGACAGGTGTAAGGTGGTGTCTCAGAGTCATTTTGATTTGCATTTCTCTGATGATTAAGGATGTTGAGCATTTCTTTAAATGTCTTTCAGCCATTTGTAGTTCTTGTTTTGTGAATTCTCTGTTTAGCTCTTTAGCCCATTTTTTAATTGGACTGTTCAGTATTTTGATGTCTAGTTTCTTGAGTTCTTTATATACTGCGGAGATCAATCCTCTGTCAGATGTGGGGTTGGTGAAGATCTTTTCCCATTCTATTGGCTGTCTTTTTGTCTTATTGACTGTGTCTTTTGCCCTGCAAAAGCTTCTCAATTTCGAGAGGTCCCATTTATTAATTGTTGTGCTCAGGGTCTGTGCTGTTGGTGTTTTATTTAGGAAATGGTCTCCAGTGCCAATTCGTTCAAGAGTGCTTCCTACTTTCTTTTCTATTAAGTTTAGTGTAACTGGATTTATGTTCAGGTCTTTGATCCACTTGGACTTGAGTTTTGTGCATGGTGACAAATATGGATCTATTTGTAATCTTTTACATATTGACATCCAGTTATGCCAGCACCATTTGTTGAAGATACTTTCTTTTTTCCATTGAATAGTTTTGGCTCCTTTGTCAAAAACCAGGTGTTCATATGTGCATGGATTAATGTCAGGGTCTTCAATTCGATTCCATTGGTCCGTATGTCGGTTTTTATACCAGTACCGAGCTGTTTTTATTACTATAGCTCTATAGTAGAGTTTGAGGTCAGGGATGGTGATGCCTCCAAAGGTTGCTTTATCATATAGGATTCTTTTAGCTATCCTGAGTCTTTTGTTTTTCCATATGAAGTTGAGTATTTTTCTTTCCAAGTCTGTGAAGAATTGTGTTGGGATTTTGATGGGGATTGCATTGAATCTGTAGACTGCTTTTGGTAAGATTGCCATTTTTACTATGTTAATCCTACCTATTCATGAGCATGGGAGATCCTTCCATTTTCTGATATCTTCTTCAATTTCTTTCTTTAGAGATTTAAAGTTCTTGTCAAAAAGGTCCTTCACTTGTTTAGTTAGTGTTATCCCAAGGTATTTTATATTATTTGTGGCTATTGTAAAGGGTGATGTTTCTCTGACTTCTTTCTCAGCCCTTTTACAATTGTGTATAGGAGGGTTACTGATTTTTTTGAGTTGATCTTGTATCCTGCCACTTTACTGAAGGAGTTTATTAGCTGTAGGAGTTCCCTGGTAGAGTTTTTGGGGTCACTTATGTATACTATCATATCATCTGCAAATAGTGAAATTTTGACTTCTTCCTTGCCAATTTGTATCCCTTTGTGTTGTGGGACAGTCTGTATGTCAAATTGCTCTGATTGGTCAATAAATAAAACACTGATTGGCCAGTGGCCAGGCAGGAAGTAGGTGGGAGAAAGATAGAGGAGAATTGTGGGAAGCAGAAGGCTGAGGCAGAGAGACACTGCAGCCGCCGCCATGACCAGCAGCATGTGAAGACGCCAGCAAGCCACCAGCCACGTGGCAAGGTATAGACTTATGGAAATGGATTAATTTAAGCTATAAGAACAGTTAGCAAGAAGCCTGCCACGGCCATACAGTTTGTAAGCAATATAAGTCTCTGTGTTTACTTGGTTGGGTCTGAGCGGCTGTGGGACTGGCGGGTGACAAAGATTTGTCCTGACTGTGGGCAAGGCAGGGAAACTCTAGCTACACCTTTGATCACCTTTTGTTGTCTTATTGCTCTAGCTAGAACTTCTAGTACTATTTTGAATAAATATGGGGAGAGTGGACAGCCTTGTCTTGTTCCTGAATTTAGTGGTATCGCTTTGAGTTTCTCTCCATTTAATTTGATGTTTGCTGTTGGCTTGCTATAAATTGCTTTTATTATGTTTAGAAATGTTCCTTGTATTCCTGATCTTTCTAAGACCTTTATTATGAAGGGGTGTTGGATTTTGTCAAAGGCTTTTTCAGCATCTAAGGAGATGATCATGTGTTTTTTTTTTTTCTTTCAGTTTGTTTATATGGTGTATTACATTGACTGATTTTCGTATGTTGAACCATCCTTGCATCCCTGGGATGAATCCTACTTGGTCGTGATGGATGATTGTTTTGATGTATTCTTGGATTCGGTTTGCCAATATTTTGTTGAGTATTTTTGCATCAATGTTCATGAGGGAGATTGGTCTGTAGTTCTCTTTCTTTGTTGCATCTTTGTGTGGTTTGGGTATCAGGGTAATTGTAGTCTCATAAAAAGAGTTTAGTAGTGTTCCTTCTGTTTCTATTGTGTGGAACACTTTGAAGAGGATTGGTATTAGTTCTACTTTGAAAGTCTGGTAGAATTCTGCACTGAAACCATCTGGTCCTGGGCTTTTTTTGGTTGGGAGACTTTTGATGACTGTTTCTATTTCTTTAGGGGTTATTGGTCTATTTAAATGGTTTATCTGGTCTTGATTTAATTTTGGTATGTGGTATTTATCCACAAAATTGTCCATTTCTTCCTGGTTTTCCATTTTTGTGGAGTGCAGGTTTTTGAAATATGATCTGATGATTCTCTGGATTTCCTCATTGTCTGTTGTTTTGTCTCCCTTTTCTTTTCTGATTTTGTGAATTTGGGTGCTCTCTCTTTGCCTTTTGGTTAATTTGACTAGGGGTTTGTCTATCTTGTTGATTTTTTCAAAGAACCAACTCTTTGTTTCATTGATTTTTTGTATTGTTCTCTTGTTTTCTATTTCGTTGATTTCAGCCCTCAATTTGATTATTTCCTGGCATCTATTTCTCCTGGGTGAGTTTGTTTCTTTTTGTTCTAGAGCTTTCAGTTGTGCTGTTAATTCATTGGTATGGGATTGCTCCATCTTCTTTACGTGTGCATTTAGAGCTATGAATTTTCCTCTTAGCACTGCTTTCATAGTGTCCCATAAGTTTGGGTATGTTGTACTTTCATTTTCATTGAATTCTAGGAAATCTTTAATTTCTTTCTTTATTTCTTCCTTGACCCATTGATGTTTCTGTTGGGCATTATTCAGTTTCCATGAGTTTGTGGGTTTTCTATAATTTTTGTTGTTGTTGAGGTCTAACTTTAAGGCATGGTGGTCTGATAAGATACAGGAGGTTATTCCATTTTTTTTGTATCTGTTGAGATTTGTTTTGTGTCCAAGCATGTGGTCAATTTTTGAGAAGGTTCCATGGGGTGCTGAGAAGAAGGTATATTCTTTTGTGTTAGGATGAAATGTTCTGTAGATATCTATTAGGTCCATTTGAGTCATAACATCTGTTAGGTCCTTTATTTCTTTGTTAAGTTTCAGTCTGGTAGATCTGTCTTTTGGTGAGAGTGGTGTGTTAAAATCTCCCACTGCTAATGTGTGGGGTTTGATGTGCGTTTTAAACTTTAGTAGTGTTTCTTTTATGAATGTGGGTGCTTTTGTATTTGGAGCATAAATGTTTAGAATCGAGACTTCATCTTGGTGGGTTTTTCCCGTGATAAATATGTAATGTCCATCCTGATCTCTTTTGACTGATTTTAGTTTGAAGTCTATTTTATTAGATATTAGGATAGCTATACCAGCTTGTTTCTTAGGTCCATTTGCTTGGAAAGCCTTTTCCTAGCCCTTTACTCGGAGGTAGTGTCTGTCTTTGAAGTTAAGGTGTGTTTCTTGTATGCAGCAGATGGATGGGTCCTGTTTTCTTATCCATTCTGTTAGCCTGTGTCTTTTTATAGGTGAGTTGAGACCATTGATATTGATGGATATTAATGACCAGTGATTGTTAATTCCTGTTATTTTTTGTGGTTGTGTTGTATTGTCCTTCTGTGGTGTATGTTGGTGTGGGATTATCTATTGCTTGATCTTTCATGGATGTGTTTAGCTTCTTTGGGTTGGAATTTCCCTTCTATTGCTTTCTGTAGGGCTGGGTTTGTGGACAGGTATTGATTAAATCTGGTTTTATCCTGGAATATTTTGTTTACTCCGCCTATGGTGATTGAGAGTTTTGCTGGGTATAATAGTCTGGGTTGGCATCCGTGGTCTCTTAGTGTCTGCATGAGATTTGTCCATGATCTTCTAGCTTTCATAGTCTCTATTGAGTAGTCTGGTGTTATTCTGATGGGTTTGCCTTTATATGTTACTTGGTCTTTTTCCTTTGCAGCTCTTAATATTTTTTCTTTGTTCTGTGTGTTTAGTGTTTTGATTATTATGTGGCGAGGGGACTTTTTAATTTGTGGGGGGGGTCCAGCCTATTCGGTGTTCTGTAAGCTTCTTGTATCTTCATAGGTATTTCTTTCTTTAGGTTAGGAAAGTTTTCTTCTATGATTTTGTTGAATATATTTCTGTGCCTTTGAGTTGGTATTCTTCTCCTTCTTCTATCCCTATTATTCTTAGGTTTGGTCTTTTCTTGGTGTCCCAAATTTCCTGGACGTTTTGTGTTACAACTTTTTTGTCTTTAGTATTTTCTTTGACTGACGAATCTATTTTCTCTATCCTGTCTTCAGTGTCAGAGATTCTCTGTTCCATCTCTTGCAATCGGTTGGTTATGCTTGTTTCTGTAGTTCCTGTTCATTTAGTCAGGATTTCTATTTCCAGCATTCCCTCAGCATGTGTTTTCTTTATTGTCTCAAATTCATTTTTCAGATCTTGGAATGTTTCTTTCATCTGTTTAATTGCTTTTTCTTGGCTTGATTTGATTTCTTCCCATTTTTTGTTTGTTTTTTCTTCCATTTCTTTAAGGGAGTTTTTTATTTCCTCTTTAATGGAGTTTTTCATTTCCTCTTTAAGGGAAGTTTTTATTTCCTCTTTAAGGGAGTTTTTCATTTCCTCTTTAAGGAAAGTTTTTATTTCCTCTTTGAGGGAATGTTTTATTTCTTCTTTAAGGGCCTCTATCATCTTCTTAAAGTCATTTTTAGGGTTGATTTCTTCTGTTTCTTCTGTCTTGGTATGTTCAGGTCTTGCAGGTGTAGAATCACTA
Organism: Peromyscus leucopus; assembly: GCF_004664715.2. Taxonomy (NCBI): domain Eukaryota; kingdom Metazoa; phylum Chordata; class Mammalia; order Rodentia; family Cricetidae; genus Peromyscus; species Peromyscus leucopus. Next base: position 34,522,930 of record NC_051071.1, on the reverse strand, counting down.
AGTTCTGATGTTGCCATATAGGTCTTTATATTGTTGCCTGTATTTTTGCACTGGCGTCTACTCATCTCTTCCTCTGTGCGGTGCAGGTGGTGTCTGTGTCTGAGAGTGCCTCTCTTGTTCTGATTTTTAGTCTTGGTTTAGTAGGGGTTCTTGGTTAAATTGGTGCTATTGGGCTATTTCTTCAGGGGCAGCTGATCTCAGTCGGTGAAGTATATACTTATGATTCTGGTGATCTGTTTTGGTGGCTAGGCAGCGCCTTCTTCTGTGTTCCCAGGTCACGATTTGTTCATTCCTCAACTCCTCAGCTGATCTTGTTTCTTCAGACTTCAAACTGTAAGCATCTGAATCCTCTCCCAGATGGGTTTCAGCTGAGCAGGGTAGTCTCACAACACCTCCAATTTGTTGGGTTTCGCAGGATCAGCAGCTGGGCCCTGGGTTGTCCTCAGATGGAGTGTTCAGGTTCATTCTGGTTCCGTCCCACTGAGATAGCTTCTTGCCCGAGTGTTGGGGTTAGAGGTGTCCCTGTTCCATGCTGCGTCTGCTTGTCTCTGTTGCCAGGCCTGTCTACCTCTGCGGTCCACCGCCGGGCCTGTATGTCCCTGTCAGCTACCGCTGGGTCTGTCTGACTCTGCAGGCTGCCGCCGGACCTGTATGTCTCTGCCAGCTGCCGCCGCGGGCCTACCTACCTCTGCTTGTCACTGCCACTGGGGCCATCTACCTCTGCGGGCCGCCACTGGGCCTGTATGTCTCTGCCGAATGCCGCTGGGCCTGTATGTCCCTGTCGGCCACCACCGCTGGGCCCGTCTACCTCTGCGGGCCGCCGCTGGACCTGTATGTCTCTGACCTCTGATGGCTGCCGCCGGGCCTGAATGTCCCTGTCGGCTGCCGCCACGGGGCCCGTCTACCTCTGTGGGTCGCCGCTGGGCCCGTCTACCTCTGCGGGCCGCCACCGCGGGCCTACCTGCCTATCCTCTTCTTAATTATTCCTGCTTCTACATTGTTTGACCACTTATGACATGAAGGCAAATTTCCTCCCCAAACACAGGCATTTCTCCTTTCTTATGCCTTCCTCTTCTAATTGGAATGTGAACGAGAGGCCAGAGAAAGGACAACTATATTGCCATGATAAGGAAAAGCAAAATGCAGGATGATGTCCAAGGATGGAAGCATCAATACATGGAGGGAGACTAAGTGTCTGCTGGTAGCAGACCAGTCTATCAACACATTTCGTGTGTGTGTGTGTGTGTGTGTGTGTGTGTGTGTGTGTGTGTGTGTGTGTGTACATGTGAGTGCAGGTGCACTTAACAGAGCAGGCATACATAGAGGCCAACGGTTGACATTGGACATCCTCCTCTATCACTGTACACATTATTTTTTGAGTCAGGGTCTCTAACTGAACCTAGATCTTGCATTTTGAACAATACTAGCTGGCATGGCCAGCAAGACATGGGAATCAGCCGTTCTCTGCCTGCTTACCTCCCAGCAGTGGGGGTACAGACATGTCCTGCCATGCCTGGTTTTCATATGGGTGTTGAGGATCTGACCTCAGGATTTGAAGCTTGCACAGTAGGCATTTTACCCACTGAACTATCACCTCAGCCCCTTTGCCACACTTTTTATACAAGAAAAAGAATCTATTTGGTTAAGTATTGGAGTCAGATTTCTGTTTATTGTCATCTACTTAATCCCTAACTGAGATATCCCCCAAGCACCAGATGGGAAAAAGTCAGATGGAGTCACCTCCTCCCTGTACAGTGTTAGCTACACACACCCAATTATTGCCTCTTGACAACTAGTATGAATATTCATGTGTATGCTTGTAAGTAAGCATATATGTGTGTGTTTTTATATACAATATGCTTGTAGATAGGTATTGTGTATGCACGCATAATAAGCATGCTTATAAATAAGCATATGTGTATATGGGCATGTATGTCTGCATAAATATGTACCTCTAGATACATATGTGCATGCCGAACACCACACGTACATCTTTATATTCCATGGCTTAGTAGAAACTGCCTAAGTAATGATCAGGGTTTTATAACCTGGGAGTTGCTCTGTCTCTTGAAAATGAATTGCTTGTTGTTGTATTTTTTTTTCTCTCATCTGTCATACTCTGATTCCATTTTCTTTTTATCTTCAAAGTTTTGGGACTGACTGTCATTGTCTATCATTAAGTCATATAGACCTGGGAAGCAAAGTACTGCCAAAATAATGACTAATGTTGTTGAATGCTTAGCAGGTGCCAGGCAGTGAGGTATATTGCACTCTCTTAATCCTCACTGTTTTGTCTCAGTTCATATATCAGAAAACTGAGGCATGAAGAAGATAAATTCTTGGCCACGGCCATCCTGCTAGGCAGAAAAGCAGCCAGCTTCTTAGCCTTGATAGTCTCCCTTCAGAACCTGGGCTTTTGTATATCAGGGCGGTTCTGAGTATGTTCTCTGATGATGTCAAAGCCTGAATTCTAAATTGAGCATTGTTACTTGGCAGCTTTGCAACTATGGACAGGCAATTTACATCCCTGTGCCTCAGCTTCTGCATACATAAAACAGGGACAGCAATAATGTATTTTATGAGAATTAAATGGATCAATGCACAAGCAATACTTCACCCAGCATCTGACACAACATGGTCACTTGATAGATGCTGCTCTTATTATTCGGCCATAGCAGCTACATTCTGGCTCTGCTCAGAGACAAAGAACTGGCAAGAATGGCAACTTCTCAGAGTCAAAGTGGAATAATAAAAGCACCGGGTCCTCTGACCTCAGCAAGGCACTTACTCTCTAACCCTTCCTTTTCACATCTCTAATATGAGAATAAAAGTTTGTGCCTACTTCACAATGTTTTATGAGTATTAAATGCAATAACTTATGGAAAAGATTCATAAACTGTAAAGCACTATATAAATCTGTCATTCGATGTCTTTTTCACCCAATTCTCCCAAGAGTTCTGGGCAGTGGCCAGAGCAGTATCTGCTCTTCAGATAGCATGGTAGAAGCACTTTTTTAGTTGTTTGGAGCAGCTGTTTAAATCTTTCATAAAGCTCTTTTAACTAGCACGACCTTTCTTCAGCAGCTGGGCTCCATCATATCTCAGGTATGATGTCAGGGCCCTAACACTGAACACATCTTCCACTATAACCATGGCATACCCCTTTCCAATGTTGAATCTTGAAAAGTTCAAGTTCTCAATGCAGATGCTTCAACTAATTTATTCACTCCATTTATACATTCTTTATAGGGGAGGCCTTTGCTTGTCACCATACATACAATAGACCCAGAAAATTCTGCCTTAGGAACTTACAACATGGTCATAGAAACATAGGTGTAAAGACACAATTGCAAGACAGTGTACTCAGAAGGGAAATTTGACCTAGGGAAGTGATATCTTCAAGGGAAAATGAAGTATGACCTGGGACCTGAAGGTCATTGGAAAAAAGCAGCAAGCAACTATTGCAGTTCCCCTGAGCTGAGGTAGACCAGTAGGCCCTGTTGTAGAAAGTGTATTCTCCTGCAGCATTGTGCTTCATTAGTTGTGTCTGTCTGTGTGAGAAAAAGTAAGTAATAAAAGACCAAGAGCTGGGGTAAGAAAAGGCAAAGACAAATTTCATAGTCAATCAACTTGAAGTTCATCTGAGGAGCACAGGACAGGGTCTTCTACCTTAACACTGGGGGCAGGAGGAAGATTTGACTTGATATTTTCTGTAGATATTTCATGATCTTGTTGGAAGATTCTAAAATATATTGTCTTCCAGATTTTGTCATCCTGGTTTTCTCCCCTAAACTTTGGTCTGAGTATCTGTGCCCGGAACCTGGGATTCATATATTTCTACTTGGTCATGTTGTGATGGAGTTGGAAAGTAGGACTCTAAGGAGGTGATCAGGTAAAAGAGGCAGAACTCTCAGGAATGAGATTTGGTGCCCATAATAGTGATTTGAAGTCTTCCTTGTTTCTTCTACAGAAGAAACATAGCTCCATCTATGAACCTGAAATTGAGTTCTCACAAAACAATGAGTCTGCTAGTTTTGGACTACCCAGCATCTAGAACTGCCTGCAATGAAGTCCTCTTGTTTATAAACCACCTAGGTGTGGTCTTATTTTGTGGCAAAACAAGTGGACTAAGCCATAGCATGTCGAACTTACAGGAACTAGCAAAAGATCTAGCACCATTTTTTTTAAGTTTTAAAAAGTCATCTTTAATTAATTTAATAACTATTCAGATAATATATTAGTGTTCCCCTTGAAAGAAGCTGTTACATTTTTTTAAAAAATTGTATGTAAATCCTTAAAATTTATTGAAAGGGTTGGGTGTTTGTTATAATTGTAATGATGAGATAAAAATCTCTCTGAAAAAACAAATGCATTTTCTCAGGTAGTCTTGGTCTTTTCAGGGATAGTGAGAGTTCACTCTGGAGGGAATTTTATCTAAAGAAAGAGGGGGGGAGCAAGAAGCATGTAGTCAGCTTCACTGAGCTGGTGGTGGGCTGGGCTCAGGAAGCCAAGGTGAGTTTGACAGAGATCCAGCACTGGCAGAGATCAGACTGAAATCGAGAAGACTTTGAATGAATTTTGACCCACCTCTCTCCTCAAACAAGGCTGACTTCTGCAACCATTGTAAAATCCAAGGCCAGGTTTCCTAGCCACAGACTCTGGATCCCAGTAGAAAGAGATGACTGAAGAATACTCAGCTGTATCTATTCTCTCCATCTCACTAAGTCTGCAGGTCTCAGCGGCACATGAAAGACTCTTCATGGAGGACTTTCCTTAGAGGCAAGAGTCCTCAGTTCTCCTTCCCTGGAGGCCTCCTGATCATTCCAAAGTCTCAGATCACTGGTCTTTCTGCTTGCCTCCCCAGAACCTCCTGGCCTCATACAATCAATGTTCTTCCAATCCAGCACAAAGTTCACGCCCACAAATGTTGTTTCTGCCTTTGGAGTCATCCTGCCTCTTTAAATTCAGCTGTCCACCTCAGACAATGTCCACCCAACACACAATGCGTGTCTGGAAATTCTCCACTTACTAGATATTTGTGGGTATCAAAGTCAGATCCTTTGATACAGGAAATCAACTCTGGAGCATCAGCTAACCCATTTGACCTTGTGATTGAAATTTATTAAATAACTACCAAATCTTCACTACATAATAGGGCTGATTATATGAGTGAGCGATTTCACTTGAGGCAAAGGAGGATTTTATTACATACCATTTAGATTTTTTAAGCTCAGCACTTCATGGGTTATTATTCACATTTAGAAAAAAATGTTATTTGCACAGCATATGGTAAATTCTCAATATATATTTCTGAAAAAAAATAAATGGGCAAATGAATAATTGAGTGAAATTGCCTATCTTTAAATGGTTGTATTCAAAATCACTGTGAAAATAGGAATATAGCTATAAAAATTGAGGCAAATGACATAGTAGCACTGATATTTTAAAATATCATGATAATTTTATTTAACCTTTCTTGGCTTCCTAGAAGCAATATTTAATGATCTAAAAATCCATAATTCATTAAATAGGTCAAAGAAGGAGACATTCAGATGCAGCTCATCAGAAAACTCTTATTTTTACATGCCCAACATAAGATATAAGAAAATCAGCATTTCTGTGAGCCTCTGAATATTTCACCTATAGCTTCTTTCTTCAGCAAAACTGTTTATTTCATGAAAGAGGGTGCTTTATTGACCTTCTTTCTGTTTAATCTGTCAGTACATTAGGAGGTAAGCCAGTACTCCATGTTTAGGTCTTCAACATGTCCACTGTAACCTTTGTTTCTGCTACATCCAAATCTCCATCCCCTGAACCTACTCATTGTCTTAATAAACATACCATTCTAGGACCTGAGTGAGGGCTCAGCAGCACAAGAGCTCATGAATTTCAAGTGTTGACTGTCTCAGGCACTGACATCCAACCTTCAGTGAGCAATGACATTACTCAGAAGACTAAGGTGTGGAGGAGAATTAGCATTTGTCACAAGTGTCCAGACCATACAGATACTGTTTCGTAGGACCGCACCTGGAGAACTGCTGATCCCTAGATTCTTGAAAATTCAGGAAAGAAACTAGAAAAGCAAACAAATGAGGCAAGAACCCCATTGCACAGACTCCAACTCTCAAGAGCAAAATCGTAAAAGGTCAACCTCTTTTCTCATTCAATGTTTGAAAATCCTCCTTCAATCAGCCATTATAATTCTTTAAAAACAAAACTTCTTAATAGAGGTAGAGTAGAGTCAAGACCACAAGAAACACCTTGTGTGGTTTTCTATCCATTCATAAATAAATTGTCAAATGTACTGAATATGTTTTCCCCAGCATTTTATAAAATCAGACACTTTTAACACAAAATTATCATTTTTAAAACTCTTTTCAATTTACAGCCAGTTGTTTTTTGTAATCCTTTAATATGTTCAGTTAATTGTTGATGGTGACTTTTATTTATAAATAATTTAAATAGCATAAAGTCTTCCCAAGCCCCATTCCTCCTCACTTCTCCCTGATTTGGAGGCAGGCACTGTTCATTTGGTATGTATCTTTCAGGTTAATTTTATTTAATTTCACATTGTCTACATGGATAAATTTGCATTTATTTTTTTAAAAACATAAATGGTATCACGGTGGTGCCTGTATTATTTTCTAATTGGCCTTAGTCACATCTTAGGTTTTGGTTTTAACAGGAAGTCATCATACATAGATCTACTTCACTATTCCCAATGATGAAATCACCTTTGTTTATTATTACTACCCTCTTTTAAAAGAGACATTGATCTTGTTTCTGGTCTTTTACCATTGTTAACCACATTATTATAAACATTCTTAGTTATGCCTGTTTTAAAAATTAGGCTGGAGAGATGGCTCAGAGGTTAAGAGCACCGACTGCTCTTCCAGAGGTCATGAGTTCAATTCCCAGCAACCACATGGTGGCTCACAACCATCTGTAATGAGATCTGGCGCCCTCTTCTGTATACATAATAAATAAATAAATAAATCTTTAAAAAAAAAAAACAAAAAAAAAAAACAACAACAAAAATTATTCAAGCATGACATTCCTCTATATAAGAAGGCATATTAAAAATGGACTCAAGTGGCTGGAGAACTGGCTCAGAATTTAAGAGTGCTTACTGATCTTATAGAGGACCAGTGTTCCCATTCCCAGAATACACATCAGGTGGGTCACAATAGATTATAACTCCAGTATCAAGGGATCCAACATCCTCTCTGGCCTCTGTTAGGTACCCCTATATGTGTGTGTGTGTGTGTGTGTGTGTGTGTGTGTGTGTGTGTGTGTGTGTGTATGCAAACATACATGTACACATAAGTAATAAAAATAAAATACATTTAAAAGGTTTTTAAATTCATTTTATGTACCAACCACAGATCCCCCTCTCATTCCTCCTTAAAAAAGCGTTCTAAAAATGGCATTGACATTTCTAGCACAACAATTAGGGTGTTTGGTCATCCTATCACCAGAGTAGGTACTAGAAACCTCATCCAATGACTAAGGGAACTGGATGCAGAGATCCATGGCCAGGCCCCAGGTGGAGCTCCAGGAGTCCAATTGGCAAGAAAGAGGAGGGTTTGTATGAGTGAGAATTGTTAAGACCAAGATTGGAAAAAGCACAGGGACAAATAGCCAAATGAATGGAAACACATGAACTATGAACCAATAGCTAAGGAGCCCCCAACTGGATCAGGCCCTCTGGATAAGTGAGAGCTGACTAGCTTGATCTGTTTGGGAGGCATCCAGGCACTGGGACTGGGACCTGTCCTCAGTGCATGAGCTGGCTGTTTGGAACCTGGGGCTTATACAGGGACACTTGGCTCAGCCTGGGAGGAGGGGACTGGACCTGCCTGGACTGAATCTACCAGGTTGAACTCAATCCCCAGGGGAGTCTTTGCCCTGGGGGAGATGGGAATGGGGGGTGAGCTGGAGGGAAGGGGGAGGGGGACGAACAAGGGGATCTGTGGCTAATATGTAAAATTAAATTAAATTATAAAATTTTAAAAAATCAAAAAAATGGCATTGACACACAAGTCCTACAAAAGTTTAAGCCAATTCGAACTCTCAAAACAGTGTTCTGTATTATTACCTCATCCAGGATGATTGCTCCACTTCCACCCATGTATGTGTAAAATTCATAATTTCACTTTTCTTAATGCTGAATAATATTTCACGGTGTAAATACACCACATTTCATTGTCTGCTCATCAGCCAGTGCACATCTAGGCTGTTTTCAATCCCTGGCTAGATCTAGAAAAATAAATGTCACATTTTCTCTCGTCTGTATATGTTAGTGCTGAATATTCTGTGGAGTTACACACATAATTCCACCCCTTGCTGTGGAGTGACTGGAAATTGTTAGCTGCTGGTAAAGTAAGGGTGAGTTTTCTCTAAGACTGGAGCCCCTGATAATCTACCACACTCCAGTCACCCAAAAATATTTAGGGAAGTAAAAAAAAAAATTAGCCTTGAAGTTTTAAAAAACAGATAAGAATTGGGTAGATAGAGGAGGTAGGTTAATATAGGAAAAGTTGAGGGTTCAAAATTCAAAATTTTCAATGAACTAATTTTAAAAAATAAACAATAAAATAAAAGAAGCTGTCCAGAAAATAAAAAAGTAGTATTCAAATTCATTCTTTTCTCCACACCCTCCTCACACTGAATAGTGTTACACTTCCCAAACTTACATAGTAGACAGTTAAGATCAGGTTTTCAGCACACTTATAAAAAGTGTATTTCAATACTGATGCATTATCTGAATTCACCTACTGTAGTATATCAAATTGTAATTTAACAAACTACCTTCCATTTTATCCCTAAAGGAAACTTCTTCAGTAATAGGAATGCTAATTCTTCAGAGTTTGCCTGGATTTACCAATACCCTTTTTAAAAAACATGAATTCCAGCAAATACTAATGACAATTGTTTCCTGGGTAACAGGTGATATTTTTTCATTTATTTCCCTTAGAACCTCCTTCAATTCTTTTTAACAGATAACACTTGTAAGGTGCTTAGTATGTGCCAGACTTTGCACTTCCCAAGTCTTGTACCACTTTATATTCAATGCAATCATAAGAGGGAAGACCCATTTTGTCTCTAGTTTATATACATATACATATACATATACGCATACACACACACACACACACACACACACACACACACATATATATATATATATATATATATATATATATATAAAGGCTTGCAGAGATGAAATGCTTTTCCCCAAATCCCACAGCTGTGGAGGATTACACACAGACTCAACTACTGGGCTCATAAAGCACCATGACACTCCCAATGAAAAGGTACTATGTTTGTAATTCGATTAAATAAACTAGGATTTAAACATCAACAGAAACCAACATGGCATGGAGTCCTGAAAGATCTATGGCATAACACACACACATTCCTCCCCTTGTATCTTTCCTTCATATTTCAGAGACAAGCCAGGTTGAACTTGTCCTCATCCAACCACCACAACTCATCTCTCTCCAAAGATTTAAAGCTTTGAGAATCAAGAGATTTTATAGCCTTTTATCTATAGCTGTAATTCGTTTTTATCAATTTTTCTTTGTTTTCCATGAAGATATCTTTTTCAGTGAACTACACCCTGGAATTTCATTGTTGGCTCTTTCTGGGACACTTAATCAGGTCTGATTATGATTTTTTTGGGAGGTGCCTCAAATCCATCTCTTTACCTGATATTTTATATACCCTTTTAAAAAAACGAAATGCCTCCATCATCCAACAGAGTCACACAATTCCTAGCACAAAGCCTCCATGTTTAGGTTCCCAGCTCCTTAGCAGTGGTGGCAATGACTGAAAATCTTGCTGTCAAAGAACATCAACAGATTGTATTACAATCTGTCAATCGTTCTCTAGAGAGAGGAATTGGCAACTTGTTATATTAAAGAACGGCAATCAAGCATCTGGAATGTGGCAGTGCACTTCGATTTTAATGTGAACTGATGAGTTTCCACCATTTATTATTCCACACTTTTGACATTATCTTATCCACAGTGTCTCTCACACAAATGTACATTCCACCTGAACCACAAATTGTTACTTAAGCCATAGCCTGCTGAATCCTCCCTGCTTTGAGAGGTTTATCTTTATGGAGCTACATACAGATTTACTGCAAAGCAAGAATTATATGCATTTAAAATTTTAATTTAAGAAATATCTGCTTCAGGAGTTATAGTCCTACCTATCCCTTCTCTGCCATGTCTCCATTTGCAACAAAATGGATGAAGCTAGATGACACTATCCTAATTGAAGTAGTCTAAACATAGAAAAACACTGTATGATTTTACTAATGTCTGAAATCTAGGTAAATGCTCTACCACCAAGCACAACTACAGCCCCCTACATCTGAAATCTAAAAATGTTGGACTCATACAGACAAAGTAGAATGGTGGTTTCTGGGGACTGGGTATTTGGGGGAGTGGAGAGTTATTTGTCAAAAATACCAAGTTTATGGTGCATGAGAAATAATGTCTGGAGATTGATTGCAAAATGTAACTGTAGATAGTAATGCTGCTTGGCAAGTTTGCAGTTTGCTAAGATAGTGGATTAATAGTCTCATTATACACAAAAATAGTAGTGATGTGAGATAATGAAAAGGTTAATTAGCTTGATGTCAACTCATCACAATGCATGTATGTATACATATATATATTGTACCCCATATATTCAGTTTTTAATCTGTTAACTATAAGTCAATAAAGTTATATAAAAATGAAGGATTTTAGAAGATGTATTAATAGACCTGAGGATGTACATCACTTGTCCATCATGCACAGGGCCCTATCTAGGTTTGATTTGGAGCACTAAAAATTAAATAATTCAATAAATCTTTATTAATTCTGAATCTAAAAATATCCAAAAAGAACTGTTGGGAGCCTTTTTGACATATATCACTCTACTATTTACTTTGCTCACTCTACTTTCAAAGTAAGGGAAGCTGAACTAGCTGAATGGTGATAGGTAAAGGCACTTGACATACAAGCCTGATGACCTAGAACCTACTATGGAAGGAAAGACGAACTCCTGAAAGTTGCTCTTTAACCTCCACATGTGTGTCATAGCAAGCATGCACCTGCACTAATAAACAGAGAGAGAGAGAGAGAGAGAGAGAGAGAGAGAGAGAGAGAGAGAGAGAGAGAGAGAGAGTTGGCAAGCAGTACACTGGGAAGGAAAGAATAATAGAATTTTCAAATCTGCTGTCTACATTTTTCTCACTTTGATAAAATGGCTTTTCAATCATGTCTCCATTTACTCATTCATTCATCAAGTATTCATTTGGTGCCTTTAAGTCCCCCTCTCCCCCAAAAAACAACTCAAAATTTTTCTTTTCTGTTAAGTCTCATCTTGACTACATAAACACAACTCATTTCCTCTTCTGGATCAAGTGTACATTGAACTTAGCACTCTGAGAGGCCAAGCAAGGTGTATTGGAGGCTGAACACCCTTCCCAGCACCCTCAGAGCACTGGCCATCCCTGGGGCACATATCTGCCACACAGAAACAGGATACACAATAAGAGAAGTAACACACAAATCTGAGCTGGTCTTGTTACAGGAGACAAGGAAAATTGCACCGCACTAAGTCAGTGAGATTGTACAATAGGAAATTCTCACAACATACAACAGAAGTTTAGGAGTTTAAGGCACATTTAGTGCTGGAAAGAAATTCAGTCACTGAGAGTTGCCATCATTTCCTTTCTTACAGCAATAATGTTTCTTCTATCAGAATGGCATCTTTATAAACACCTAATGCATTATTATGCTGGTTTGTTGTTCCTAGAATTTGACATTTTTCTCCATAGCTCAAGAACTTCTGAAGATAATTCGTGGAAAAGGCAATTTGACTAAGAAATCCCGAATAAAGTCAATCTAGATTCCTATAAATCTCTTGTTCCTTTGACTCTGAATTACAATGGTTCTAAAAAGTACTGTGTGAACCCATATCAGTACTCACATTTCCTAACCAAAAAAAAAAAAAAAAAAAAAAAAAAAAAAAAAAAAAAAAAAAAAAACAAAAAAAACTTGTCATCAAAATCAAGTAACACAATATGAAGCTAGGTGTGGGGACACAGGCCTGTAATACCAGTACATGGCAGGTGAGGCAGGAGGATCCAGCTAGACTAGCCTGGTCTACAAAATAATACTTTGTCTTATGTCTCAAAAGACAAAAAAAAAAAATGTGTAAGGGTTTCTATTGCCATGACTTGCCATGACACTGGGTGGCATTTTGAGCATATAGGAGACCTCAAAGCCTGCAACCCACAGCAGCACCCTTCCTCCAACAAGACCACACCTATTCCAACAAGGCCACACCTCCTAATAGTGCCGCTCCCTTTGGGGGCCATTTTCTTTTAAACCACCACAATAAAACAAGCAGAATATTGCAATAATTGTATGACACAGTATAACCCAGCAGAACCTGGAGATTCCAGGGAGAAGACCTTGCTTAGAGAACAGGTTGTTCTTCATAAAATTAAGGACTTGAGGCTTGCTTAAGGGGAGGATTAATTTTGATGTTATCAGATTTAGTATTAAAAATGTAAAGTTATTAGGCCAATGTGATGGTTCTGTGGGTAAAGGTGCTTGCTGCCTAGCCTGACAACCTTAGTTCAATCTCCAGGACCCACAGAGTGGAAGGAAAGAACCAACTCCCACAAATTGTTCTTGACTCCCACAAGTGGACCAGGGCATGTGCAATATATATATATATATATATATATATATATATATATATATATATCCACCACCCACATATGCAAACAAGATAAATATATGTAACTTAAATTTTTAAAGAGAAGCTATTAACTCATTGATAAGTCTCCTTACACTTAAAGCTCTGGGACATCTAAAAACTGCTCACTTTCATATGGGTCCATTTTCTCATTCAAGGACTAGAGAGTATTACACATGCTGCCTTGTAGGAGTATTATGGGGTTAATGAGGAAACAGAGCTAACTATCCAGTACCTGACATAAGCAAGCTCTTCACACACACTGCTTTTATCATGTATACTTTTTGAGCAAATGGTCCTTTCTACATGTCAAAAGCAGATTCTTAAAAAAGACTCAGGGAAACAAAATAGAAACTAACCCACTCAACTTCTTTCCTTAAAAAGCCATCATTTTTTCCAGCTAATGGGAGAAAGTTACAAATAATCATCTGACATCTTATATCAGATGCTTGCTTGATTATTAGGGCCATTTCTGAATTTGATAGCTAATAATCACTAAGTTAATCCTCTCAGAACTCAGCAGGCCCCTGTTCTCCATAGCTTCCTATCTTCAGTGACCATTACCTATATCTTCTCAGGTTTCTGATCTTACCAGTTAAGAGCACTAAGTAGATTGTCTTTGTATTTCTTGCTCAGGGTTTTATTTCCATGGCAAAATTTTTTTTTTATTTTTTCTTACTAAATTATCTTTTCTCTTTAATATACATGTCATAGGAAACCATTTCATCAGCAGAAGAAAGCAACAGGGTTTTTGTTAAATAAATTAATGTCATGCACTCTATGTAAAGATGTTTTCTTAGGGACTGTTCCAGGTGCAGACTGGAAGTAGAGTTTTGGCGTGTAGTTACTAACCTCTAACTGCATGCCAAGCACTCAACTTGCTGAGGACATGACCATAAACAAACACATGATCTCTGCCTTTCCAGAACTCAGCATGTAAAAAACAAGAAAGATAAATGTCAAACAAGTAATTATATCTAACTGTGATGACAAGAGTATGTAAGTGCTATCAGAGCAAGCCAGAGATACCACCTATAGGATAAATATATTCTTTTCTGCCATGTAAATCAATGCTACTTAGCATATGCGCCATGGACCAGAAAGCACCTACAAACTCTTCATTGGTGCTTATGACAAAAATGAATGAGATCATAAAAAATTGAACGACCTAAGGAATACAGAGAATTTTGAGAAGGATTTTTTTTTGTTAAATTTTAAGTAGAAAATAGAATTTATAGCCAGGCATGATGGCACATTATTTTAAGCCTGGCACTCAGGAGGCAGAGGCAGTTGGATTTCTAGGAATTTGAGGCCAGCCTGGTCTATATCATGAGTTCCAGGCCAGCCAGAGCTACATGGCAAGACCCTAAAAACAGAACTCGTCTTTTGTATGTTTTCAGATTCATTTTTTACATAGAATAAATTTTACTTGCACTTTGAAAATATTGGTCCATGACAAGTTACACAGCAAATACCTGCTCTTTACCATAGATGATTTAAGGAACACCAGCCATCGGGGACCAACTCTTCTCCTTTTCCTTTGCATCTAAGAGGAGCCAGGAGTCAGCTGTTCCTACATGTTGTATGAGCAAATTTTTGCCACCACCTCCCGCTCAACATGGATATGAGATAATAGGCCTCCCTTTTCTTCCTTTTGCTAATAACTGAAAACAGAAGGTTCCAGAGTCTAATGGTACATAAGGAAAGGAGAAGCATAGACTAAGATTTCTTCAACCTTGTCTGACACTATCAGGCATCAAGGCAGCTTTTTCACAGCCTACTGGTATGTGGAGGACCAACAGAGATGACAAGAAGAGAAAAATTGGAGACAGCCCAAAGCGGGGCCCCTTTTCTGACAAAGCAAAGCTAAAGGGTCAGCTAATCTTTAGTGAAAAAAAGAAGCTTATATCTGCTTATTAATTATAACAAACCAAAGTATAATTATACTTAAGTTATATGTGTAATAAATAAACTATGCATATTTCTCATTAGCTATTATGGTTTTGTTAGTCACAGTTAACTCTTTCATTAGCTCTGTAAATTTATTGACTCCATAAATTTTTTTTTAATTTTTAAATACTTTTTTAAAATTCATGTGTATGTGTGTGTGTGTGTGTGTGTGTATGTGTATGTATGTATATGTAGACATGTGCAGGCACACATGGAGGCCAGAAGAGAGCACTGGATCCCCTGGAGCTGGAGTAACAGGTGGTTGTGAGCCACCTGATGTGGGTCCTGGGAACTGAACTCCAGTCCTCTGCGTGAGCAGCTTTGTGCTCTTAACCACTAAGCTATCTCTTCAGTCTCAGACCCATAATATTTCTAAAGAAGCCACACCAGCGGTGTTAACTAAAACAACTGGTATACAACCAGCACATCTACCACCCAGACCCACATCATGGGCCTTGGGTTGGTCCACCCTAACAGGTGCCCCATCTATAACCTGCTTGAGTGAACGAAGGGACTGGTCCTGCAGAACAATAACCAAAGGATCTCCATGACTTGGGGCAACAATGGGATATCCAAGAGGAATTTCCATGAGGGCCCAGTGATGATGCTGTACCAAAAACCAGAGGCCTTGAACCAGACCAATGGCACATTACAATGAACATTTTGCAGGTGGTGCCGATTGGACAAAAGGGGTATACTTCACGACACACGACAGCTCCCAATGTCACTAGGACGAATAAAAAGGTATTGGAAAGATGGAGGATCGTGGTGGTTTTTTTGTTTGTTTGTTTTGTTTTTAATTAATTTGGGGAGGCAGGGGTGAGGAGCAGATATGGAAGGATTGGGAGGTGAATGGGATTGGGGTGCATGATGTGAAATATCCAAATAATCAATAAAGAATTATGTTTAAAATTTAAAAAAAACAATTGGTATAGTAGTAGTATCCAAAAGGTACAGACTCAACTAACAATTTAAATGATTTATTTAAATTAAAATTATATTTTATTTGTGTGTGTGTGTGTGCGCGCGCGTGCGTGCGTGTGTGCGCGTGGGGGTGGGTGGGTGTGTGTATGTGTGTGTGCGTGTGTGTCTGCTTGTCATATATGCATCAGGCAGATTCAGGTGCCCACAGAGGTCAGAAGGGGGCATCAGATGTCTTGGAACTGAAATTGCAAGTAGTTGTAGGAGGCCCAAGGTAGATGCTAGGAGCCAAACTGTAGTCTTCTGCAAGAGCAGTAAGTATTTTTCACTGTTCTCTCCAGCACCTTAGTTGGGTTTTGGGAAACAGGGTCTCTTATAACCCAGACTGCCCTTGAACTCCTGAGGATAACCTTAAGCTTCTGATCCTCCTACCTCCTACCTCCACCTCCGTAGTGCTGGGATTATAGGCATGCACCATCATGCCTGGTATATACAGTGCTGGGGACCAAACCCTATGCACACAAGCTCTCTACCAACTGAGCCACATCCCTTGCCTCAACAGTTGCATTTAACCTTTTGTAATCTAGAGAAGTAAAGCAGAAAGCAATTCTTCCCTACCTACTTGTCAAAATGCTCTAAAATATATTCCATTCTGGATTTGCTATGTACTGTGGGAGGTTTTTATATTCCTCCCTAGCATATAATCCACTTTATGCTTTTTTTCCTGTAACTTTATTTACATGTCTATTTATTCCCCACCAGTGAGTTGAGTTTTCAAAACTAGTATCCCAAAGGCCAGCCCTGGTGTAAAGGAATTAGTCATTATTTTCATGCACAGAGAACAAAGTGTAGTTTCCCCTCACTGTTGGCATAACACTTTCCCCCACACTCCCACCTCCTAGTGCACATGCCAAACATGTTGATCTCACAAATGAGACATTTGCTATAATAAGTGAAACAAACAGAAGAGGTTATTGTGTTTTGAAATTTGGGAATCTGGAACTTTTCAATTCTGCCTCAGAAAAAAATCAGCCAAGGCTGAAGCAAGCTGTGCATTTGTTGGCTGAGGACCACCTGTTCTTCATGAAATCCAACTGATGGATCTGTTTGCTTTAAACATCCTTCACTGTGACTTTGTCATGTGTATGCACACCCAGGGCATGTCACAGATGCTTGTGACTGGAAGGGAGACAGGAAAGACAGGAAAGAAAGAGAAGAGGGTGGTGGAAGGAGGGAGGAAATAAATGTAGAAAGGCTAGCTAGCAGACCAGGAGGAAGTAAAGGACACTGCTGTGAACCTTGTTTCTGTCTGATAGCAAAAGATTGTGAAGAATCATGGCCATGGCTATAGAGAAAGCTAAAGACAACACTTCCCTTTCCTTTGAATACTTGACTCCAAATGACCAACAAATGATGTGCACTTAGATGGGTATAGAGTGAAAAATGCATCTGCTAATTCTTGGAAGAGAAGAAGATCATTTATACCCTAGCATCTACTCATGCTCTGTCTTCACCTGGGTGTTCCTGCAATCGTTACCCACCTACCTCCTTCAAGCCATACAAGTTTCAGACCCCCCTGAGGACTTTCTCAAGTACCCCACTAGTAAACAATACCTCTGCTTGATTCTCATTAGACACTTACTACTAGTTAGTGTGGTATTTATCCCTAATCTATTCTGTGGTGAGAACAGGAACTTTGCTCAGAAGGTTTTAATGTCTGGTCTATTCCCAGTACCTAGAAGAATGTCAAGAACAGAGAAGGCTTTGAATAAATGCTTAGTGAAACACTGAACTCATGCTTGTTTTTCTTTTGGAAAAACACACGAAAAAAAATCTGTGTGAAAAAAATCCTTCCATCAGAACATACATTTCTATCATTGCTTCTAGACTGATTTCATATCTATTTTGGAGTCAAAAATTGGCATTTTAATGTATTGTTTTCTAGACTAGTATTCTCATTTCTCCACATATTATCTATCCCTGCTAAATTTCTAAGAATTCAAATTGTTAGTTGTATTGACTCTGTAAATAAGTAAAGGGGGAGCCAGAGGTGGAAGGGTTATAAGTTCAAGGGCATCTAGGGCTACACAATGAGACATCCTCTCAGACACACACACACATAAAGAATAAAAAGCACATAACAACAGCAAAAACAAGTATAATTAACAATTATAAGCTTGGCAGGTTTCTAATCATTCAGGTAGGCTTTTCAAAGTAATTCAATCAGTAGAAGGATTACTGCATATACACACAAAAAGTATGTTTACCAAGAAAGATAAATGCCCAGTTGGTAAGAAGTTCTGTGTATTATAAACTTAGAACTGAAAATTCTCAGAAACCCACAAATTATACAAAGTTATGTGACTGTTTTTCCTGTCATTCATTTGTCTCCATAGCAACTTGCCCATTCCATTGTGTGCATGCTACCTTGAAGACATAAAGTGTCATTCTCTCTAAGCTATTTAAAGTGAAGTACTATGTTATTTCTCACTGTTATGTTCTGTCTGTTTAGGGAAAAAAAAACACTGCCTTCCATCCTACACATTAGTTTCATGTTGCTCTTGTAGTTTTGAATCCTCTTGTCTGTTAAAGTTTCGAGTTGTTAAGAGATTGAGCAAGACAAAGCAGAGGCGCTTTTCTTTCTGGTGGGCAAAAAATTAATAAGGGTTAGAGAAATAATCAAGAATATGAGAAGCACATTTTTAAAAAGTGCCTGAAGACTGTGGCAGAGTGAAAACGTGGGTATGCATTTGCAAGAACTGAGAAGAGTGGAGACAAATTATACCATTTATCTGAGTGCTGCTTAAATAGCTGGAATCATTTTTGTGATGTCTGTGGAGTATTGGAAATGTGTGCACATTTATGAATATGTGTTACAGCCAAAAGAACATTTTAAACTTAAGTCAGTCTATTCCAAACATGACTACATTGAACCCAAAGGACAGCCAAGCATTTTTAGAAGGTAAGTAGTAAACATTTCAGGTCGTTGAGTCACACACAGCAGCAGCCTCTATCTCTGGTGATTTTTGTTTGCTCATCCTTAGTTTTGTTCAAAGATGAAAATATTCTTTAAATTCCTTTTAAATTTCTAATTATTGTGTGTGCATGCTAATGTATGTATGTATATATGTGTGTGTGTGTGTGTGTGTGTGTGTGTGTGTGTGTGTGTATGCATGCTACAGTGTGTGCGTCTGGTGAGAAGACAACATCCTGTAGTCATTTCTCTTTCTACCTTTACATGGGTCCTAGAAATAGAACTCACATTGCTAGGCCTGCACGCCAAGCGTCTTGGATGGCAACATTCTGCTGGTCCTAAAATCCTTTCTTAACTTGAGAGCTGTCTAAAAATAGGCCAGGATAGTATTTGAAGTCCAGAGAACTTGGAGCCATGGGAGTAAATATAAATATGAAAGAGAAGTAAACCACATATTCAACAAGCCCTGGGCCTCTGAAATTCAATTACACCTATTAATATGGTGATTGCATTCCTAAAATTCCTAATGGTGAGGCCATGACTTCAGGGAAACTTGAATTTCTGACTTGGTCATGTCCCACTACTCTTTAATGCACTGCCCAGTTTTCTTTGTTTATGCCTTACTAGCATGTTTTATCTTGATTTGTTTGTTTTGTTTTGTTTTTTGAGGCAGGGTTTCTCTGTGTAACAGCTCTGGCTGTCCTGGAGCTCACTCTGTAGACCAGGCTGCCCTTGAATTCACAGAGATCTGCCAGCCTCTGCCTCCAGAGTGCTGGGATTCAAGGCATGTACCACCACTGCCCAGCTTTATTTTGATTTTTAATGTAAGATAATAACATAATTTTTTGTAAAACATTTCTTAGGCTGCACTATAATTTTATATTAGCATCACAAAATAAAATTATTTAGGAGTTCTTTCTCTTTCTCTATGTTTAGAATATATAAAGTTGCACTTTATGTTTAGTAAAAATTCCCTGCAAATTTATCTAGGCTAGGTGGTTTTCCTTGGGGAGGAGAGAAGAGTTGGCTAATAAAGTTTTTCAATAATAACAGTATATATGTGTGTATGTGTATTATGTATGTTATATATAATATGAATGTGTATATATGTGTTTTACTCTGACCAAATTTTGTTCTAAGAACCTACCTATATCAACTAATTTAATCTGCATAACCAAATCAAGTGTTATCACCATTGCATTCATCATCATCATCATCATCGTCTCTATTTCACATCTGAAAAAAACTAAAACACAGAAAGAATAAGTCTACCAGAAATACACATGACACATTTCAACAACTGGGATGAAAAAAAAAGAAACCATTACACAGGTATTAAAAAGCAGAATGGAGTTCTGAGGCACAAGGTTTTCTGCTCCCATCCTTAGGAGATGGGCAGCAAAGGGAGAGAGAACAGAGTTACAGGACCCTAGGAAGTTAGAGCAGGAGCCCAGCTTCATGGAGAACTGGACCTGAGGGTACAATGATACTGCAACAAGAGACTCCATATAAGCAGAGAAGAACTAGTTGTCCCTGCTCAGACAGGGCAACTGTAGGAAGGACAAACAGAAACTACAAATGAATGAAAGGCCCTGTCCATGGTTATGGCCTGCCAACTTCCGTTAGTGCCCCATACTAGTAGAGGTCAACAGAGGAGCATGTAAAGTGCCTTGTGAAGAACACAAGATGATCAGATGGCTTTGAAGTCCCTTTTTTTACTTATAAAAAACTGACACCAAAAATTACATATAATTAAGGGATTCCATGGGATGTTTCAATGCATACATACATTGAGTAACACTAAAATCAAGTTCAAACACATCATTTCTTTCTGGCAAAAAAAAAGAAAAAAAAAAGAAATTTCAGATTTCAGATTGAAACTTTTGCTTCCTTTTTACTTCATTCAACTGTATAAATTTGAAAATGTTTTCATGTTTAACATTCCTGAACTAATTTAAGCACAGAAAGAACTGAGTCTTGTTTAATAACTCAATCTAGAAGCCATTTTCCTTTGACAAGTGGACAAGGCACATTTACAAATACTGATTTACAAGAGCTGGGTTGAATTGTCATGTCAGAGGGAGAAGGAAGAGTCCACAGATGTGCTCCTTGTACCGTCTCTGATTTTCACAGTAGTGCTTCTGAGCACTTAAGAAGGTTTTATTTTTATGTTCCTGTGGAACTACTGATACCCTGATGTAACCTGAATTGGCTCTGGGATTTTCTAATGCTTGCCTAAATTTGGCAATTCCTAAAGAGACCTCACAGGATAGAGAACAATTGTATTGTACTCATCCTGTAAGTTATTATGGTGAAAAGATACGAGCTAAATCAGCAAAGAGAAAAGGGACAAGGTGGGCAAAGTCTGGAGGAAAACCAGGCATAAACTTAACAAAATAAGGTAGGGACACACACAATACCTAGAGTAATAGTGACATGGGAGAAATGCTGTCCAGCAGGGAAGTTCATTGAGACTGTGCCCAAGATTTTTATAGGTAGTGGATCATATAGCAATGCTCTACCTAGCACATACTAAAATCCCAGCCTCCCAGAAGGAAAGGTGTGTAGTTGGAATTTTCTTTGGGCTACCAACCAGCTTCCCCAAATAAAGACACAGAGACTTATTATTAATTATGAATGTTTGGCCTTAGCTTGCCTGTCCCACTAGCTCTTTTAACTTATTTAACCTGTTTTTCTTCATCTACATTTTGCCTTGGGACTTTTTAACCTTTCTTTCCTTCTCTATGCCCTACTTTCCCGTTTCTTCCATGTCTGTCTGTCTGGCCTCTGGCATCTCCTTTCTTCCTTTTTTCCTCAAGCCTAAATTTCTTCTTGTATTCACTCTCCCTGCTTGGAAGTTCCAGCTATAATACCTCCTGCCTTGCTACTGGCCATTCAGCTGGGAGTGAATTTATTAGACCAAACAGGTGTCTAGGCAGGTAAGGTAAAACAGCAACAACCTCTTTACATGATTAAACAAATGCAACACATCTTTGCATAGCTAAACAAATATTCCACAACAAAGGAGCTTAGTCACAGTTTAAACCCAGTAAGTCTTCATACTTCTAAAGGGCAGACACTCTCCAAATCAAGTTTCTAAGTACCAGCCAAAAATTAACATTTTTAGGAAGGCTTTTAAAGGATAGCCACCTCAGGCCCTTTCTTAAACATTTTTCAGCCTGTCCAGAACATATTATACTCATATATAAATATATATAAATAGTGTATATATATTATACTCTATACATATTAGCTCAACACACTTAACTATGACACCCCTATTTTACCTATGGTTTTCCCTTAGAACTTTGTATGTGTTTTCCTCATTATCACTTAGTATAGTATATTTCATCCTCTGGCAAATTGTCTTAAGAAAGGCTTATACAAATACTATACTTTTATACAAATAATTTTGTAAAACTATATCTTGTAAAATGGTTTGATGTTAAATAAAATTCTGTCTTTTCCTTGAGTAGCTTCTGGATGCTATTATGTCATGCTATCAAATCACTGTGGAGACATCCAATGGCTGTCTAATTTTCTTTAACTTACATACAGCACAATCATTTACTTGTTTAAGAAATAATTATCTCTGTAACCTACACTAGCATATCTTGACAGTGATTATTCTGGGTCATTTTTCTCATGAAATATCATATGTCCTTTCACTGTGTGACCCAGGAGTGTTTTTCTAGAAGGGTTTTTATGAGCTATGTTTCTTATATTTGTTACATTACATGGTGCTGGGTAATCTTCAGAAACTCCAGCTATGTGTTTCCTGAACAGCCCCCTGCCCCTTCCCTTCCGTCCACTTCTGTCTTCTCTCATTGGTTGCTGTTTTCACTTGCTTCTCTGGATTGTTTCTATCTTTTGTGTCTCTTGCTGAGCATCTCAATTCATCCCCTCTCTCTGTTGTGCTCCTTGGAACTTGGTCTTAACTTCTAAGTGTTTTAGATCACTTTCTTTTTGGTCCTCATTGCCTCCACTACCCCAACATCTGTCTGATGCCTCCTGTTGGCATCTCAGCAATTGTTGGCCTTCTTTTCCTTCTGTTTGGTTCTATTCCTTGAACTCTATAATTCTTATATTAATTCTTATGATATTGAAATTTTGAATTATAGTTTTTAACTTTATATATAATTTTCAACTGTTTCTCAGCCAGTTTTTACAGAATTTTCTTCTGTATGGCAGAATTTAGATACCCCTTTGCACACATTTCTGACATTTTAATTTTTTTAATTAATATATAATTATTCATAATTTCTTTTCCCTTTCCTCCCTGAGTCCCCTAAGTTCCTTAGCTCCAACTCCCTCCATGGCTCCCACTCTCAAATTGATAGCCTCTTTTTCCCTGATCACTATTGCTACAAATACATCTCTATATACATAATAAATATATATGGCACTCACATGTTGCTGTAACCAACAGCTATCTAACTGGAGTCAAGGTCTATTCACGGGAGGGAAACAGTGCCTGGTGCTAGAAAAATACCCAATGTCCCTGGGCTACTAAGGTCACAAACCTTAGAAGAGAACCTGCTATCACCACTTTGCTACACCAGCATAATTCCTAACTAACATTCTAAGTCTTATCCTTACACCCACAGGTAAGCATAGCTATCACCCACATCAAAGAAGCTTCTCTTTATAGAAAATGTAAACCACCAAAAAAAAAAAAAAAAAAAAAAACACAACTAGACAGTGCAGAGATCAATGGGTCATGGGGAGTCCAGCTCCAGTAGATACATCTGACATTGTTTTTATCTTAACAATGTGTTTACTCCAGTTCTTACTCATACTTAAATCAGTTGGATTTTCCTGGATAACCTTTTAGTCAAAAATCCCAGATGTTGATTTCTAGTATTTTTTTGTTCAAGAGTTTCCTTGGGTTTATCTAAGACAGTAGTATGTTCACAACATAATTCACAGGCTCCTTAGCCTTATACCAGGATGACTCAGGAGACCTTCTAACCCATCACCAATTGCCCTTGGTTTCTTTATTTGCCATTGATACTGCAAGGAGTTTGCCTTCCATTGTGTTACTCCCTGCGAGAACATGGAATTGTCTAAGCTAAGTCACCTCTTGATTTTCCCCAGATGCTTTCTTCAGCGTCTTTGCTCACCTCCCCCCCCTTAACAAATATACCCTGCTCCCTCAGTCTACCTCCCAGAACTTCTTCCTCACACGGGGCCCTGCTCCATTTGGAAATGAATATTTGCTTTTAAGTTCTAAGATCTGCCACTGCTGGGTCTTTATTTGCTTCCCATGTTTATTCATCCCAATGTCATCCTCATAACCCTTCTATAGACATGAAATTAAAGTTTATCTAATCTACTTAGACTACAGCTTAGAGTTTCAGATTCTCTGTTTTATAGCTTTGCTGGAAGTCTAATTTGAGGGCAGCATCTCTCTCTCTCTCCTCCTCCTCCTCCTCCTAGTATGTGATTTACAAGGAAAAAAGTGTGAAGATTTTAAGCTAAGCTGCCACTACGCTCCTATCCTATCTACTTCAGTGGTAAATTTATTTCAGCAGAAATTGTGGGGGCAAGGAAGAACCGGCAACCTATTGATAAAAGGAATAGTCAGATGGGAAGTCTATGCCATGTATTGTGTTCATAAAAGTCCCAGCATCTTTAAGTGATCATCTAATGTATTTTTTAATGACCTTTGATCTGGAGAATTGATTGTAAATATTTTTATCTGCGCAATATATAGTGGAATCATAATAACGTCTTTTATAAGCATGATGTACATACTACAAGCCTAGCTAATAGTGCAATTCCCTATTTAATTATCTCCTCTGGCATAATAAAACCACCTCCTTTCATTATTACACTCATCATAATTAAGTCATAGAGACACTCTGTCTCTGAGTTAGTGAACACAATAACCTGAACAAAGAACAGAGAGTCAGAGAACAGCTTGGAATGACTCTTACTATTTACTGAAATGTTTTTCTCTTACAAGAAGGGTTCTGCTTTATATAGGCTTTCTGTGTGTGTGCAGGAGTAAAGCAAATTCTAAGATTTTTCTTTTTAAATGTCCACAGATGGTTAGAAAATCTGTTAAATGAGGTACCACAAACCTGGATCTGAAAGCTGTGGATGTAGCTTAGTTGGTAGAGGGCTTGCCTAGGATGTATGAAGCCCTGGGTCCATTTTCTTCACTTATATACAACTGGGTATGGTGGTACATACCTATAATCCTAGCACTTGGGAGACAGAGGCAGGAGGATCAGAAGGTCAATGGAATCCTTGGCTACATAGTGAGTTCAAAGCTATCCTGGGCTATATGAGACCTGACTTTAAAAAAAAAAAGTGTTCTTCAGATACATGTAACTCACATGTTTAACTCCATTACCTGCTTATACACAGTGACACTACTCTTGATATCCAGATTGTCACATCTTAATCCACTTTGATTTAGTCATTACCCCAGCTAGCATGCTTCTAGATTAGACCCTCCTTTGTTTGTATTTAGCAACCCATTCTATCTTTCTTTCTTCCTTCTTTCTTTGTTCATCTTTTAAAACATTGTCACACTTTCTTCAACCTGCGCTAAGAACTATAGACTAAACCCATTTGTCCCAGTAAATTGCAACCAAATCAGCAATAATTGTCTTTCTTGCAGCCCCCTCCAGCAGCTCCTCCAGGATTTGAAGTAGAATGGGAACTAGCTAGCATCAGTGATGTACTGAGTCCATAAGCAGCACTCCCCTCCTGAAACTTTTCAAGAGACATGGCTGGGTAGACTCTCTCCTTTATTCATAAGACAGGCTAACTATTGCTATTGCTGTGATAAGTGTGGTTACTACATAGTGAGCATTAAATAATTACTTGCTGGCTATATGGGTAGATGAGTAGATAAGTAGAGGGTAGCTTGTTTCCCCACCCCCCACCATTGTGAAAATCACATAAAGAAATATGGGGAGAGTTCCTGGCACAAAGTGCTTTGTGACCTAAAAGAATAGTGTCCTGTTGTTTTGGTGACAAACATTAAGTGGAATAAAATCTTGAATTCAATACATGTTTCAAAACATAATTTTAACAGCAATATCCACTTTTGAAATAAAAGAGTTAATCCCTTCATGTCAGCAGTCATGGATATAAATGAAATAAGCAATTAAATTTTCTTTCACTGCCAACATCCTTGAAACTGTACCTTAATTATACAAAACACTGCTTTAACAATGCATCCATAGACCTTGCTTCATTGGTTTGAACTACTGCAGCTAAACATTTTTAGTGTTTTTGATAAAAAAAAAAAAAAAAAAAAAAAAAAAAAAAAAAAAAAAAGCTTGTTTTCATGTTATAGCTTGGGGAAGCAAGTGAGGTAAGACAGCAGCACTTTGCCATTGTAAGAGGACAGAACAACTCTGAGGAGTGTGGGTGATCTTCTTTTAATAAGTAGCTGTGTATAAAACCACTGTCATAAAGGTTTTCACAATTTCCAAAGCAATTGTGAATTTCATCCGTATTTCCATAAATTTTTTCTTACTTGAACATAATTTCCTTAGTAAGTCATTTGTTTGACATTATTATTATTATCATTAATCTCTTCACTGTGAACTAATGTGAACAATTTTATGACCACTTTACTCCTAAGCTTTCAGATGTCAATAATGTCGTTCAGGATTTTCTCATTCTCTCCACCGTCTCCCGAGATCCATAACCATGACAATACATCATAGCCATGAGATAAATATTTGTGGATGAAATATGATACCCTATATATGTAATGTTGGCTATCAGACCCACATGACTATTGCTAAATGAGTTACAAGGCCTTGTTCCTATTGTTCTCCAAGTGGGATTTATCACAAGCAGTGTTAAATAGGTAAAACTCTAGAAATGGGAAATATTACAGAGGCACCAGAATTTGAGAGAAATGGAATTTTTAAAAATTCCCTACTATGCTGGGGCAGTGGTGGCTCAAGCCTTTAATCCCAGCACTTGGGAGGCAGAGCTGGGTGGATCTCTGTGAGTTCGAGGTCAGCCTGGTCTACAGAGCAAGTTCCAGGACAGGCTCCAAAAGCTACACAGAGAAACCCTGTCTTGAAAAAACACTTACACTGCAAGCATAAAACCTGAGTTCTGGTCCTTAGAACCCATGAAAACGCCAGGCCTGCTCTGGTGCCTGCCTATAATCCTCATGCTAGGGACAGGGGACAGGCGGGTCCTTGAAACTCACTGGCCACCCAGTCTGGCTCAGTTGATAAGTTCCAGGTTCAATGAGAGATTCTGTCTCAACAAATAAGATAAGAAAGTGGAGGAGTGTACCCCTTGCTCCACATCCTCTCCAACATAAGCTGTCATCATCAGTGTTTTTGATCCTAGCCATTCTGACAGGTGTAAGATGATATCTCACCGTTGTTTTGATTTGCATTTCCCTGATGACTAAGGATGTTGAGCAATTCCTTAAATGTCTTTTGGACATTTGAGATTCTTCTCTTGAGAATTCTCTGTTTAGATCTGTAGCCCATTTTTTAATTGGATTGTTCATTACTTTGATGTCTAGTTTCTTGAGTTCTTTATATATTTTGGAGATCAGCCCTCTGTCACATGTGGGGTTGGTGAAGATCTTTTCCATGCTGTAGGCTGTTGTTTTGTCTTATTTACCATGTCCTTTGCCTTACAGAAGCTTTTCAGTTTCAGGAGGTCCCATTTATTAATTGTTGCTCTCAGTGTCTGTGCTACTGATGTTATATTTAGAAAGTGGTGTCCTGTGCCAATTCATTCTCTACAGAGACAGCTGAACCAAGCTTGTAGGAACTTATGAACTTTAGACTGACAGCTGTGGAACCTGCATGGGACCGCACTAGGTCCTCTGCTTATGGGAGACAGTTGTGTAGCTTGGTTTGTTTGAGAGGTCCCTGGCAGTGGGATCAGGATCTATCACTGGTGCATGAGCCAGCTTTCTGGACCCCATTACCTATGGTTGGAGGCCTCACTCAGCCTTGATGCAGGGGGTAGGAGCTTGGTCCTGCATTAACTGAATGTACCAGGCTTTGCTGACTCCCCATGGGAGGCCTTACCTTTATGGAGGATGGGATGGGGAGTGGCACCAGGGTGGGGGAGGCTGGGGGGGATTGAGAGGATGGATGAGAGGGGAATCTGTGGTTGGTATATAAAAACTAATTTAAAAAATTTAAATAAAAATCTAAGATAAGAGTGACTGAAGAAGATACCCAACATTGCCCCCCTCTCTCTCTGTCACACACACACACACACACACACACACACACACACACACACTTACAGAGTATGAGGTAAATAAAGGGGGAGGGACTAAGAGAATTTAACACAGTTGCATTTCCTTCTCCATAAGGTCCCCAATGAGTATCAGCTTGGCAAGACCCTTCATTGAAGTCCCTTCATTGAGTCATGCATGCATAAGAAAATAAATACATTACCCTTCAATTCATGTCAAGCCAGTTTCTAATGATCTCGTTGGACCCACTGAAGCTAGAGCACTCTCTCAAGGATCTGCAAGACACAGCTGAAAGCATCATCCCATAGGAAGATTTAGCCTGAGCCAGAAAGAATAGTGTGGACCCAAGAAGATGAAGTGACTACTTCTTCCCTTAGATCAAAGCCCCAACTAGATAATCTCTTGCCACTAAATGAAACCTCCAGTGCTGGGAATCGGCTACATCTAATTGAGTTGTTGGCTAGCAGGGCCCCATGGAAATCCCCAAACACTCCAGGCTACTGCCAAGGCTATTGTTTGCTCTCTGAAAACTGATGGTAAAGCCCCATTGCTGAAGACAACACCTACATAACTCACTGAACATGGAGAAGTTCAGCTGCCTACTAGAGCCTTCAGCCCTTCTAACTAGTGGTCATGGTACTAGAAAGTATTCTACGTGGTACCAGACAAGAGGTAAACACCAACCCAGTTACAAATCCTTCAATCTAAATGATGACCTGCCTGAAAGAAATGCTAATGCAATAGTGGCACAAAAGTGTGAGAGTAACCTGGAACCCATGCCTGACACTGCCTAGATGGCTAGTTTTATGTCAACCAGACACAAGCTAGAGTCTTCAGAGAACCTCAATTGAGAAAATGCCTCCACAAGATCCAGTTGAAGGTAAACCTGTAGGGCATTTTCTTAATTAGTAATTTATGAGGAAGGGCCCAGCCCATCATGGGTGGAGCAACTCCTGGGCTGATGGTCCTGAGTTCTATAAGAAAGGAGGATAAGAAGTGTTATGAGAAGCAAACCAGTATGTAGCACTCCTCCATGGCCTCTGCATCAGCTCCTGCCTCCAGTTTCCTGCCTTTTTCGAGTTCCTGTCTTGATTTCCTTTGATGAGGAACTGTGATATGGAAGCATTGTAGTGATATATTATGCACCCTAATAAAGCTTTCCTGGGGATCAGAGAACAGAAAAGCCACTAGATTAGACATAGAGGCCAGACAGTGGTGGCACACACACCTTTAATCCTATCACTCAGGAGGCAGAGATCATCCGGATCTCTGTGAGTTCAAGGCCACACTGGGAACGGAGCTAGGCATGGTGGCACACACCTTTAATCCCAGCACTTGAGATCTCCTGTCTTTGCTCATGGTGGCACACACACCTTTAATCCCAGGAAGTGATGGCAGGAAGCAGAAAGGTATGTAAGACTTGAGGACCAGGAACTAGAGGCTTTTAGAAGCAGTTCAACTGAGACCCTCAGGGGTAGGGACTCAGAGGCTTTCAGTCTGAGGATTCATGGAAACAGGACCAGCTGAGGAGTTGGCAAGGTGAAGTTGGCTGTAGCTTGTTCTGTTTCTCTGATCTTTCAGCTTTCACCCCAATATCTAGCTACACTTTTTTTTATTAAGACTGTTTTAGCAATTTATATTATAAAGCATAAACTGAACAAACACTTTTCTCTCCAAGATGCTTTGGTCACAATGTTTTATCACAGCAATAGTAATCCTAACTAAGACAGGTGGCCAAGAACCTGAGATTACATAGGCCATGGACCTTAGGAAAACCAAATATTAATGTTGTACTAATGGGACACGGCAATAAAATGACTCCCAACAACATTTTGCTATGCCCATAGGTCAGTATTTTGCTCAACAATTATCAGAAAAACTTCCTTCAGCAGAAAATAGGAACAAAGACAGAGACCAAATGGACAATGTTCAGAGAGTCAGACGCCTTGGAACACTCAGTCCTAAATGGAATGTCTTCATCAATCCCTTCCCTCAGGACTCCCCTCCAGTGCTCTGCAGAAGAGGAGGTTGAATGATTATACAAAGAACCAATGAGGATTGAAGATACCAAGGAAACAAGGTCTTCTAGGCATGTTGTGGAATATTATTTTAAGATGTGTTACATTCATTTTTGCTGTGGAATATTTGTTTAATGACACAAAGATATGTTGCATTTTTTATGTTACATTTGTAAAGCTGTGTTACTTTGCTTGTCTAATATACCTTAGTGGTCTAATAAAGTACTGAACAGCCAATAACTAGGCAGGAGAAAGGACTGGCAGAGCTGACAGGCAGAGAGAATAAATAGGAGAAGAAATTTGGGAAGAGAGGACTGAGGAACAAGAAAAGAAGGACATTAGGAGCCAGCCATACAGCTACCCAGCAAGCCATGGAGTAAGAAGTAAAGAAAGGTATATAGAATAGAGAAATATAAAAACCCAGAGGCAAGAGGAAGACGAGATAATTTAATAAAATCTGGCTAGAAACAAGCCAAGCTAAGGCAGGGAACTCATAAGTAAGAATAAGTCTCCGTGTGTGGATTTATTTGGGAGCTGGGTAACAGGCCCCAAAGAGCAAAGAGTAAGGAGTATTTAAAAAAAAACTACATAGACACAATAGGACTGATGCACATATGAACTCACAGAGACTGTGGCAGCATGCACAGGACCTGCACAGGTCTGACCTAGATGGAATCCCAGTGACAAGAGGGGAAGGAGACACAAGTCCCCACCCTAACTCAGAAGCTATCTTTAATTGATAACTGCTTGAAGAGAAAAAAATTGGTTTTCTCCCACAGTATCTTTCTGGATATACAAACCACACTTACGGGTTACCCCGTAAAAAACTCAATGGTATTTTTAGAGTTTTTTGTCTCATAATGCTTTGTCTGGGATATTGTTTAACCTGACAGGTCTTTTGCATACATAATATGGTTTCTGGTTTTATGCGATTTCTGTGTGTACAATGTGTATGTCTCTGCATCTATCTGTGTTTTCTGTGCTTTTTCTTTGCCTCTTTTTTTCCTGTTTGTTTAGGGATTTTTTTTTGTTGTTGTTGTTTCCTATTCTTGTTTGTTTACTTGGTAGGTTTTGGTTTTTCAAGACAGCGTGTCTCTGTGTGTAGCCCTGACTGTCCTGGAACTCACTCTGTAGACCAGGCTGGCCTCAAACTCTTAGAGATCCACCTGCCTATGCCTCCCGAGTGCTGCAATTAAAGGTACATGCCACCACCTGCTTGCTTGTTTTGTTTTATTTTACTTTATTTTTCTTTAGATGCATGTTGAGAAAGAAAGGGTGTGATTTGGATGGGAGAAGCTGGGAGGAACTTGGGGAGAGAAAACAATAATCAGAATATATTGTATGAAGAAATATTTAAAAACCACCAACAAGGATGTGTAAAAACAAAACAAACAAAAAGAGAAACTTGTTCATGGGTAAGCTGATCAGAGAAACAAATTTAAATTAAAAACCACTGGAAAAACTCTGAGGTACAAAGAAGTTTGGAACATTCCAAGTACTGCAGCCTTTGGCAACATCAAATCTACATTGGTACCTAGTGACTCTATGAAGGCTTGAGGAATTGTGGCAATAACGCCTAGAATAATGATGTGGGTTCCCAAGACATCTGACTTCCAAAGAAAGAGAACTGATTTCTGGCTGCATTTGTGAGTGACAAAACCAACCAGAAATGACAAGTCAGAAACCAGAAAACCCAAGGAGTCACTGGGTATATGAGAAAGATTCTAATAAAAGATGCTCGCTAACATTCAGACCTGTGGGAATTTGGAATTGACACATTTCAGAATATGACTCATTTGTATCTCAACTTGGACATGCTATCAGGTGTATTAGTATTAGCTCTTATCTCAGAAGCTGGACTTGAAATATCAAGAAACAGGCATCTGTGTCATGGGATACATTAAGGATACATACAGAAATCACATAAATTGTACAGATATGGTACTTTAAAGATTCCATGTCTTTAAATAGTCTTATAATTTGCTTTATGTCATAGTGCTGCATATTCTCACAGACTGTTGACATACAACATTCTAAAAAATAAAACTCTCTTAGACTCTAAAAATTAGAAGGGGCCACTAAGATCACCAAGGCCAACATGGCCCTTGTAGAACAATCCCAGCTCTCCTCTATAACATCCCAGACCACAGGAATACAAGATGGTGTCCATGGTCTGCGGAGGATGAAGCAATAGTCTGAAATTGCCTGCCGAACACGTGTTCTCTTCAGCAAGCCAACAGATCAAAGTGGGGTTAAAAGGAGCACCACCTTGCTGTGAGTCAGAACTGCTATGAGCACTAGTGAAGGGCTTCTTAACCATGTGTCTTACAGTCAAGAAAACATTTAATGTGTTCATAGGAGTCAGGCTCATCTCACAAGGAAGTGGGAACAGAAAGCACGAGCAGTGTCTTAGTGCCTTCCTCTCGGTTTTGCTCTGAACCCAAAACTGCTCTAAAATAATTTGTCTTTTATTAAATAAATAAGATTTCTAATAAAAAAAAATTAAGTTTGGAATCTGAAGGCTGAGAATCAGAATTTGTCTGTGGGTGGAGGGCATAGCCTCTACTGGAATCCAGAATGAGCTTTTATACTGTAGTCTTCGTGGATACATACAACGGCTATTTTGTTAACTCCTCCGACTTATTTTTTTACATGAATTTTAGAATATTTTTTAAATCTACAATAAACACTTCCAGTGTAGGGGTAAGACATTATGTTAATTTGGCTGTAAATTGCTCATACATCTTATGAGAAAATAAGAAGTGGGAAGGCGTCAATCATGAATACGTTGGTCTGTCTTGCTCTCTGCTCTGCAGGGTAAAGTCTCAATAAGGATTTGAGATTTCTGAAAGGAGCTTTTAAGGACTCACATAGTGTGGGTCCTATTTCACACACAGAAAGGGGCATACAAGACACGCAGATGGCTTTTAATTATGCACTGCTCCTGATTACACCATTTTCGGGCTGGTTTATTGGCTTTTCTCTCCTGTCAAAAAGCACCAAGCCAGAGCATTTAGGTCTCCAGTGGCTTGCATTCAAGACACAGCAACTCTTTTAGATGCCAAGACATGACCACAACAAGGCTGGGACATGAATCGGGATTGCACAGAGTCCTTTAGGAAGGGACTATTAGAGTGGTCTTGCAGAGCAGTGTTGTCTAGATAGGTTTTGGACCATCATCTGATATTGCTCCCTAGAGAACTAAAATGATGCTCTGAGGAGTGTCCTGAAATTTCAGCGGCTTCCAAAGCAGAACAGAGTCTTGAAGGGACAGTGCTTTCCAGGTTCCACAAAAAGCAAGCATGCATCCCATGTATTTTGACAGGACTCATATCACAGATATTACCAAAACTCTAGTCAGTACATCAAATATATTCTTAGTCACACAAAAATACTGAAAGAGTGAAAGCTAAATCCCAGAAGAAAAATATGCTGAACAATTTTTTAAAAAATCAACAAGAATAGAGTTCCTTGGGGAAAATTACAACAATGCTTTCCTTGTGGCAATTACTTGCCTTTGTATTGAAGCCTTGCTTTCTTTTTTCTTTCTCTTTTTTTGGCATCAAATAAGAAATAAGAAACTAAGATGTGGTGAGTTACAAAATTCCAAGTGTTTCACAGAATATATGTAAGAAGTACATTTAAATAACTAAACAATTACCACTAGCATTTGTCAGAAAAGACAGGGGAGAAAATACAAGAACAATTGTTTAGGATTCTCAGTCCAAATGATGTACCATGACTAGAGGTCATGGAAAGACATTTATTAATACAAAAAAAGGTCAGAGGACAGGAATATTAGAGCTCATTTTACAGCTTTTATTGGACGTTCTGAAGCCAAATAGCTGGAAGTGTGTGGAAAGGATTTATGTGGCATAAAGAATGGTATGAATTGTATTATTAGAGGAGTGTAAATGCATTCTTTATCAGAACTATTATAGCTGCTCAGAAATCCATTTTTCTCAGACATTAACCCTCCAAAATGAATGTGAATATTTTACCTCTCCTTAGAATTGTAGCCCACCTAAGTGTAATATAATCCCTGAAATATTCAGTAGCACCAAGACTTACCCTTTTGTGAGCGTCTCAGACTTTGGATATCAAGTAGAAGGCGTCATAGGAATCAGCCGAGACAAAAGTGCAAATTTTTTTTCTTAGCCATATAAGCTACCTCAATGTCTTTATCTTAAATATACTCAAGTTGCTTTTATTTCTCTAGCAGACCTTTGCAGACCTGTTGTAATAGAATTCTAAGTCTTGGGTATCATTTGTCCTTACCTGTTTTTTCTTTCGTAGCTGAGCAACATGGTTACAAATGTAGCCATCTTTCTCTCTGTGTGTGGGGGGAGGTGATGTGTGTGTGCCTCTGTCTGTATATGCACATGATAATATGTGTATGTAAGTGTGCTCATCCCTATTTAATTGTGGAGGCCAGGATGTCTTTCCACATTGTATTTTAAGACAGAGTCTCTCACCAAGGCTGCTAGACTGGTGGGCCAACAAACTGCCAACCACCAAGACAGTAAAAGTTTGAACACATCCTAACTGGACAGTGAGAGAAAAAGCAAGTGAAATTTCTTGGGATTCGGGAGCACAATGTGTTTTGGGTTTTTTGTTTACAGAAAATCTCCATACTTACTCTGAACAAAAAAAGACATTCAATCATATTGTTTTATAAATTAAAGACATCAGGTCAGCACATATTGTCATTTTATAAATATCTGACAATGGCATAAATACTAAATAGAAATGGAAAACCATTTCTAAAATTCTCACAATTACTATATCCTCCAAGCCTTTCTAAGCAATTCACATATAGTAACACTCAGTTAATATTCAATGCAATCTTATGAGTTACTACGGTAACTACTCTTTCACTGATAAGGGAACTGAAGTAAAGAAAGGTTAGCTTGCTTGCCCAGTTACCTAACCAGTGAGTGTTAGAGAGAAACTTAAAACTCAGGCATTTTTTTTTCTTGTCGCTTGAGTATCGAAGGGTTTGACTTATTCACATTCTGGAGCTTTCTCTTACGCTATTGATCTTTTCTTCTGTGAATTGCCTTTTCATCTTCTTTGCACATTTTCTTAGCCACGTGTTTGCCAAATCCATTTCCACATTGATGTACAAGAATCCTTTATAAATTAATGACACTAACCCTTTGTCAGTTTTGCTTATTGGAACATTTTCTCAGGATGTTTTTTCTTTTGTCATTTAATATTTTTTAATTTTATGTTCATTTAAAACTTTCAAAAACATGTAACTTCCTCCTTAAATACTAACTGTGAATCTTATCAATAAAATAATAATGCACAAAATAAACAGCTTGTTTCTCACAACTTTTTCAGTTGCCTTTTACCTATTATATATGGTTTATTTGCAAGCCAAAAACACTTGTATTGTTTAAATACAAAGGATAAAAGACCATACGCCTTTGTCATGTCAAGAATAAGAGGACCATTCATCTATGGTACAAGACAAAGACATGGGTATTTTCTTTGACTTTCTTTATATTCCATATTGTCTACCCAGTGTGTGTGTGTGTGTGTGTGTGTGTGTGTGTGTGTGTGTGTGTGTGTGTCTGATGTTGGCTTCTCTCCCTCCCCATCACCACCATCCTAATTAAGGTTCTATCATCTACCTCTCTGGTTATACCCTCCAAGTATCACCTATCCTATATTCTTTCCTTGCCAACATCCCATTCACTTCCTAACACTCAAGCTGACCTTTTTGTAATATACATATGATGGCCTCATTCTCACTAAAAACTTCTCAGGACTCTTTTTTCACAGTTAAAGTATGAGCCAGATCCTAGACCACAAAGTTCTAGACTGGTACTCTGGGCAAACAACCTCCCTCCAATCTCACTTTTTCTTTTACGATTTTTGCATTTGCTACCATTCTTTGAATTTCCAACCTTCATGCTTCTTTTTCAAATACTTGTCAAATATAGGTTGAGTATATTTAATGCATGCATTGTGGTGACTGAATGTATGTTTACCCTATATGATGATAACACCATCAAATTAATTATTTCAGCCTTCACCATTCATGCTAAACACCACATCCCCTGCCTATGCTCATATTGCCTTGGCTGCTGACTGCCCCTATTCTTTGCCTTATACTTTGAACTTGATCTTTCAATGGTTAAGCTTTCCTGTCTCCTTGGAGTCACTTCTGGTCTTGAGGACTTAAACACAAAATGACTGCTAAGTACAGCTACAGATAGTTACATAGGCCCTTTACCCCTACTCATGGGACACACACATCTATACTAGTGACAATCTGCAGTTATTGGTTCCAATCTATCTCTAGAATTCCTATTACACATGAAATGTATTTTCATACCTTAATTCATATGGTGGGCCTTTAATATATAATAAAAGCTTGCTAATGTCATTACTGCATGTAATTTATCCAAGAAAATTGGGACTGAAAGTGTTCAACTAGCTCCCAAATCACAAGGATTCTACAGAGGTAGAAATAAATAATTTACAAAGTCATCAGAGTCCAAAAATAAATAGACAAATAGATTCACTTTATAGATTGCCAGGGTCACTCAGAAACAGACATAAATACAAATATTGAAGCTACTATCTGAAGATTTTTTTCTCTCCTTGGCCACTAATTCAAAGACACATTTTATGTCTCTGTGCCACGCTCCTTAGACAATCAAATGGTGCCATACATAACTAGAATTCAGTTATAAGCCATTTACTTAAGAATTGTGCATGCCTGTACTTTTAAATCTAATAATTGAATGCTTCAAGGAGATTGCTGGTCTGTCAATAATTCTCCCAGAATAAGGATGGGAGTGTGTTGTCTTCTAGCAGGGCAGTAGCCTTCACACCTGTTGTAGGGGACAAAGAAGTAGGCTTTTCTGTCTTACCACAATTAAATATAGTGTATTGCAGGGGGAAATATCTTTAAGTCAGTTCTGTTGAAAAGGAAGCTCTATGAATATTTGATTGTCCTTGATTATGCTTTTCAAATGTGAAGAATTTCCATGTCCATGTAAACAGTTTTAGTTCCTTTCTATTTGTTCTGAAAGGACTGTGCATTCATAGTTCAGTAATGTTGTGGAGTGATTTATTTGTATAAATTTGCCATTAAATTTACCTTTCTCCACTTGGAAAGTGAAGCATTTTTAAGTGTAGGCAGCTTCTCTACATTTATATACAACTCCATTATGCCAAAGACCTTTTTATGTTCAATGCATTAAAAAGCTCCATCATTCCTACCAGTAAAAGGAGACAAGTTTTTGCAAATTATGGAAAACTGTCAGATCTGGGCACTGATTCAGGGGACAGCTGGCTACTAAACTTATCTAAAGTATCTCACTAGCTTGCTGGTATTCCAGCTGGAATTACGAATTTCTAAAAACAACATCATGATAACATATATGTACCATGAGATTTTTACCTCACTACTAAATAAACTCCTCATAATACATACATGAACTACCCTGGTCACCAGTTCTCCTTCTGACCAGGAACTAGTCCATGGGTTCCCTCATAAGCACAGTAGTAATTTTCTTCTGCACCCTGTAGCCTGTCTCCATTGTCCTTGATTACAACACACTCACACACTCTATTACATCTACACCAAGCCCTGCATTGTGT
This sequence comes from Peromyscus leucopus, assembly GCF_004664715.2. Classification (NCBI taxonomy): domain Eukaryota; kingdom Metazoa; phylum Chordata; class Mammalia; order Rodentia; family Cricetidae; genus Peromyscus; species Peromyscus leucopus. The sequence continues at coordinate 34,485,469 of NC_051071.1, read as the reverse complement.
TATAGGACTTTTCTGCTTCTAGAACCCCTTCTTAGAAGCTCACCCTTGTCTGCACACATTTTTATCCCTCTGAGTATTGGTTACTTTACCCATTGCTGTGACCAAATACCTACCAGAGCAATTTGAGGAAGACTTTATTCCCCATTACAGTTCAGAGAAATATAATCTGTCATGGCTGGGAACACATGGCCGTGGGAGTCACTTAGTCCATTATGGCCGCAAACAATGACAGAAAACAATTGCTAGTGCTCAGCTGACTTTTTCCTTTTCCCATTTTTATTCAATCCAGGACCCTAGTCTAAGGGATGGTACTGCCCACATTCAGGTTAGGTCTTTCCTTCTCAGTTAAGCTTGGAGATATATCTTCATGGACACACCCAATGATGTACCTCCTTAATTCCCCAGATGTTTCTTGATTCAATCAAGTTTGAAATCTAAATTGACTGGCTATCTGTGTTTGCTCAGTCTGCATGCTGGTCATCACTTGTCACTATGTTCTTCATGCTGTAAATGTTTCTCCTTCCAATGAACTTTCTCTGAAAATTGCTTTGTATTTTCTGTCTAAATGCCTAAATTATTTTCTACATACTACAAGCAGTGGCTCACCATCCATCATAAAATAACATTTATGGCAAATGTCAGGAAGAACCCCCCTCAAAACATTAGCAACTATACTTGTAATTCAAGGCATCAGCATGGCTTTACTATCTCACGTTTTACTAAGACAAAAGCTCAATAAAACAGACTTACAAAAAGAGTGACTCTTAAATATTTGAAGAGAATATGTTAAAAGATCTGTAAAACATTGGAATCATCCTTTTCCGTATTGGCTCATCTGTAACCTACTTCCCCTGAAATGCTCCCGTCTTTTATCCCGCCATAAGGTGTTAGCCATTGTCAAGTTCCAATCAGCCTAATTCTTTCCATTGTCTTCAAGAACTTACTGCCCAACACTCAGACCTAGTCCAGGTGCTTTAGAAAACACCTCTTTGGATGCACCCAGTCCACCTGTTGGTGTTTCAGATCCATACCACAAGACTGACAATCACTGCTCATTAGATAACACTTCCATAGTTCCACATACTGTCCACACCAACCTCAACTCTGGACTGCCTTATATGCATGACAAACTCTTGTAGGTACATAGTCTCAGGCTCCTATTTTAAGAAATCCAACTGGAAGTAGTCCCTCATAGCTAAACTTACTGACTTTAAAAAAAAATCTTCATAATTATTTTTAGTTCTTTGGGAGTTTTGTATAATGTGTTTTGATTCATGTTTACTCCCCCTCAACTCTTCCCAGATCAACAGCTCATCCCCTAACCACCCAAATTTGTATCACCCCCTCAAAAAAAAAACTCAAGTCCAATTTACGTTGTACATCTTGGATGTACAATCTTCCCCTGGCATAACATGGTTGGCATAGCAGGGACAACGCTCTTAAAGAAAGTTGACTCTCTCTCCCAAAAACTATCAATTGCTAGGGATGGGACTTCATGCCCACCTCCCCTCTCCATGCTGTGATTCAGTCTGGCTTGAGCTTGAACAGGTTTTCTGCATGCTATTATAGCAGCTGTGCATTCTTATGTGCAACTGCCCTGCTGACAAAGATGTTTCTTTGTCATTCTTGGACTCCTATCCCCTTTCATATAATGATCACTAATCTGTGCAATAGGCTCTTTGCTATGTACATTTTCCTTAGGGCTAAATATCCTGCCTTGTCTTATTCTTTGCACTGTGCCCAGTTGTAGATCTCTATGTTAATCACCATCTTCCACAAATAGACACTTCTCAGAAGAGAGTTGAAAGATGCATTAATCTATAGGTATAATGATAAGCCCTTGGGTGTAATACTGTAGCATTTAGCAGAATAATAGTAGTAGGTTCTCCTCTAGGGCCTATGAGCTGTCTATCCACAGGTTCTTGGCCCAACAATGGTACCAGGTATGAGTTTCATCTTATAGAGTGGGACTTACATACAATCAGAAAGTGGTTAGTTATTCCCATCAGGTTAATGCCACTACTGCACCATTGGGCATATCATGATAAGCCAGTCATTATTGTAGCTTGGGAGGTTCAGTGCTGGGTAAGACTAATAATTGCTTTTCTCTTCTGGTAGCACACATAGAACTCTCCAGCAATATGAAGGCTAGCCAGTAGGAATGAAGCTTCTAGGTCAGTAACAGCTTGATTTCTTCATGTTCCATGACTCAAGTATGTGGTATCTTCTGCAATAGTGCCTTGTCGTCAAGTCAGTCCAAGTTCTGAAGGTACTAAGAGCATTAGCAATATCCTATAACATTTGAGGATCTGCCAGACCTCTCTAGCCAATAATCCCTCAATTCCTAGCACTGATCTTTTTATTTGTGAGTCTCTGGTGTCTAGCAAGGGCATTGTTTCCCTGTTAAGGATAACTATCTCTTTCCATATACATACATACATACATACATACATACATACATACATACATACATGGAAGTTTCTACAGTAGCAGGTTTCCTTACGACTTTTTTGAAATATCCTTAGTATTCTTTATCCTTCCTGGTGTACCCTTCTGTAACTTACCCTACTATCTCTCACCCCAATTTGACCCCTCCTGTCCCATTATTCCCTTTCAAATCTTTTATACCACTGCATTCTGGTTTCCCCCCTTGAAAGTTTTTTCCTGCCATAACCCTTTACTAATCTTTGACCTCTATAGGCATCCCAAATGAAACATAAATATCTGAATATTCAATACTAGCATCCATAAATGAGAAAAAAGTAACATGTGTCTTTCTGGGTCTGGGTTACCTCTCTCAGAATAATTATTCCCATCTCCATACATTTACTCGCAAATTTCCATAATTTTATTTTGCCTAACAGATGAATAATATTCCATTTTGGAAAGAAAACACATTTTCATTATCTAATTTATCAGGCTGTATCTATTTCCTAGCTCTTGTAAATAGAGCAGCAACGAACTTTGATGTGCAGGTTGTATCCATAGTAGGCTATATGCCCAAGTGTGGTATAACTGGATCATGCAGTATAACTCTAACTTTTTGAGGAATCTCCATGCTGACTTCCACAGTGGCTGCTCCAACCTACCTTCTAAACCTCCCTACCCACCCCCATTTTAGGTAGGGACTCCAGCCAAACATACTCAGAGAAACATAGAGAAAATTAACATAGACTGACTAACCCAAATTTTAAATCATGTTGCATCATTAAAGTAAAATGGAAACACCATTCCACTTTGTTCTCATTCATTGGCAACCTAAACTCATAACCTTTGAGTCTACCTAAACCCAAACTTCTCAAGATAGCAACTGTGGTATACTCCTTGATACAGGAGCCTCAGAGTTCTAACACAAGCAATGCTTCAGTTCATCCATTTAGTTCCCCAAGCCCCTTCTCACCTCAGGCTGGATATCTGTGCCAGGGCTTTGTTTTTACAAG